>NC_045563.1:59101081-59420367 GCF_009819795.1 Aythya fuligula
AGAGAAATAGTTCATGAATAGCCTGTGTGATCTGCGGTGCCTTTTAAGCGAGGAGAGAATCTGAGGATCTGCACGCTAATAGTTCAGTGGCATTTCAAAAGGAAAAGGAGCCATAGCCTGGGTTGTTAGCTCTTGGCTGTGCCTGGTGTGCCAGCACGCACTCGTACATGCACAAAGAACCGGTGACTTTGTAATTGCTCACAACTCTTGTCAGTGCTGTCACCAACCATGCCCTGCACCCCTTCTCTATGAGCAGTATTCCTGAGCTGATGCCAGTAACTGTGCAAAAGGTTCGTCAGCTCTTCCAAGGAGGTAAAAGCCTTCTTAAATTTATCTGTATAAAGCCTGTAGTTCCAGATCAACAGTATTTCTGCTCGAAATGCGGTTTTAGCAATGGATTAACTCTCTCTGAAGTAGATAATGTTCTGTACACAGCCCTCTGAAGGCTGAGGGAATTTGTGTGGAATACGCTTGGACTAGGTTGGGATGTATATTTTGGCACTGAGAAATTCACGAAGACCATGTGTGCCAGACCTGCTGATGCTTCAAAGCTCTGGCATCAAGCAGGACAATAATGCTATTAAAAATATGTATTTTTCTGTAATCCTTAAATCCCTTCTTAACTTAAATGAGGAGCTCCAAGTGAGGTAGCTATTCTTGGCAGCGTCTTCTTAATGCTGAGTGGTGTAATACTTTCTAAAATGAAGGATAAATGAAATGCCTGAACAGAGTAAGTAACTGAGAAATGCTGATCCAGGAAAACATGCAGACTTTACTCTGTATTTCAAATGACTTTCATCAGTTCCGATGTACCTAGCGGCAGAAGAGGCATTACCTTTGTACTTTACTCCCCAATATTGTATCGTATTGTAGGAGAGTGTCATCTCTACAATACCATTATTGACTATACTGGAAAGGAAGCCCCAGGTTTAAGCACACGTTGCAGTTGGTGATGGTTAGAAAAGGTTCCTTTGCCTGACAATTAATGCTCTGACAAAAGCAAAACAGAGTGGCTGGGGAAGAAGGAAGGCTGTTATCATCGCTCTGCAGGAAGAACTGAGACACAGAGGTGGCTGCAGTAGGAGAGCTACGTATGTGGTTTGGCTAGCCACTGGATAATTTCTTCCTTACCTGGTGTTTTATGTGTCTCCTTGCATTTACCATTCCTTTTCCTTTGATCAGCTGGTCTTGCAACTGGGTTCTTATCTGAGATGTTGTGCTGAAGGAAAAGGCTAGTTCCTGAGTAACAGTCGCAAATTAAATTGGCAGGGAACCTGCAGTTCTTGCCACAGAAATGTAAATGAGAAGTGCCTGTGTGAGCAGAAGATAAGGAACGTCCACGTCTTCTGTGCAAATATTTCTCTGGCACTCCCATTGCTTGTGTACAGCTCATTACTGTGCTAAAGATACTGTTATTATACAGTTGTGGCAGTGGTACGTAAATGATAATCTTATCAAAGGATTCCTCGTGTAATTCGTTTCAAAGGGAAGGGTTACACCCTCAGCAGCATCACTGAATACCAACGTTACCAAAGTGCAGGAATTGGTAGGTGGCGATACCCAGCACGTGTGCTTGCTTCCTGTTACGTGAAATTCAGATCTCCTTGTCTGTTTTTACTTAAGCTTTCCAGAAGTGAGGACGTGAACGGTGGATTTAGGACTGGATCACGATTTCTCTCTCTTGTTACGAACAAGAGGATTTCAGGTTTTCAGTTGTTTGCATTTCTCATCCATTTGAGAGCTTAAAGCTTATTTTGATGGTGAGTGAAGTTCTGGGCTGCTGAATTCTAAACATGTTGTTGACTGGGCTTGAATGGTGCTTATTAACAAAACGTCTATTAGTTCCAGTGAAGGCACATCCTTTCAACTATTTGTAAATGGTATATTAGTTCAAAGAATTTCATGTATTGACAGAAGAAAAAACACGTGGGCTCAGGCAGGTAAAGACAGTTGCTGCAGAAATAGGGGAAAATCCTAATACTGGTGCAAACAGGTTCCTACAGTTTGAACAAATTATTAAGAATTTGCTGACAAGATACTCCGTGTTGGATTTGGCAAAATGCTAGTGCTGATTTTTATCTAAATTTACAAATACAGCAGGAAAACGTGCTCCCAGCAATCATATAGCCCTTCAGCTTTTCACAAGCATATCCATAAAACATAACTCTAATTCAAGCTGGATTCAGTCCTGCGAGGTACTGAGCACTCTGATCAGTGACCTTCAGTGCATGCTTAGCATAAGATCTGAAGTTAAGTGTACATTTATGAATCTTTGTTTTATGCTCAGACAGGAAGAATCTGAATGAATTCTTTACCAAATGGATTTAGAAAATGTAGGGGAAACATATAATTTGTAATGTATACTTAGAGTTTTTTTTTCTTTTCTTTTCTTTTCTTTCCTTTTTTTTTTTTTCTTCTTTAAAATGTGTATGTGCTTCTCCATGCATGAGTGGCCCACTGAGCCAACCAGAGATTAATCTTTTATTCACAGAAAGTTTCTTATGAATTTTTGGTGCTGGCAGAAGCAACACCATATATATATAAGCAGCAGTAACATGGGCAAAGTGCTCATGCTGGCTTAAATGTAATCTCCTGACAGAGACGTGAGAAGACTATCGATGAGCCCTAGTTCAAGACACCATACAAGGTCAAGTCTGGGGGGAAAACTCAGTCTGTCTCGTGCCTTTTCAGCTAAGGATGTTTGTTTGTGGGGGTTGGAAACAAATGTGGGAGGAATTTTGATACGGTTTTTAATTGAACGTTTTTAAGTTATCACTGTTAGAACTGACGTGGATCTCAATCCTGGGCTGGCAAACCAGTGCTAGAGGGGACTTTCAGTTTTTGGGGGAAACATTTCAATCTTGTGTCACCAGAATAAAAATGCCAATATACTGACCCTTTTAATGCAATGTATCAATTTTCACAATTGTTTGACCGGGGGGAATTTTTTCACCCAAGGCATGGTTTCTAGTCAGAGGAAGAGGTCTGTCAGAAGTGACAGAAGACTTTGTATCTGGGTGGAGGGACAAATGTTTTGAGTCGTCTAGAACACGGATTCCACCAGGGTGTTTTGCAGCCCCAAGGAGTGCTCCTACATGCAGGAACAGTCAGCTTCAGGGTTGGTTTCTCAGTCTTTTCCTCTTTGCTTTGTAGAAAGAGTAAAATACTTCCCTGCTGTCCGAGTGAGAAGACTGGCTTCACAACTTGGAGAGAGAGTCCTTGAAATGGAGCAGTGATTTGAAAACACATCAGTGCTTTCATGACCTGACTGTAGAGGCAGTTCTTCCCTCGGTTCAGTGAGAACATACGTGAGGTAGAACGGATCAGAGAAGAGAGTGGCTGAAAGTTACTCTTTTTTTGGCAAAGTTCACGCTTTTAGTGAGCAGCTAGATTCAGGATGGACATGGGAATCTGCATCTTGCATTTCAGAAGTGGGGTCTTAAATGGTGGTCCCAGAGCATGCTCAACTATGCCTTTCAGCTTTTGCAAGATAAAGATGTGAAAAAGGTTTTCCTTCTTAGACCAGTGTGCATGACAATCAGAATCCAAATATATTTTGCAAAACAAGGTCCTTATTCCTAGCAGTACTTAAATTTCAATTTTAAAAGTAATTAAGTAATTACAATTTTAAAAGTAATTATCCCTTAGTATGCTGTCAGAGCATCCTCAGCTGTAAAAGATGTAATTCTCAAACTGGAGCTCTGCCAGACTTGGTTTTGTTCTGCCTGCTGGGTTCTGTGGGCATCAATGCAACAATCTTTGGCTGAAGTGGGCTGTTCATTTTACCAAAGTGAGACAGAAGGGTGGTACATGGGGCAATCCCTAGCTTCCCTGGATTCACCTGACTTGAATTCCTAGTTGATTCTCTAAAGTACTTTTCCATCCAATTTGAGCTATCGGTATGGCACAACATAGGCTGAATATCTGACATCTCATATTTAATCTCCTGAAGAACTTCTGTTTATGACGTCTGAGGCCAATTTGAGGCGTGACAAGCTGTTAAGGATAATAATAGGTGCGTTTTTAAAGAGCATTGCACATACCATTTTGGAAAAGGAGCTCAGTGTCTGCATCTCCACTAGCAATTGGGAAACAGACCACACTGAAGCGATTTGAGAGGGGTTGCTCAGCAGTGAGGCTCACATTTGTGAGTTCCAACTGAGTGCTTTATCCACATTGCTATATTTTATCTCACTTTATTTTATGAGGCTGTGAAAAACTTTTCTTTCTTTGCACAACTTCCAAATGTCTTTTATGTGTCTAGAAAATCAGATTAAAATAGGTTCTTATATATGAAGTGGCTAATCGTGTTATATATGACTAGACAAAATGGCAGGAAATATTCTCAGGGAAGAGCAAGAGGTTGTTTTTTAGAAATGTGTGAATATTACAAGCTTAAATGAATGGTCCTAACTGTAGTGACTGCAAAAGAAATGTGCAAAATCCTAAAACTTATACTACTTTAGGATTGTTTTATAAAAATCCATGATGGTTTGCGAGGTTGACTTTTTATAAAACATCACTTTCAGCAAACAACATTTCTCCCAAGGTGAAAGCAGCTGAGACACCACATATCAAACGTTAACTTTTCCCTGCCAAAACTACTTACCAGTTTGAAACAGTGGTTATTTTTTGCCAAGTGACTAATCATACGGAAATAGTTTGACAGTAACACTGAATATGAAAGAATCCCTCTGTGAAAGCATTGCCCAGCAAATGCTCCATTTATCTTCGTTGAATTTATTGTGGTTAGTCTTTTCTGAAACAGGTATGTTAGCACTGTAATCATGCAGTTTTGGGTTGGTCTTGGCTCAGGTGATGGAACTGCAGCTAGAGGACTGCGCTGATTAATGCTGACTGTTCCTGTGGGGCCTCTGCCAGCAAGGGATTGCCACGGCACAGCCTTGCTCAGCATCCCTGTCATCCCTGCTGGTTGTTACTCTGTCTCAGGGCTGCGGTAGGATGGTTCTGCGTCTTAATCCTCAGAACAGAATTGCAAAAGTAGTATTTCTTCATTGCCATTTGACCGAGTGTTCATAAAATCAATCCTTTCCCATGTGCTCATTTCATGCTTCCAAATGCAAGCTGTATTTAGTCCACAAACAAACCCTGATTGCATTGAAAAGCAAGTTCAGTTTTTTAGCTACTACCTGAATGTAACAGAAACAAACACAAAACAAACAAACAAACAAAAACCAACACAAAAGTGTGCTGAACTGTTCAGTACAGCCTCTGACCTCAGTAAATTTACTCTAGATTTAGGTCCTCACTAAATTATATGTTGGGATGAGCCAAAAATTTCTTCGAAACTAAAATTTTCAGTCTTGGTCAAGATTGTGACATTATTTAAATGTTGTAAAATGAGCTGTGTAGACTGAACGTGAACTGAAGCATGAAGCCTTCAACCATTTGCCATGCGGGGCATAGAGCAACTTGCAACTTCTGTGCAAAATGTCACAAGAAGTCCCCTTCCAGTTTACTCGTGCTGATTTGTGCACTCTGTCGCTTACACCGGGGCATTCTCTTGGGCAATAGTCAACTGGTGCTCTTCAAACCTTTGCGTGCCAAGGTGAAAAAAACAAGTTAAATCTTTAGAGTAATTTCCTGTTTCTGATGAGGATGGTTGGATAGGGTTGGCTGCATTAAGAAACCAGAATTTTTGAAGGGATTTCATATGGTAATACTGTTCAAAAAGATTTTGCTCTTTCCTTGCTGGATCCTTGTGGTTACTAAGAGCTTTTCATACATGAAATGAGAGGAATTTTCTTAGTCAAAAGAGCTACTTTTTGAAAAAACCTATAGATGGAACAAAATGAGATTTATAGCTATGAGAATAATGACAGCTTTCCATGCCTAATAGAGTTTCTCTGTTAGAGATTATAAAAGTAATATGTTATCTGGAAAAAGCTGTATTATCTGTCAAAAATGCTAGTAATGTAGTCTGATAAAGGAGCTTCAAACAGTTCAGCCAACCATTTTCATATAAATGTTAATATTACAGCTAAGGATAAAAATTCATAGGAAACAAAACTTGGTTCTTCTTTTGTGAACCTTAAATCCACTCTTTGTGACTGCATAGATAGAAATTTCTCAATTCATAACAACCAGAGTTCATATGTTGAAAGTTTCTGGTGTGGTGTTTTCTTGATGGACCGTTTTCAGTCTACTTGCTAATGCCTTCAGCACAAGCCCAGGAATTCAACAAGTCACGTTGATTGAGCTAATTGAGAATCGTTCAAACCCAACAGAAAGTATGCAATTTAACATTTTGCAAATGCTAATTGATGACAAGTTGTTGTTACCCATCACTGTTGATACAGGTGTTCTTTCTTCCTATATATTGAGTTAAGTAAAGAAGAAATTGCTGTTAAGCTTTCCGTAAGCAGTTTCTCAGCAGGACAGGCTGCTTGGTGTAGATGCTGGTAGTGCAGTGCTTTATGCTTGTTGTATGCCAGGTTCTTGTTACACCAAACTGTTTTCTTCCTCTTGTTTGAATTGCACCTTGAAATAGACCTTATGGCCTGTCCTCTGGTAGGTGTAATCTAGCTTCTAGGTTAGTTTAGACTGCAGACCAGTTTGCAATACAGTACGGCATAAACAAGGTTCTTGATAGTGAATACTTTTGGGACGTGTTAATTAATAAGGTTCTCAGACTGGATTCTCTCAGTAGCTTGTCTTTCCTGTTGATATCCAACACAGCCTTTTCACAGTGAACACACTATTCAAAATTTTTGGTTGAAAGAAGAGGACAAGTGGACGGAATTCAAATACTTTTCCCTATAGTGTCTCACACACCATTTAGTTAGTTAATGTCTTGGAAGCTACATGTATCTCTTAGTTTTTCTTCTCTTGCATCAAAGACTTGATCTGACTATCTAGCATTGTACTTTTGTAGAAGTGGAAGGGTCCTTTTTTTACTGCAGGCTTCCAACTACCTTGTGCCTGCGATGAAAAACAAGCAGGTAGCTGGACACACGGGCAGCCAGGTGGAGCAGCATGAATCCCGTGCTGGTACTGCTTTCACAGGACTTACCATCACATTACCTGACTACATTAAACCTTTGATTGAATAAAATCTCTACTCAGGTAATGATTACAGAATTAAATTTGACTTCCAATAACAAGTTTGTAGTCTATTTATGTAAAGTCTGTGCTGGGAGTTACATAGTAAAAAACTACGTGCACGTTTTCGCCATGCCCTTCTTTGACAGATGTGCATACTGTTCACCAGTGCTCCGAGGTGGCTGGTCCAGTCTTCAGGTGCAGTGCTAAAGAAGGCAACTCTCAATGAGCCCAGCAGTGCTTATTAATGCTACACAGCTTTGGATTGCAGACTGCAGCAGGACAGATCACTGACACTTCTTAAAAACGTCCCTTAGATGTTTGATTCATCTAAGTATAAACTCCAAAGGAAATACCGTGTCCCTTATTCAAAGAAATTGATTACAAAGGAAAGTGTATCTTCAAGGTAGATATGCTAAGACTTTGTACATCAGTACTTTTCCCTTCCATATAATAAGCTCTGTTCTAAATTAAATCCAAAAGACCAAATATTATTACTGTTATGTAAACCCAATGCTTTCTTCATAACGGGAAAGTTTCCTCAAGTAGATTGCAACATTCTGGAAGTCTGACTCCTTATTAACTCTTCCAAAGAAGAAAACTGCCTACAAAAATGCTTGTCTTCTGAACTTTTTTTTTAAATTTGGTCGTTCCATTAGAGCACAGATGTTCAGTGGGTGGAAAGTGATGATGTGTCCACACAGAACAAGGAATGGTGCTGAAGGTCCTTGCCAGTGGTTTAAACAGTGGACATAAGCCAGTAGAGGATTTATGTAACTTCATCTCCTTTGTACTTAATATTAATTCCTTTCTTTGTGGTGTACATAACTATTTTTGTATGTATTTCAACATTTTAACACCGGTGTACGTTTTTAAGTGCTTTTAACAGCAGAGAGGATTACTTCCTGAATTAGCTTATTTGACTAACACCTTATAGAAGTCAGATAGTGAGGTCTATCACTCAGCATGAAATGTTGTAATTCTTAGAAAAGCAAACCACTCATTCATCTGTTTAACAACCAAGCATTTATCCAGTCCTGCTTTTCAGGAACACCCAAAATTCCTCAACCTCTTCAATGTTTGGACTAGGCAAAGAATGCAAGATTGAACCTGGGGCTGGTAAACTTTCCCTTTTAATATCCTTACTTCCATGTTTGTAGATTTATAAAAGTTCAGCCAAATTCTACTCTCTGTGATGCTCATTCAAATCCAGGTTAACTCCAAGAGTCTTGTTCAGGATTTACACTAGTTTCCCTGAGGGAATAAATTATTCCGATAATATTATAATCGTAATAGAAAACAAACCAAAAACAAAAGCCACTAAATAAAATGTTAAGACTTAATATCATTGAATTCGTGGATTCAAAAGAATTCATTGCATAGAGATATACTCCCTTTGAGACCTCAGATTCTTGGGCCAAGTGTTCATGTTAGCTTTTAGGATTTTTGTTTAATATACAGTTAGTTTGCTGGTCCATTCTTGAAAATGTGAGGCTTCCTGTTACACATAACCTAGAGTTTAGCAGGCTATAATTTTGCAGATGCTACATTTTAATCTGCATGCTTTTTTTCCTGCCAGTTCTTTCCTTCTTGCCTATGTGGTCTGACTTGATTCCAGAATTAAAATCAGGATTGTATTATTTTCAGAGATTACATATCTTTTTTTTCTTTTTTTCTTTTTTTTTTTTTTTTTTTTTTTCCCCAGCGTTGGCCAGGATACTATTGCTTTCCCGTGTGTTATGTGAGACTGCAATAATATCATCCACCACCCTAAAATATTGTGTCATTTGGAGTCCTGTTATATAAGTGGTGAACCATTCCTGTATTGCACCTTGGAACTTATTATAGAAAATCAAACCTCCATGGATATGGAAGAAACCCCACCTTTTAAAAAATACATATACGAGATGTTTTTGTATTTTCCTGAAGTACTAGAATCTGAAATGTATAAAATATCTTAAAATATGTATTTTAATATCTCAGATCATCTGGCATTTGAGTTTTTCTAACTAACATGTGAGTTCTGTACTGTATTCTATCAACATCAGTAGTCTTTATTAAGAAAGCTTCAGTTTAATTTTCCTTCAAAGGAACCCTTTTTTTGGAGGACTTTATTCTTTTACGGTCATTTTTCCCACCAAACACTTATGCAATAAGTATTCTTGCTTTGATGGTAACTGATGCAGGAAATCGTGATGTAGCCTTGAGGTTCAAACACTGTCTCTTCTTCCAGGACTGTGCTCTAAAACACAGCCAGAACTTTTAAATTATTTCTTTTTGGTCATCTGTATTCCTTGAGAAAATTCATAACTTGCAAGGTTCAGCAGTTTGGTAGGCTACAGAAATGCGAAATATACCTGCATTTATGTATTCATTTATTGCTAGTGGAAATGTGCATGGATGTGCTTCAATTATTTAGAATTTAGACAAATATTTTGGCTTCTGTTTTTGCAGTAACCGGAAATTCTACCCGCAATAACTACTCATAGTTGCTCCATAGCTCTTCTCTTAAGTATTAGTTGTTGGATTTTTTTTTTTTTTTACTTTTATTTTTGTTTTGTTTCATTTTTCCTTCTGAAATTCATTGTTGTACAAAAAAGCAGGGTTGACTTGCCTGCAGAAAAGAATTTACCTAACACTTAAATGCATCACAGATGGGTCTACAGTGATGACTGTGGGAAGAATCATGTCTAGGGATATGAAAGCAGCTGAATGCTTGTTAGCTGAAAATAGCAACTCTGTGCTTTGAGAACACAGATTCATTTCAGTTGGCCTTCTCCAGAAACATTCCTTGAAGAAGTGTGTTTCAGACAAGAGCTACGCTAGATTTGTAAAAAGCAACATGTGAAAGGTTCATTGAGTAACTTTTATCTGTTCAGCCAAAGTATTTACGCTTACCTGTAAGTGCTTAATCTTACTTGACCTGAATTGAATATATTTTTGAAGTTTTTATGCCAAGATGTCAGTTAAGATAGAGCAACAGCAGTTTTTAATAGCCACGGAACATGGAGCTAGTGTAACTCATCCAGTGATTTGTAGTGGTTCTGTTTTTCTAGAAAATATATCCTTCTTGAGAATTTGTAGATGACCTCACAGCCATTTCAACGTGAATTATCCTTTAGTCTTATGAAGTGCAATATATAATGGTATTTTATTTTATATAAATTAAAATCACATATTCAAAGCTTCCGTGATTTTTTTTTATTTTTTATTTTTTTACTTTTTACTGTGATATATGAACAAAAGATCACTTGATGTGCTCCTCAGTAATTGAGACAACCTTTCTGAGAAATATGTTGCCAGAATAAGGCAGACAGAATAAATACTGTTGATGATCAAGGCAGAACTGTAGATTAGTGACTTTTTAATGTTCAAGTTAAGAGAATTAGATTGGAAGCAGTAGTACAGTAAAGCAGTGCCAGTTTCAGCTTATACTAGCTCCCATGTTTTCCAATACCTCACATTAATTAAAATCTAGCAAAGTAGTAGCTGCATACATTATGTTTACTCTGATTTTATGCAGCATTGAAAAAGTCAAAGAATATTAATGGCTTTAGATTTAAAACTCGTTAACCACCATCGTATTGACCAGCTAAATAGAGTTTAAATTCACTCCTCTGTGTCAGTGCCTCTCTTTTGTCATGGAAAACGAGAAATAGATTTGTTGGGTCAGCTAGAAATGTTTGGGAATGCAGGCAGTAGGATTGGGTAAGGCAATATAGATGCCTGCTCACTGAAGCAAATCTGGTCAAACTATAGATATTGTCTTTTTTTTTTTTTTATAAGGTAAATTTGTATTTTGAGTCAAAATACTTGTTTAAAGTTATATTTACAGATGAAGATGGTTTTTTAATGTAATTTGGCAAGAGTGTGTGTTATTAAAACCAGAATTCTGAAAAAAAGCTCCTTCAGGGATGAGTTTTGCTCTTTCTCAAAACAATATGATTTATAATTTGTTGCCTGAAACATGACCCAATGTAGTGTGAAATTTTACTTCATCAATGACAGTGGACCACTGAATAATTTTGAAGAGAAATTTTGCAGTATCACAGTATTGGCTGTTTCCAAATAAAACTTGGCAGCTTCTGGTGAATTTTCTTTCAGATCTGATGAACAGAAGGCTTAAAGTACAATCCATGAAGTACATATGTAGTGAGAAAGCTATTTTGTCACAGACACTTTTGAGTAAAATCCTTGGAACAACACCAGTTCCAAGTCAGCCTCTCTGGTTTTGTGTTAACTTATGTCACTTAAACCTTACTGTTCAGTATCATTCACTCATAAAAGTAAAAATGTGTGCATATTGGACTAAATAACAGGCTCTGAATTATAAATCAATATGATTCACGTGTTACCTCTTCTGACCTGAAGATTTTTATTTTTATACCTGGTGAAAAATACTGTTTAAACAAAAGTTAGTTTGAAAGAAAAGAAAAAGTAAACAATCTGAAAACCTCTTTTCTAGCTTTTTCCATGTGTCCTAACCAGTTGCTATAATTAAAAAAAGAAAAAAGAAAAAGGAAATGTTGCATCCTTAAATATTTTCAGGTCATTAATATTTACCTGGAACTCCTGTAATCAGAATCACAGACAAGGTTATTTGCAGCTGTGCATAGAAAGGACAATCTTATATAAACTTAGAACTGAAATATTCTTCTATATTCATTTTTTTTCTATTATAGTGAGTTATCTGCATGTTTTAAAATCAATTTACCAAGTAGCGCTGTGCTAAGCAGAGATTATTTTAAGTAATCCCAATGAAAGAAAACATGAACTGACAGAATGCATTTGAGAGATATTGTCTATGTATGTCCTTATCCTTTTACATTCCTCTCTTTATTTTCCTTAGATCATAGATGAAGAAGAAACGCAATTCATGAGTAATTGTCCTGTTGCAGTTACTGAGAGCACACCTAGAAGGAGGACACGCATTCAAGTGTTTTGGACGGCTCCTCCTACTGGCACAGGCTGTGTAATTCTAAAGTGAGTATTTTTATGCATATTAAACTTATCATTAAAGTCAAATTCAATTAGTAGTAAATCTATGATTTATTAGTTTACGAACTGAATTCTTAGATACTTTCTTCTCACTTAGTGCATTTGAACAAAGATAGTTCTACTTGCACAGTTAAATGTTAATAACTTAGAGCCCAAGTGTTCAAAAGTTACTTGATGCTTTCAGTTACCCTTGAGTTGGTAACCCTAATGGAACTTGGTAGGCTCTCAGTCTACTGAAAATTTTATTTCTATTTATTGCACCTGAAAACCTAAAGATTCTGGAACCTTTAAGATCAAAACTGCATCCTTCTCACTGAGATGCATATAAAAAAATCATGGTCTAGGTTGAGATGAACAATAGTTCTGTAGTCAGGAGTTCCTAAATGGACCTTTATCAGTAAGAACAGATTTGTTTATAGGTGAGTACTTTCATTATTTAGAGCAGGTGTCCTTTTACTGTTGATTTCCTATTATCTCTTTAGTTTGCTGCATGTGTACTCATGCTTTTCAAGCAGTAGACAAAGGCAGTATTATGTAGGTGCACTGTGCTGGGCCACTCTTTTGTCTGTAGAAATCTTAAGTCACTTCTTACTACTAAGAGTATTGGAGAAAAGTGCCAGAGAAACATTATCTCATCTCTTTAGATTTTGCTTGTCATATTTAATAGGATAGATTGGTCAAATATCTGTAGACAATTGGGATTTCTTTTCTTGCTTTGAACTTCTGTCTGGGATAAGCCTTTGCAATTGCTAAGATGTGCCCTGCAGTAAACCAAAAAATTTCAGTCTTATCAGTACTGGGAATATCTTCAGAGACACAAAACAGCCCTAGGCTTTTAAGGGGGATGCTATCATAGTGATTGTGCTGCAGTTAGTTCAGGCCATGTTAGGAAAATGTGTTGTTAAAGCTGCAACTGATTGCTCAACAGGCCAGCAAGCTGGTCCTTGCCTGCTGCCCTCTCACCCAGAGCTTCTCCTTCCTCCTCCTGCTCAGTGGCGCAAGCAACATGGGGGTGATTTGGTCTCAGCCCTGACGCTGGCTGTGAAGCAGTCTCAAACCTTTGGCAGTGCACATCTATCTGTTGCCTCTTGGGATCAGTAAAATAATTTTAAGAACACCTGTTTCAATGCTTACTGAAACAACCCAAGAATTCAGCTGTGGGCTTCTTTAAGCTCAGGACAAACAAGTGCATATGAGACTGTAGCTAAATAAACTGTTAAGTGTGCTGCTTGCTGCATGGCCAGACAGGTTGTGTGTTAAGGTTTTTATGTGAAAGCTTTCAAAGGAATTCCTTCAGCAATCCAGATAATTCTTTCAGAGTTGTTGAGCTGTTTATCGGTAAGGCTATTTGTTTTTCCACTCAGAACAGCCTCCCACTTAGTCGCATAACAAATACCCAAGGCATTTTTGCTGTAGCTTAATAAGGTGATGATTTTTCATGTCTGCTTTTGGACAGATGTGATTTAAACTTTAATCCAGTCATCCAGTCATGGTATGTAACAACTCAAATTGGTGGATTTTTTAATTACCGCCCTAAACAGGATTGTCATTATCAACCTCCTTCCCCATCCCTCCCCCCTCCCAACAAACAAACAAACCAAAAAAAAAAAACCAACAAACAAGAACTAAAGGAACATCTTACAAATTGAAGTTCACAGAGAGGATGAATTTTTAGTGTTGCAAGTACCTATTTACAGTGCATGCAGATATCTTACGTGTCTATGTACTGCTGAAAGTGAAAGGCAATTGTTAGGTACTTTTCAGTAGAAATATGTGAAAAATACAGACCTGCTCCCAGTGGCTGGTTTGTTGACCTCAGAGGGAGAGTAACTAGACCTGAGAGCACTTCAAAGAATGAATGAAACAATCATGATTACTATAAGTTGCTAATGTCAGAAATTAACATAATAATATGGCACCATACCGTATACATTGCAATGTATTTTCAGCATTAATATTTGCATTTTTTCTTTTGGATGTCAAACTTTGATCACATCTGAATTAGAGCTTACAGTCAACATTCTTTATAAACCTGCTTTATGGTCATCTTCCACAGAATAGCATAGAAACATTGGATGCAGTTTTCACAATTATTCTGACATTTGTGTGAGCTTTAATGCAGTAATAAAAGCAACAGTCTACAAACAGTTATATTACAAATAGTTACATCCAAACCCATCATGGGAAAATTCTGAAGCCTTGAACTTTAGAAGAAGAAAAAGCCCTCTGTATTTTTCTTTTCTCTGTGTGTAATGGAGTGCAAATAGTTTTTATTATCAATGCACATGTGTTTCAGTCCTTGGACTCTGAGCCTCTCTTTGTCCACGCATTTAAGCCCATGCTTGAGTCTCACTGAAGACACAGGACAGAATTAGACGCAGGACTTTGATTAGATGTCACACATAGATTGGAAGAGACCCTCAAGCACCTCAAGAGACCTTTAAGCACTCTTTTCCCTGGCCTCCTAAATGCTAAATCCAAATACATACAGGTACAGAGACTCCAGCATACCAGCTCTTAAAATTATTTCTCTAGATGGTTGAAATAGAGAAACAGCACATCACTTTGGGGATGGCCTTGGATACTGCAAGGTGATTTTATACACTGATTTTTAGGATTACACATTAGGACTGGAATGCACCATCAGCTGTCCAATTGAGAAGTCAGCCTTGTCTCACGGCACTAGGTACTGGAATAGAAAGTATTGCTATGTGGAACAAAGTTATTACTGAAACACAAACAGGATATACCAGGGTCTTACTTAGCAATAAGAATTCATTTGGTTGCCCTAACATCTGTGCTAGCTTTAGAAACTGCTTACATCTTTCTTGCTGCTGTGGTTGAAGACATCTGTATGGACTATCCTGAGCTGTCATGCTGTGTGCAGCCTACTTGATTTCTTGTTCACAGTGCAGCATTTCCTCCTTCTATCCCTACGTACTGTCCCTTGTTCCTTGTGACTGATGGAACACTAAGGTACCACATGGTAATATGGAAGGACCACATTGGTTCCTTAACCTTCTGATAAAAGTTGCTGTTTTAAAGCTTTATTGCTTATTTTGGGGGTTCCTCAGAATGCATTTCCTCTATAAAACCTTTGAAAACATACTGTTAAAACTCTGAGAAATGTTCTAAATTATTTTTGCTATGCGCAATTTTTATAAAAACTAATCATTATAAAGACAATTGGGCAGTGGCAGAGCCTGGTAATATTTACATCATTGCATGGAAGCGAACAATTTTCAGGGGTTTGAACCCTCACTTGGCCAGTCTACTTCTATATTTAGTATATTTTGTGTAAGTGAATCTAAAGACTTTTATTTTGACTTAAACAAACAAACAAACAAAAAACCACCCTTAAAAGCAAAACACACCTAAAAATTGTTGTACTTATTTCAGTCTCTTAGCAAAAATCACACATTTGCATTATTTGGTTGTATAATTCAGAACTAATATGTAGAGATTTTCATTCCCCAGATCAGTACTTCTGTCTGGTTATAACTTATTGTTGTGTTATAGCTTAATGCTGTAGTTTTTTAGAGCAAGATTTTCACACATTTCAAACTGACTAAGAGAAGATGAATTATTTTCAGGCATCAGCTGTGATGATTCTCTAGCAAAAGCAGCTAGTGGAAATGTGTCCATTTTATCAAGGAAAGTCTTAAATCTGGATTTCAATTAGTGATATACATCATTGACAAAAAATTGAATAAATGTTTATTAGAAGTTGCTTGGCTGTGATGCAGAATCACTTCTTTTAGCCCCAGATTTCCAAACGCAACTAGTTAGTTGAATTCCTCAAGAGAAAATGTCTCTCAGTGTGGTGCTCTCACATCACTGAAGAGTTAGGTAAAGGTCAAGCCCATGTAACTGATGAAAAATACAGAATGAAATAGTTTTCTGCAAGTACTTGTAGAATTCTGTGATAGAAAACAGGAGTGAAGAAAATTTTGTAAATCGTCTTAGCTTGTTTCGTATTAAAATTTCTTGGTATGGAGAATCTTGTTAATATCCAAATTGATTAAATCTGTCACTTGGTGAAGATCGCATGACGAGTCAAGTACTGCTAGGTGGTAATTATCTTTTCCTCTGTTGGTATTTGACATTTTTCACCGAGTCTAATTGTTAATGTAGTAAACTTTGGCCACATGCAGATAAGTAATATGCAATTATTATTTAGAAAAGAAACAACACTTCTGTGATTAGTTCATGCAATAATAGACTTCTTGGGCGATGGATGTGATTTATATGATAAATTTAGCAGAAGTTCTTGCTTACAAGTTACTTATTTCTGCTATACGTATGATGCTTAAACAACCAACAAATTAAAATCTGTTATCTGTAAATATTGTTGGTTAACACTGCTTCTTGCAAAAATCCACCATATTTGTCATAATCTCTCTGCTGTTTGTTTCTGGAAATGTTTTCTGAGCCATGTTCAGGGGAGTGTTTTATAATTTTTGAGAAAAAGTGTTTTGTTTTGTTTTCTTTCTCTCTCTCTCTCTCTCTTTTTTTTTTTTTTTTTTTTTTTCCTGCATACATAATTCTCTTGTTTTGAATTGCACAGTTTTTTGGTTGTATGTGGTTAACAGAAAATAGAAGAAATTTAAAGAATTGCGGCCTTCCAAATAAAAGCTGTGACAGATTTAGTATATCAATGTAGATAGTGGCAAAAACTTCTAGGTAGTTGTGCTATTCTGGCAAAGCTGTCATACTTCCAGGGTGATACTTCAGTGCTAGCATATGGGCCTACTCCTTGGATATAATACTCAGTTTCCATTCTCCATGTGGATTCTGGCAATCCTATCGCTCTTGAGCCTTCAAAGCTCTCAAGGTGAATGAAATCCAGCTAGAGTTTTTTGGATGTGCACTTCTTGTTTTCTCGTAATTTCAAGCATAGTGTTCCATCAGGTTGCTTGACATCTCAGTCTGAGTAAGCACTACACTGAGATGTGATGTTGAAAAGACTAAAAGAAGAACCAAATGCAAAGGATCCAAGTGTCACAAAACCCCATGAGTTCATAGCTTACTGAAACGATCTTGGTATGCAGCCCTCTCTTCTCCATACTCAAAACTCACGATGAGATCCAACCAGAGGGCTCCTGGGGGAGAACTAGAGCATGACACATCTGGATAACAAAACCCATAAAGCGTGAGAGGAGCTCTGTGGTACGTGAATTAATGATACACTACCAACTCAATAACAGTGTTTTAAGAAAAGTGTTTATCAGAAATGCCAGACTGAAATGGTCAGAATGAAATGCATTTCAGAATTACTCTGTCTGAGTAAGAGAATCGATACTATGATCCTCTAGCACAACAGCAAGTTGAACATACTTGCTCCTAACAGAACAAAGTTTCAATAGTCAATGAGTGGTAGAGTGGGCCTGCATCAGTCAGACTCCTCTGTTAGGTGGATGGGAGCTAGAGTGCTTCTTCCAAAATTATTGCAAATCTGCTAGATGATCACAGAGTTGAGCTTAAAAATGAAATATTATTTTACCAACTATTTATGATTCTTGCGTAATTCTGGATTGTATTTCCTGAAAAACAGATTCACGTATTTCTGCTTATTGCAAAGCCACACTGGTAACTTTGAAGCACTTGAGCTGCTGGTACATAGTTGAACACCTATGAGGAGCTACTTCACTAACAAATGCCTCTAAATGTGCAAGGTGTGGAAACCCCAAAAGTACCTTCAGTTCATTTGGATTAGATGTTGAGTGGTAATGCAGTCTTTTTATTTTCTCTTCAGTCTTCCTGTATGATTGTCCAGATACATAAATGCCAACTATTTTACTTGACTGTCAATTAGAATACTTTAAAATAACAAACAAAAAAAAAAACAGAAGGTTTTCTGCTGTTTTTATTTGTTTATATATATTTACAAATACTGGAGCACCTGAGTGCAGTTATAAAATATTTTCAAAAAGTTTTTTCTCGTATTATAAATAGTTATACTGATTTTCCCAATAGAATTATTGAGTCTTCTGCATGCAGAGAAATGATCGGAATTCATGTACAAATAGTTTGGAAAATAATAACCCTGTTTCCTCCAGGTAATTAGCACATGGCAACTGCTGTAGCTTCTGTACTTCATTTTTTGATATAGACAATGGAAGCATAGCTTCATATTTGTGTGTAGCTTAAATAAAATCTTTTATTTAGGCACTCTATGCATGTCTATGCAATTAAGATAGCAGTCTAAGATATCTCTGGATGTCCTTAGAACAAATACAACCTTTGATGTATAGAAAATCTCGAGCTGCTTTTATTTTTCTCCATTCTTCACTTTTAGGAGTTGATATAATGGGAATGTACACAGCTTTAAATGACTAGGGACAGAGATGGGAAGTGAGAAGGCTTTGTCCATTCCTGTCTTTCACATTGGGCTCAGCTTAGTTTTCAATGCCTCAGTTTTCCAGTTTTCTCAGAAGCAACCAGGGACTCTTTATAAAACACCGCAAGACCAAAAAAAAAAAAAAGATAGTATTTTACTGTTCTAATTACTTGAAAAGAAATGTTTTCTTCTTCCAGATTAATATGTATATATTTTTACAAAACAAATAGGACAAAACTTTAAAATTTGCAATATTACTGCAACTTATTACAGTCCTGTCTTTCATTTTTTAGGCAAAATACTCACAGAGAATTTACTTGCACTAGGAAAGAAGAATAACCTTCTGTACTTCTACACAGCTTCTATATTTAGAGTAGGTCTAATATTGTATTATAAAAACGCATAATTGCATTTTAATATATACAGTAATATATATCTCTATATTACTATATATATAATATGTATAGGTACCTCTGACTTTAATCTACTGACTGAACACATCTACATTTACTACAAAAAACTAAGCACTTGCTTTCTCACAGATTTAATACTGCTTCTCTATTTTCACAGTGGAACACATGAATTTGGAAATTATCTGTTGTAAATGGACTTTCATGTAATTTTATGCTCTTACAAATATTTTTACGGTACAATTAATAGAGTAATCCCATAAAATCCAGCTAGAGTCATTTCTGTTGTTTTGTTTGCAAAGACATAGTGTTGCAAAGGGGCTTAGTGGTTCTGCTACTGAAGGATGGAAGGATGGGATTGTTCCTTGAAGAGGGCAAAGCAATAGAAAACAATGGAAAAAAAAATAAATATATTGTTTTGCATGAAACGAGCTCTTTGTATTGACTAGTCTGAAATCAACATTTTCTACTTTAATGAGAAATAAATTTGCACTTCAATTTTATTTACGTTATTCTTCTTTTGTACTTATTTTTGTTCTAAATTCCTATACATTTATAATTAAATGCATTTTAAATTAAATAATTGTTCATAAAGGACCAGAAGAGAATACTTTCTAGCAGCTGTCTTAAACAGTTAGCAATCATTTACGAAATGGCCCTGTGTGTGAATTTGTATGCGTTTCTGCAACTGTCTTCATAGTGTGGGGCATGCCTGCAAATTGAGTTTATGCCCTGATTTTTTGAGAAGCTTGTGAGATGGTGACTGTTTCTGCCTATATCCATGATGTTAATGATTCAAGTGGATGGCAGCTGGGTGTGTATTCTGCTGATGGGGAAAGTGGATAATCTTTCCATTATGAAGAGGAAAGGATTAAAGGTTATTTAAAGGTTACTTCTTCTGACTGGGCTGCATAAGCAGATGCATATCCTGCAGCCAGCTCTGTGGATGTTGCTTGGGAGATGCAATTTATTGGTCCCAGGTTTGAGAGAAGATATGAATATCTTCAGCTGGTGGAGATGCTTGCAATAGAATCAAGCCAGACTTGGAGCTGGCATTATACAAGAGGTGCCTGGCCTGCTTTTCCTAGTACCTCTCAGTCTTTTGTGTTGTGAGAGGTCACTAAAATTTGAGCAGTGGATGGGGAGCAGAGTGGTGGGACTGACAGCACACTGCCCACGTAACGTGCACAGAGTAAGGAAAGAATGATCTTTCCTCTTGTGGTAGGGGGAATATGGTTACGGTTTTATTATTAATGATAACGTTGAATTCAGGCTAGTCAACGTAAAGTGTTTGTTTAATGAAAAAAAAATCCTGCTGTTTTTCTGTTGCTTCACTGTCTTCAAGGAACAAATCCATCTTGCGGTAGCAAAGCCGCTAATCCCCTTTGCAACAGTTTCACATTGTACCTTGAAAGAGCATATGAAGATTTCACACTAAAAAAATTCAGCGTTATGGCACATTTTGTGATAAATGTGAGCAACTCATGCAACTGATCAGTCCAAATGGTTATTGTATTGCACAAATACTTGTATTTTTTCTTAAACAGAAGCTGCTCTATCCCCCAACAATAACTAAAACCAAAAAACCCAAACCGAACAGCAATGACCAAAAACAATATTGGCCTTTGATATGCAGTGGTGTGTGAATGCAGGCATTAGAAAAGTACAGCACTTTGAATGACAGAGACAGTGCCATCAGTTCTCTTTTTGGTCTTCATTGTGTTTTCTCCATGCTTTCTGGTAAAGAAGTGCTGCAATTAAGATTAACCATTAATGGTAACAACTGACAGTAACTCAGACATGGAAACGATCAGAAGTCAATTGGATTCCCGTTTGGTACTTAGCAAAGATTTTTTTAAATCTTTAAAATTTAAAGCTTCTATTTTTATATCTTAACAGTTATAGATGCTTGGCTTCCATGCTCCTTCTAGATGCTCAACACTACTCTGAGGATACTTATTGCTTCCTAAATTGTGTTTAAATTGTGCACTTGAAAAAAAAAACACATGAAGCAGTAGTAAATCAGGTTTAGTGGTTTCTAGTAATTCTACTTTCTGATCCAAAGCTTCAATATAAATAGAGAACTCATAATAAATTCTGATGCAAGGGACTTATTTGGTGAAATACCTGTCTTTTGCTGTTTGACTTCAGGATGAGCTTTGCTTGAGTTGTCCCTGTCCACCTCTGTTCTAAATTTCTAGTGATGGAGTCCTGACAGTCCTCATAAGTAACTGATACCAATACTTATTTGTTGTTGCTACTGTTTTGCTAAAATGATTCCTCTGTTGGCCCTTAACCTTAGGTGCTGTAATTTTACCTCATCAACCCCCCTCTTCAACCCATATCTTTACTTCAGACTTTTTTCTAGACTGTTTAACCTCAGCTCCTTCATTTTTTTCACCTTCTAGATATCTGATTCTTCTCAGTAGTCTTGTCTGAACTTTCTCCAAATGGTTGGTATCCTTAAACAGTGCTACTTAAACCTGAGCATTTTAATCCTACAGATAGCTCATGTGGCTCTGCTCAGTCTTAGAGAAAGAGCTTTCAGGGGAGTACTTTTTGTAACAGAATAACATTTACTTGTATTCAGCTTCTCATCCACTAGAACTCCTTCATCCTGATATCAAATACTTCTGTCTCATTGGCTTTTCCCTTTCTGTCTTTGTGCAAGTAATTATTCTTATCTAAAACTAGGACTTTATATTTAACATTATTTAATTACTGTTTTTCAGAATTCCTCAGATTTATGAACCGCTTTGCATTTTAATCAACTGCGGCTTGATATTGTCTGCAGTCAGTAGCTTGTTCTGTATTCCATCATTCAAGTTATTAATGAAAATGTTGATATTTGCATAACCTCACTGAACTTGAAACCCTTCAGTGAGTTCCAGCTGAGTTCTAAACACAAGAAGACAAATTCATTTGTTTTAAATACTTCAACGTGGTGGTGTAGAAATTCATGCCATCTGAGTCTGATGCAAGCATTTTTAATAAAATGTTGAAAAAATTGCTAGTTTGATGTATACATATATATATAAAAATCTAGAAAAGGTATGAAGAATCGGTAAAATGTTTTTACTCAGTAGTATTATTTAATTGACAAAAGTTGTGTTGGAAAAGGATAAATCCTGTAAGAGTTGTTACATCTAGTTGCATATCCAATGCAAAAGGATTATGACATTTATGGATGGAAGTTCTCCAAAGTATCTTGCAGTGCAATTTGATTTTGTCTGAATTTTGCTTTCAGTAAATGCAGAAGTAAAAGCACTAAATTCTGATTTCTTTCTGGGTAGGTCCCTAGTACAGTCTGTGTTTTCATAAATTCCAAGTATTGGGAGGAGAAAAAAAAAACACACACACACACACAAAACCCACTCTATTATTTTCTTGTTGTTTGGTGTTTGTAAATGAAAATCATTGTTAATTTAGGAGCCTGGCAGCTGTAGAACATTTGCCATTCTGCAGCAGCTGTCAGTAGCACTCTGTTTTATTTTACAAACAGATGTTTAATTTGACTTCAATGACATTGTCAATTTTGAGGGGAAACAGAGGAAGGAATAGAAATAATCACAGTAGTCATAATTTGATTTCCTTTCAAAACATAAAACAGTCACTATTGATGACATCAGAATTGTTTCCACATTTTTTGACTGAATGTTTTTAATCTATTTTTTTATTACCACATGAACTGAAATTAAGCTTTCTCAATGCACAATAAGTCATGTTCAAGAAATTATTTGTCTCTTATGTCAGGAACTGAAGGTATTGTTTTAATGTAGTACACTTTAGAAAACAAATGGAATACCATTAAAAAACCCTACATATTTGTGTATACATATGGATCAAATGTCATATTACTTATACAATTTACAGGGAAAAAGATTTTTATATTAAAACCAGAGCACCAGTGGTTTCAATCTCATACAATCGTAATGTTGTTCACTGTAGTGTAATGGTATTCTCATTTCACATCAACAGAAGTGAAGGGCAAATTGGATCCAGCAATGAGGAAATAAGATCATGAAAAAGTTAAGTAACATTAATGTGGTTCATTTTTAATTTTATTAACCAGTGATTTTATCCAGCGTGTGCCCAGTGAGTAAGAGGCTTCAATGTAACGTGCAGGTGAAATATCTTGGCAAGATCTTTCATTGTTCTAAATGTGCGTAGACCCAGGAAAGAGAGTTAAAATTAACACTATGCGGTCTTAATCCTACAACCCTTTGGCAATTCTTAGAAGTTACAAAGTAAGTTAGTCGTAAAAAGGGTGTATCTTACTGGTCATTTGCTCCTTCTGTAATATCTGTTCAGGCATTTCAAGACTGTTTCTGTGAGGGTGTGAAAGTAAACTTGTTAAATTTAAGAAGTATATAGGCATATTTTTAGCAGATTTTTTCTGGCTTGCTGAGTTCAGTATTTGTTGGACTGTCTGCATGCCCACAGAGATCTAAAGTAATTCTATATAGTGCATCTCACAGTTTCAGGCACAGCTGTATTTTAGTATGAAAGGCAAATGGCTGAATTAACAAAATGCTAGATTATGCCATCATTACTTATGGTGAAAAGTATTTAACTCCTCGTGTAGATTTAAATGTATTAACTGAAGACTCTCTAAGAGCGATGTATTACACAGATCAAGGTCCCAGAACCTGAACATGGTATTTATCTTGATTCTTTTTTTCTTATGAAGAACCACAAAATCAGTTCTGATTTGTTTCTTTAAAGGAGCAGCTGCATGTATTGTTGTAATTCTTTTGAAACGATAAACAGAAAAAATCACCTAGAAAAGGAATTGTTCCTTGTGTCAACAGACTGCTGAATCGATTCTTGTCATTCTACTTATCTCGTCTGATGATCTTTGGAAGGGATGTGTGAATGGACTGAAATACAAAATTCAGCAAATAGTTGGGTCAACCATTCTTTTCTTTCCCTTTCAGTAATTAGGTAGCCACTTTTTCTGTCTTTTCTACTTCATTGGATATGCATTCAGTATCTTTGCTTTCCTAACAGTAGCAGTCTGAATGCTTCCTGCTCTGCTTTCCTGCAGAAATGGATTTGTTGCCCAGTCAGTTCACTGCTTTTTCAGAACGTAGTTTAAGGTCTTGCAGTGCACCAGAAAGCAAACTTGAATTCTTTTCTTATTTCTGGTTTTTCTTTTGCTGCTGAAAGGGCAGACTTGCAGACACAGGGCCTTTTGGCTACAAAAATAATCAGCTCTCTTCATTAGGAGGTTAATTTGACACTCACTCACTGCGCAGTGTACATAGCCTGGTGATAACTTGAATATCTTCCAACAACTGAAGTTCTACAGATCACCTGACATAATGTTTCTTCCCATAGCTTTCTCTCTGAAGCTGCAATATAAACTTATTCTGTACTTGGAAAAAAAGGTGTGCTCTCCTGTGCTGCAATTGCCTTGCGATTGTTTGCTGAAATAAATATATGATGAGAGAAAACTCATACAAAATAAAACAACGTTCTACACTGCAGAGATGTTTCCGTGTATATGAGGTACCACCATTTTATGTCAGTTCACAAAGAAATTCTCTTTTTCATCAGAGTTACTTTAGATAACAAATCCTAACAGGCATTTATCTAGTTTGTCTGAATAAATCATAGACAAAGCACTGTCTTCAATGTAGTGAAGAAACACAAATAGCTCTTCATTCTTGCCAGTTTTATAGTAGCAGTCTATATTTCTGCCACCCGTAGTTCTACTTAGAACTTAGAAAGTACTAAAAACTTTCAAGCCAGTAAATAAAATAAAGCCAAACTCATGAAGAGGAAGCAAATTTCAGATATATTCAGATATGTGTTTTCTTCATTGATATTACCAGGAAAAAAAACAACTTTGCTTGGCAATACGGCAGTTTTAAGTGATGTCCTTATAATTTTCTAGTATTCCAGAGGCTACTCAGAAGAAATTAAGGCTGTGATTTTCATCTGATTAAGTGAAATTGAAGTTGGTAATTGATTTTAAAAGAAGGTCAGTTCTCAGTAGAAGGTCATCTCACAATCATCAGCAGCATGAGATTGCAGCACACATCTAGGTTTTCAAAACATTTCAGCATCAGGGTATCTAATAATTGTATGTTTTCAATTTTCAATGTGTGTGGCTTTCTGTCTCTTTTTTTGTAGGTGTAAACAACTGCTAACTATACGTATATATTTATGAAGTCAGATAGGTACAACTTATGGTTTGTCTCGAAGATCAGGTTTGTTTTCCTTTATACTTCATTTTTGAAATCTAAACTGACTATTGAAAATGTTTAACTTGCACTGCTTAGGTGTCAATCTCAAAAATGTTTTCAGTTTGTTTATTTCCCATACATATAACAGAAGGAGCGCCCCTGCTTGTGTCTGCTGTGCTTGATCCCTTGCACTCATATCTCTGATCACTCTTGGTGTATTTTGACTGTCCGTGTTAAAGTATCTTCCTCTCTAGGAGTTTCTAATGAAATTAAGTATCTAATTAATTGCACTTTTGTTCCAAGTAAAACTTGGTAGGATTGGATTCCAGTTCTTAGTTTAGTCTGTGCCCGCTTCTTACAGCTTCTAATATTAAGGGTAATTTATCATCATAATCGTTTCCATTATTACTTACTACTGTTCACAATAATGCTTTAATAGTTCTGTTCATGTGCTCTTGTTCTGATGATTGAGAGTGATACAGACTGAGTAGCTTTTGTTTAATCCCCGATGCTTTAAGCATAGTTGTAATCACTTCCTCCATGAAATGATGACCTTTATCTGGGTCAGGGATGTTTCAGGATTCCCACAGAAGCAAAAGGCTTCTTGAAACTGATCTTTTTTTTTTTTTTTCCCTTGCTCCCTGCTGCTATATCTTGTTTTACAGAAAAGGCTTCAAACCATTTTGAGAAAGAATCAGTCATTTCAAAAGAATTGAGTATTCATTACCCCAGCCTCTTTTGGGGAGCTAATGTGTATAACCTATTTGTAACCACATCCACAGTCTGCCAATCCGCTGCTGTAGTAAAAAGGTCTGACTAGACTTTGGTCTTGTCCTTCCTCTGTGTATCTCAGACAATTTTTGATCCATTTCCTAACACCTGTTTCTGTACCTTACAGCATTGCTGCTTCCTTAACTCTAAGAGTAATTTCCTGATTTTCACGTAATGTGTTTCGCAATTCTTTCTCCATTTACCTTCTTGATCTGTTTGTTTCTGCTGTGCTCTGGTAACTGTCCTAATGTCACTTCCTAATGTTGCAGGTCTTCTGCTGCTTTAGCTGCTTAGTCGACTTTTTCACCCCATTCTGCTCTAGAGCCTTATTCTTTTCAGCCTTTAGATGCCTAATTGAGAACTGACCCCCATCACAATTCCCCTGCTTATAAATCTTCTTTGCATCAATCCTTAAGCAAAATTACCTCTGTCACCCCTCCTTTTAGCTTCTCCTAACCCAGTCAAACATCCAGTGTCATATTCCCTTCACACAATAACCTGAAGCAGGTAAAATCACAGCCAGCCTTTTGTTGCCTTTAAACCTTAGGGATTATTGTTGTCTGCTGGGCTGACCTGCTCGGAGTGGTTGTTTTATGTTGTCCCATTCAGGTTCAAGGCATGCATGCCCTCAGCACCATTGCCATCAATATTCATTGAACTTCCATCAGTGAGCCAAAGGTAATTTGTGCTGTAATTTTGTACTGAAATCCTTCAAAATCTTCCTTCAGTCCTGTTCATAGTTGGTGTTGTAAATGACTGGGCATTGACCTTCTGCTCCCATATTGATTATAGCACACTTTAAAGAGATCAGGTTACTGAAGATTTCTGAGGTTAATCTCTGGTTTGTTAATATTAATGCCTATAGAGCAACAGAAATATTGGATGCTCTGTGCTTCCTGTCAGTGATTGTGGGAGAGTATACTTCGGAGGACACATCTATTTGGATCACGATAGGGGCAGCACATGGTTTTTGTATTGTCCAGGCAGCTGCTAAGCATTCCCAAACATAGGCTGAATAATGCCTATTTCCATGATATTGCCTATTTCTATGATATTTCTATGTATTCATAGATTACTGGGACTGGCTTGTTCTTTGGACCTGTTACAGCAAAACTGCTACCAGTGCTACGGGTGCAGCAGCTGAACAGACATGAGAAGGATGTATTGAATTTGGCATGCACGGAACTGAATTAGGAAGAGCAAAATGCGTGCCGCACAAGTTCCCTGCAGGTGCATCCTCCAGCAATTTATGTACCAAAGTTTTTCAACAATATTTGCCACAAATCCTTACTCCAGATACTTTTTTCAGCCAAAACAACTGTGTGAACTGAAGGCACCACTCCAACATTGTCTGCAGCTGCAAACTTGTTGCAGCAGATTTTGAAAAAAGAGTAAGAGGATGAGCCTTGTTAAAACTTTCCTGATAGCATAAAGTCATTTAATGGATTACTTTGATCATTCTTTCTTAATTGCATATGTTGCATGAGTGGGATACTCTTTCAACTATTTCTCAAATACAATTTGAATGTGCCTTCTTCACATGTCCCGTGTTCTGTTCCCACAGAATGGGGAAAGTGGAAAGGTTGCAGATCTTGACCCTCTTCTTTTTATCAGTCTGTTCTTTTCTCTGTCCTCATACTTCCAGCGTAAACAACCAGTATCTCCTGGCATCATGCGTCTGACGGTTCAGTAGGCTGTAGTCTCAGCTGTCAGTTAAAGTGCTTAGAAAAGATGAAGTAGAAGAGATTCACTTGTTAAAGGTATTAATTCTTGAAAGCTGAAGTCTCTGGATAAGCTGCACCAACAAAATAACAAGTCTTTCTTCTGATCCTGCTCCAGATCCAGCTACAACGGATTTGGGATGTCAGACTTAATCTCAACTACAGTAGGAGACACATCAAAGTTATACTTCTCTAGGCAAATACATTCATAACATTAAAGTCTCTCTTAAGAAGTCAGTATTAGGCACTTATACTTAATACTTATTTTTAATTGGTATTAATTTGTCTTGTCATCCATTGTGGTGCTTTAGCCTTCAGGCTCCTGTAGACTAAAATGTGGCAATGTTTTTTCTGAACTTGGAAGCATGAAAAACATTAGTCCTACCTGGATTCCTGCATCTGAATACCACATAATCGGTATTTTACAAGGGGGTGGACTTGATTAGGATATTGCTTTTGATACACAATTCTTGTCTGTACAAGCAAATAATTTACTCATTGAAATATAACTTTGCATATTGCTAATGGAGACATATTCTAAAGGAGGAGTTGGAGGATGACAGCTCTGATATTTTGTTAGTATCTATTGATTCAATTCCTTCCCAAATCCCATAAGAATATTGAAAATTTAGAACAATTATTCTAAAATCTTGGGGATTGCTTTCAAGCTTTGTTAACTGGGCGCTCATGCAGATGAGTTTAACTTATTTTGCTTTGGTAATGCAGTGCACAAAACAGAAAAGGGTAAGAATAAAAAATAAAACCCACAAAATTTATTTATTTTTTTTAATCCCCCAACCTGGAGCATGGGGAGGGAGTTTGAGAGGGAAGGGAAATACATGTAGGGTATATAGCTTAAAAGGGATATTGTAAAGGGGTAAATATGCTTTATACTGTGCCAAGGCCACCCATGCTTGCTCTTCATTAGTGGCCAAACCAACAGAGGACAAGCTGTGATGTGGATTTTTTTTTAATATTATTTTTAATGTGGACTGATGAGGAGTAACATGTGGCAGGGTTTTGAACATATCCTTTGATCATGTTGTTCATTCTCTGCCACGTTCTGTCATAGCAGATGAAGTGGGCTACCAGCTCTGAAAATGGGGACATGGTTTTCTCTTTCTTTTCTTTCTTCTCTTGAATGTCCAGAGGGATTAAACATTTGAGTTCCTTGTGCGAGTGGGTGAGTGTTATACAGGTTGCATGGACTTTTAAAGCAAAGATAGAACCATGCTTGAACAGCTTTTTGTTTTGTTTTGTTTCAATTTATTATTTTGATTTTAGGATTTGTCTGTTAACGCACAAGTGCTCTACATCAGATCACTGCAAGTTAGCTCACTGATATAGCTATCAGATAGTACAGCTCTGAGCTCCCTAGCTTAATAAAAACTATACTCCAACATTCGATAGATTTCTTCTATCTTCTATACAAAATCAGCACTTAGAATAACAAAATAAATGTCCTCCAACCAGCCAGTCCTAGCCAATATTTTCTGACTCTTCTTTGCAGTATAATTTATAGAGCGTAGTTTGAAACTCAAGGAGATGGAACTTGCTGCAAAAATTGTGACTATCAAAATACATGGTGAAGATAAAGCTCACAAATAGCAATGGGTTTTAAGAAATGGGAATTTTTCTCAAGAGACCTGGGTGAGCTCATTCTTTCATCTTTTTCTTTTTTTTCTTTTTTTTTTTTTTTTTTTGATTTTGCAAGTAAATGGTGTAGCGTACATGTCAGAAATGATTTTGTCATGCCGAGTTTTTATCCTGAAGATATTAGATTTAATATTTATGTCCTGCGACCATTCAAGCAAGGAACAGAGAGATTTTCTGAGGACAAATACAAGATAGCAGCATATATAATTTTGTTTTTCCTTAGAGCTTTTTGTTGTATTATATATGATGGCCAGATCAGTCCTGCAGTCAGTGAGCTTCCATGTATGCATGGGACAATAGGCCTGAGTATGATATGAAGGACAACCAAAAGGACTTTGAAGCTACAATAAGGTTGTAAAGGTGAGTTTAGAGTACTTTGCTCTTGCTGTGGGGTTTTGCTCAGTTGCATTTTCTGACAGTGCAGGTAAAATGTTTAAAAATAAAACTGAAGAAGGATATTCCAGTGTATGTGTATGCACTGATTTTTTATTTTTATTTTGGAAGCTTTTATTATTTTTTCAGCTGACTGATCTACTAGAGGAAAGACAATCATCACATGTAGAGCTGTAAATGTGGGAAAACTGATACACTTGGCATTAATATTGTGCTCATCCAACATGAAATACAAAGTCTGGTGACAAAGTTAGATTCTGGTTTGAGACCTTTTTCTTTGGTAAGACTGAGCTCAGTTTCCTAGTTGAAAAGTGTTTTGATGAATATAGTTGTCAAATACTCTACCAGCGTAAAAATTGCTAGGCATTGAGTAGCTAAAGAGCTGCATATGGTTTCAGAGGAGTTTCAAGTGATTTTTAATACAAGCATTTGAAAGAAAAGTCGATGATGTTGGTCAACTACACGAATTAGCACAACAGAGTTGTGGGTTTTTACTAAGACAAGACAGAAGGAAACGAAATGAGAAAATCCTAAATAGAATCATAGAATCATAGAATATCCTGAGTTGGAAGGGACCCTTAAGGATCATCAAGTCCAACTCTTGACACCGCACAGGTCTACCCAAAAGTTCAGACCATGTGCCTAAGTTCACAGTCCAATCTCTTCTTAAATTCAGACAGGCTCGGTGCAGTGACCACTTCCCTGGGGAGCCTGTTCCAGTGTGCAACCACCCTCTCTGTGAAGAACCCCCTCCTGACGTCCAGCCTAAATTTCCCCTGCCTCAGCTTAACCCCGTTCCCGCGGGTCCTGTCACTAGTGTTAATGGAGAAAAGGTCTCCTGCCTCTTGACAACCCCTTACGAGGAAGTTGTAGACTGCGATGAGGTCTCCCCTCAGCCTCCTCTTCTCCAGGCTGAACAGGCCCAGTGACCTCAGCCGTTCCTCGTACGTCTTCCCCTCCAGGCCTTTCACCATCTTCGTAGCCCTCCTCTGGACACTTTCCAACAGTTTCATGTCCTTTTTATACTGTGGTGCCCAGAACTGCACACAGTACTCGAGGTGAGGCCGCACCAGCGCAGAGTAGAGCGGGACAATCACCTCCCTTGACCTACTAGCGATGCCGTGCTTGATGCACCCCAGGACACGATTGGCCCTCCTGGCTGCCAGGGCACCCTGCTGGCTCATATTCAACTTGCTGTCTACCACGACCCCCAGATCCCTCTCTTCTAGGCTGCTCTCCAGCGTCTCATCGCCCAGTCTGTACATGCAGCCAGGGTTTCCCCGTCCCAGGTGCAGGACCCGGCACTTGCTCTTATTGAACTTCATGCGGTTGGTGATCGCCCAGCTCTCCAACCTATCCAGATCCCTCTGCAAGGCCTTTCCGCCCTCATTCGAGTCCACAACTCCTCCAAGTTTGGTGTCATCAGCAAACTTGCTCAAAATACCCTCTATTCCTACATCCAGATCGTTTATAAAAATATTGAAAAGTACCGGCCCTAAAATGGAGCCTTGAGGGACCCCACTGGTGACCGCCCGCCAGCCTGACACAGCCCCATTTACCATAACCCTTAAATAGTTCATTAGAATTACCATATTACCAGTTATTATTATTATTATTATTACCATATTACCAGTTATTTACCATAACCCATAAATAGTTCATTAGAATTAGGAAATTCACTTAAGCTATACACCAACACCAAGAAAACTATGGTAGAGGTAACTATATGATTATTCTAGTGCCAGGGTAAATGGTACAGAGCTAACCATAGAAATTCTTTATCTTTAAAAGACAACAAAATCCAAAAAGCAAACAAACTTTAAGCATTAGACATCTTATTAAATATAATTGTTCTTGGTGGCTTTCTGAGGTGGGAAGGAACTTAAAGTAATATAACTAAATCAGTAAAGAATGGAATGATCAAAGAAAATAGTTTTGATGGCTGGAAGGGCAAGACAAAGTTAACCCATAAGTAATACAGAACAAAGCTTTTTTTTTTGTCTGTAGTCCAGGAGCTTATTATATTTTCTTAATATCCAGGTGTGTTTTTTTGTACTCTTTTTTTTCTTAATCCATATTTTACTTTTCCAGTGAATTTCCTAAAGTGAATTTTACCCTGCTATCTCACAGACTTTCAAGTGTTGATTTTGCTGGTGGTCTGCAACTTCTGGCAAAACCCAGTGTCACCAGAAGTTCTTTTCCCATAAATAAGTACATTTATATATTTGTATGAATCAAAAAGGTTATCCTGTATTAAGAACTGCTGAATCTGCAGCTGTTGCAATGCTTAGCCAAGAACTCTAAGACAGCAAAGTACTGTGGAAATTTGCTTTTGGAATAAAGAAAAAAGCCTGGAAAGGGTACTGTGCTTCTGTAAGGGTGAGGGAATGACTTGGGCATCTTACTCACTACTTCCTCAGTTCATGCAGGGCATTTACATGATGCTTGAAATTGTATTCACATGTTTTGTTAGAGGACCACATGTTGTAAGGAAGCATGAGCTTTGTAAGAACTAGAATAGAAATGGACAAAGTGGACGTGCCTTTAAACTTAGGGTATATTCACAAGCTCTGGCAAAATCTATTTCATTAAAATGTAACTCTAATATTGTACTTAATGCTTTTCATGTAAGCTTAAAAATGTCATAGGAACAATTCTTATAGATCCTCTTCCATGCTTCTTTTGTCACATCATTACACCCACAGAGGCACTTTAAAGTAAGATTATTTCTGTTGACGTTATGATTTGACAAAAGGTGTAAGGAAGATGATCTAAATCTGTTTCTACAGAAAAAGGGAAAAAAATAAATCATGAAATTTCTGGTATGACTTGCATCCCCAAGGTTGCTCTGAATTTTTATGGTTTATGATGTTCCTGCTTGTTAATATCCCAAATGTAATTTATGTGATTTTGCTAAAGCTTTTCCCAGAAGAATGGCACAGTTATTGCAGAATTGTGCTGGAGACGCCTTCTCATTCCAGGGAAGTCTCTTAGGGCAGGTCTCATCCTCCTTGTGCTCAGATGTGGTCTGGTCAAACCATGACAGGACAGAGACTGTGACCTGCTTGTATCCAACCTATGAACATCCTGAAGCAGCATCGCGAAAGCAAATATTACAGAAAGCTACCACATATCCCTTGTTTTTTCTGAGAGAACTACAAAACAGAAATAACTTTTTTTTTTTTTTTTTTTTTTTTTTTTTTAAATAAAACCAGATGCTGCTAGATGTAAGTAAAAGGAAATGAGTCTGCTTGTTATGCATATGATTTTGCTCATAATGTGATGCGATGCAAAAGCTTTAACAAATACTGAAAAGCATCACGTGAAGGTAATGAGAACTCAAGCAGATTTTGGAGATGCATTGGTTTCCTTTTTCTTTCTTTGATGGTGTGCTAATGTGTTGGTGGGAGACCTGTTTTCCCTTTTCCTGTTTTACTGAGTTGGTTTTGCTAGCAGACAGAGAGAAACAACTCAATTAAAAATCCCCTAAATCTGTTAAAATGTAGGGGAAAAGCAATCAAATCTCCCCTTCCCATAAAGTTTAGATAGCACTGGTCGTGGGAAGGGACAGGCAGGATTTATATAGACAGCTGATGTGTACCTCGTGTAAATTCTTGAAAGCTTTCTTGTGTCTCTGTAAAAGTTAGCCGTTCCATTTTAAAGCTATTTTTGTAAGCATCAAAACTCAAAGAAAGAGTCTTTAGTCAAAATCGGGACTTTTATAGAAGAATAAAAGTTCTGTCAAAATAATTAATAAAGAAATAAATACAAGTAGTGATTAAAAGTAGGAACATATACTGATCTGATCAGTTGGTCAGTCTCCAATCTAGAAAATTATTATTTAAACACTGAATATTTTAAATTTAGTTTAATGCTAGTTCTGTCTGACTATTGTAATGTTATGTGCCTGCTTTGGATGTCTATGCAGCCATCTAATATATCAGTCAGCTCCCAGCTGGAGTCAGCAACAAAACTCCCATTGGCTTAATTTGGATTATTGGCTCCATATATAATCTCAAACACAGCTGAAGAGATAATGATTCAGAGAGTTGTGAAGCTTTTGCTGTTAGAAAAGAAACAATTCCCTTGACATTTCGCACTGATGAGCTAACCACAGCAAAAAGAATAAAATAAGTAAACTTCAAGCAACCTTTCTATATTTTATTTCTAAAATAGCTGTTTCTGAAATTAAATACTTCTAATGTTTTTGTTATCTGCAGATTTTGGTGCTCCTTCACCAGAAAGCTGATTTCTTGTTTGTTTAGATTTTTAAGTGTAGGTGCTTTTTTACAGTAAGCTTTGCAAAACCAGTTCTTTAGAATGAGATTTAAAGCATAGGATCATAGAATAATTTACGTTGGAAGGGACCTCTGCAAATCATTTCATCCACCTGCCTGCTCGAAGTAGATGTTGCTACATCAGGCTGTTCAGGGATGAGTATGAATCAAATTTTGAATACCTCCAGGGATGGAAATTGCACAACCTGTCTAGGTCTGGATGGCTGCTGCTAACTCACTATGCTTCCCTCCACCAAATGCTGGCAGATAATGCTCTTGCTTTTGGTAAAAGTCAAACTTATTAATTTCTGTTTCATACAGCTTTTTTCACAGCCTTGTTTGGGTGCCTGTACTGTCTTTTGCCACACTGTCCTTTACAAGATCCTCTGTTAAGGATGAGCAAGCTGTGCAAATTCATCTGTACAACCTCAAATGGAAGTTGAAATAAAAATATCCTAGACTTAGTACTGTATATATTGTCACAAGAAGAAAATATGCCTACGTTTTAGCACTCTGGTTCTGTCCTTCTGCTACTGTGTCATACACTTTTTTTTTCCTTTAAGAAATAAACATTTCAAACTTTTTTTTCTTTGCAGAGCCAGTATTGTGCAGAAGCGCATCATTTATTTTCAAGATGAGGGCTCTCTCACCAAAAAAATTTGTGAACAAGGTAAGGTTACTTCCTTGTCATGTTCTGCTGTTTTCTCCTAACTCATTATATCCAATTAAAAATTTGAGGCCTTCAACGGTTTCATCTAGGTTCAAATTTAGGATCTCTTATTCAACAGTGTTCTTCCTTACTCTGCAAATGTTTCTCATATATACCCTTCCTTGTTTTCACCTAAATGTGACACTTGCACCTTTTTACCTGGTGTGAAACCTGTTTGCCCCCAGAGCATGTAGTTTAATGAATCCCAGACTATTTCATTCTTTCCTAAACCTAAGCATAGGGGAGGTATTTAAAATTCACACGAGGAAGAGAAGACAAGTTTAGTTGTCCTTTGTGGTAATTTTTGTTTCTGCATGTGCAAATTCCTCTTCCCCAGAAAGTCATGCAAGTGAAGTTAGTCCAGTTAATCTCAGTCTCCTGGTTCTTCTACGGCATGCTGTAATTATTTTCATTCTGGTCTCTTCAGAACGAGGGCTGTCAAGACTATGCTTGCATATATGGAGGTGGGAAATCTATGAAGTAGATTAGGCCTAAACTAAGGGAAATTATTTATATACATTCTTCAGGGACTTTATAGAATCCTTCACCTATTCTTAAATACACAACCTGCTAAAAAAAAAGATATGGGGAAGGTGGACTGCTACACTCCGTAATCTGGTGGTGGATGGACTGCTTTTGTTACTCTGGCAGTAAATGTATGCATGCTGCATATAGGAATATATGCATATATTAGGAGTATATATCTGCCTTTAAATTGATTTTCCATCTTAGGAGCAGGGTGTGTTGTTCGTATCTATGTATCAACAACTGACCACTCCCTTAGTATCAGCATGCACATCTTCTTTTGATTTAAATTCCAGATCACATAGCATAACTCTTTCCAGGAGAAACTTCCCAAATTTCCTTGAAAAGTAGTAATGTTGTGCAGAAGTGCAGGGATGATTGTTATGGGGGTGATTCTTCTCCCTGCAAGTTTGGAATTGTTTTTCTTTAGTTTGAGCTATGCTGAGGAAAAAAAAAAATGCTTCTTTTGAGTTACTACCACACTGTCCTTCATTTTTACTAAACTGAGTGTGTGTCAGGGAAGTATTTGATTGCATTTAATGAATGTGAAATCCCCGACTGTAGCCAAGAAACTTGTATGTCATAGTTTTGTACCATTTCAACTATGGAAAGGTGTAAGCTAGACTTTTTAAAAATAATATCAGAATCACAGAATTTCTAGGTCGGAAGAGACCTCAAGATCATCGAGTCCAACCTCTGACCTAAAAAATATTACACATTCAGTGTCAAATATGAAGTAAAAAGCCACCAAAATAAACAACAACAGTGAATTTGATTAATATTCCTGAAAAGAAAGCAGAAAAAAAGTAGAACTATTAAATAAAGAATAGGGAATTAAGTTTAAAGCATATTTATTTCTAGAAGCCAAGTTATGTCAAAATTCTACTTTTTAACTTTTGCCATATTTTTGAATAACAGCTTCACGTTTGAAGAATTTTAGTTGTCTATGACCAGTTCTGATACTGGAAGGTGTGTTTGGCCATTGCTAGCTACTCAGTCTATTTGAAGTATTAAACTCTCTATTTAAAATATTAAAGACAGCCAGAAAACTTTGGCTTTCTTCTTCAAAACCACTTTTGTTCTAGTCTAGATACGACGTCAGATAAGGAGAAAGCTATTGGCAATTTTGTAGATACCTGTACTGAGCTGTGTCCTGAAGTCACTGAATGAGGGAAAGTACAGAAACACATAGTCTTACTAATGAAAGTTTTATGTTGCAGATACAGGTAAAACTGTAATACAGTCCCACTGTTTGTCCTTTCAGAGTAGGCCGGAGCAGGTGATTCCTTTCTATTGGAAAGAAACATCTGAAACTCATATTCGCAGATCATGAGAAAGACCTCATTTCATTCACACAAGAGGCAATTTGGTCAAGTCCTTAAACTCTTTTTACACATAGTAGTATGTATTAAACATTATTAAACAGTATGTATTAAACAACATTAAAAACAACAAATGAAAGTAGGTTTAGCTCAAATTTTTTTATTGGAGTATTTATTGTGGCAACTTTGCTGTCATCTGTTGATAATGAGTTGTAACGCTTCTCAATAGGTAATTTTATTTTCCTTTTTCAGACTCAGCCTCAGAAGGTGTGACTGACAAACCAATTTTAGATTGTTGTGCCTGTGGAACTGCCAAATACAGGCTAACATTTTATGGAAATTGGTCAGAAAAAACACATCCCAAAGATTTTCCACGTGAGTATGTCTTTTACTAATGTTGTCCTACATACACAGGGATAGTGTAGAGAGTTGGAGCTTGTTACAGAGTTATTTTTTTACATATCAGTAGTGTAAATTACGACGTTTATGCAGTGCTGCCAACACTCAGTATTAAAAATCCATGGATCCTTCTGAAAGTGCTATACATTACAAATAAATTCTAGAGATTTGCTTCATGTTTTGAACTGAGATGTATTTTAGATTGGGTTTTTAAAATTTGTTTGTAATAAGAAAGGGTTTTTTAGCTTTCCTTTTCTATCAGGGTCTATCAGGGTTTTTAAAATTCTGACCTACAAAATCAGTATTCTTGTTTTTTTTTGTTGCAATAATCCAAGTGATTGTAAAAAGATGAAGTTATAAAAAAATGTATTATGCATTTATTCTTTCATTACTAGCTTCACAGTCTGTGGCAATAAAGGCAAGGAAATTATTTGAGAACATGAGTCAAATTTATTGGTCTTTAAACTTTGTTAGGTTGTCTGTGGCTGATGCTTATTATGTAGCCTTTATATGTCTTTTTTATTTATTTATTGCCGTCAGTGTCAGAATATAATCATGGAGCTTAAATATGGTTTGTGTATCTGCTTGTGGTTCTAACAGTCTAAGCAATTGATTTTTTAGTACATTTTAAGTCGAACGTACCATTGTTCAAATATTATTTGTCAGTGTAATGCATGGGAGATAAAATAAGCCAAAGTGAGTAATTGTGGGAATGCTCTTTTAGGCTACTGGATGATCTATGTGTCTGCTGAATGTCACACTTCATATGCGTTATTAGTATGGATTCAGCTGGTGGTTAGAAATTGGGTATAAGAAAATGTTTGAAAACTCTGAAATTACTGTGACTTAATGATGTAATAGGCAGGGAAAAATGCCTTTTCTTTTAAATCCAAGTCAGTCAACACATTGAGGGTATGGGTGAAGTAAGCAAGTAAGGATAATTTGCCACAATAGTGGACTGTTCTCTCTTCCCAGTTACACAGTGGTGATTTTAATTAATGTGTTTTTACCTCAAAAACTAGAGAAGACTGAGTGAAGAAAAAAACCCACAATGTTAGCAGGATCAATCCCGGTAATAAAAGATGATAACATTTTACACTGAAATTCCTGAAAGTTGAGAAAAAGATCTTTCGTCCAGATGTAGTCATATTAAAAATGAAAACTAATGATTAACGTTATTCTTTATAATTTTGAACTTGTGCAGTAGTTACATTAAAATAAAGTGCTATTTATGATAGGCTGTAGTAAATCACTCGTTATTTGGCAAACCACCATGTTAACAAAACAAAGCAAAAAACTGCTTTAGTCTTATGCCATCAGTATGGCTGAAATAAAAAACAGATCATAAAACTTTTATTTCACTTCTTTTCTTAAATAATCTTCTGACTTGCTTTAAATATCCCCAGTAATAAGTAATCTGTTCTTTAGCTTTTCTCCAAAGAACTGCTTTTGCCAAATAAAGAATTTTCTTTTGCTGTCAAACAAAAACGTTTCTGGAAAGTACTGGGCAAAACTGTTAATCGCAGGAAACACTTCGGGGATTTTCACAGATTCCATTTTTTATTCCATTTTTTTTTCTTTTTTTTTTTCTTTTTTTTTTTCTTTTTTTTTTTTTTCTTTTTTTTCCCATTGAATTTAAAAACCTATTGTGTGTTTAGGAGTCTCTAAAACATTGCTCAGAAAGAAAACAGTGCAACACAATCTTGTTCTGAGTGCACTAGCCATAAAGTGAATGGAGAGAGGTGTACCGTGGCTGTTGAAAGGGTTCAAAAACTAATTTGTATTTTATAATAAAACATTTTCCCTTTCATGAATCTCAAAGAGACTGAAAATTTTTAATTAAACAAATGAGCACACTAAGGCTTAAGAAAACCAAGCATGCTTTTTGGTTAATTTTTGCACGTTGTTTTAGCTCCTGATAATAGGACTAGTGGAAGCAGAATATTTCATTTGTTACTAAATCTGGCTCAAGGGGAGTTATTACATTTCCTATCACATCCTTTTGATCAGACAAAAAATGTCTACATATGCCCTGTGGCTTAAAAGTACTTATTCTTTCTGGGTATCATCCATATATGTGTGCTCTCCATTATGATTTCATACGGCACATCTGCAAGATATGTCAGAGGATACATTCTCATGTGTGATGACACCTTGATCAATATGCAAAATATGCATATAAATGTGTAAATTGAGGAGCTACTCACGCACAAAAAAAAGGTGAAATAACACCATTGGAAAGATGTCTGTACTCTGTTTGCCGCCTTAGCAATTGGTTAATGAAAGGGGACTGGTGATACAAAATAGCTCAGGCCCTATCTGAGTCAGGTTATTTCATGTCCAGAAGTTTAGAGGAAAAAGTTGAAGAAACTGTATTGAGTTCTCTTCATTCTTACAGAAACACAAGGTTCGAGGTGAAGAGTGAAACATTTGCAAATTTGTGGTATACTTTGAATGTCTTCTTTGGTCGAGAAGGGAGGCCAGCTGCCTTGGGGGTAAATCCAGCAGCTTTAAGAAGAGGGGTTGGGTGGAGGAGGCAGGGCTTTGAAGGCATCAGGCGTTCTTGCCCAGTTTAGGGCAGGAAAGGAGAGAAGCTTTGGAGCAGGTGGAACAATTCATGTTACTGAACATTTCAGGGCTCTCTGGTTCCTCTCTGTAGTGATACGTTCTTCTTTTGTAGGGAGCAGGTGGAACCATCTCTTTCAATAAGTTTTCGTGTCACTGTGTTTCAGGGAAAGTTGCTGTCTGTGACTAGTGAGATAGTTAGACCTGTGCGCTAAGAAAAAAGTATGGGCATACGTGGGGGTCCCATCACTGAAGCTGAACGACGCCCTCTGTGGTTTGAAAAGGTGCCAGTGTATATCAGAGGAGCAGGAATCAGATCTTTGATCAGGAAACCATCTTCTGACAGTGTAGCCTCCTACTGGGGGGAGGTGGTGGTGGAGTTTAGTCTCTGTTTTTCTCCATTTGGGACGCACTTTCTGATTAGCTTTCACGGACTCTGAAAACATCAAGCCTGCTGTAATTCAGTGCTCAGTAAGTTTATTTTGGTCCAAGCAAACCTGTGGAGGCTCTGTTTGCTGTGCTGTTGAGCCACCTCCCCTCATCTATCTATTCTGCCTGCCACACTTTTCTAGCTTTTTCCATACCACTGTTGTCCATTTTTTATTTCTAATCTACTTTCTATTTTTCTGTGATTATGTTACTGCATCTGACTTTATCTATTCAATTCTCAAAACTGTCTTTTTCAATTTCATTGTCCCACCTTTCACATTTTAAATTTGCATTCCTTTTGTTTACTTCATTATTCATTTTTCATTCATTTATTCTAGTTTTCAACTGGTTTTACCGCTCCTCTCTTCCTTTTGCATTGCAAAGAAAAATGTTAAATATTGTCTCACTCCATCATTCTGTCTCCCTCATCTCCTACAGTCTACTGTTACCATACTGTCTGCTTGTGTGAGTAGTTCATTTTCTCATCCTTTTCCTTTAAGCTGGTATCTTTGCAGAGTGCTATTCGACACTTAAGTGAATTCATTTTTATTTTGAATACTGTGGGACTTCTGTGACTCCTTATTTCTGCTCATTTCTCTTTTCCATTTCATCAGACTTCTCTAACATTTTCTCTTTAAACTTTTACATTTTTTCTTTCCTGTTCAACAAGAGAAGAAACCAGAAGAAGAATCCCTTTGTCTAGCTCTACAATGCTTACACTATGAGAAATCAGAGCACGTAAACTAAGCACCTATAGAAGCACCAAAACTTGCATCTTCACTCCCTCCTAAATTAAAGGGAACCACTATTAATTGTTGAAAGGGGAAGAAAAAAAAAAAGTGACACAGCATACGTGTACTTTAAGGGTGAGCAAGCAGAGAAAACAGCCATGTGAGTGTCCATAAGAGAATTCTTTTACCAGTATTTCAAGTTTCTTGGAAGGACAGCTAGGCACAATTTGCTGATGGGAAGCAAACTTACCATCTCCTTTCCATCAGCTGCTCGAGGGAGGTTTTTGCCTTTAAGCACTTTATTATCTCCACCTGATAATGTTTGGGCACAAAGCTGAAAAGGCTGTAACAGTTAATGACATTGTAGTCATGCCTATATTTACCCTTTGCCGGTAATCTCCTGTCACCACCCAAACATAAATCAAGTGGATTGTTGCAAGAAACCAGTATCTGTCAGTATGGAAGCGACTTGTTAAATCTTTGAGTAGTCAAAGATTTAACTGAAGTCTTCCCTTGGAAGATTTATCCTCATAAATATTTTATATGGAAACCTAAAATTAAAGGATTTTTAAACTTCCCAAAGAAGCTCAGGTGAAGAAAAATTATACTAAGTCTGTATGAAGCTATCTGTTTGGGGGAGATACGTGATCAGCTGGAATACAATCTTTCTCTCAATTTCTGTTATACCCAATAATTTCTGACACATTATGCTTTATTTCTGTAGTTCATTGGTTTGCCCTTAGTACTCTAAAGGTATGAGGTTTTAATGTAGTGGGAGCTGGCAGCATGCAGCACATGTAGAAGTTTCATGCTGATGAAGATGGGGCACTTTGAACCCTTCATTTTGATGAAAGATTAGGAATTATGCTTTGAGCCTCTGATGATGGTTTTGATGTTATAAGTCAATATGTTGTCAACATACTGATAATTTTCTCTTTTTTATTGTATTTTTCCTGAAAGGGCGCACCAACCATTGGTCTGCAATCATTGGTAGTTCTCACTCAAAGAACTACATCCTTTGGGAGTACGGAGGATATGCAAGTGAAGGTGTCAAACAAGTCGCAGAGCTGGGGTCCCCAGTCAAGATGGAAGAAGAAATTCGACAACAGGTAAGGTGCAATTTAATATATGCTTTAAAAAAAATGCATCCTACCTTGTACGGTGGATAATTTGTCATTGCCATGTCCACGAATGTAATTTTGCTGGCTATTTTTCAGTCAAGAATATTAGGAAAGCTGCCTGTTTTTCTAGACATTTTTTTGTGTCTGTGAAGGACAAGATACAGTGTTGTGAGCTCAGATCTTTGTGTCATTCAAGACATATATCAGAGGTATAAAAGTAAAATTCATCTTTTCTAGCTTAATCGTGAAGATGAGAGTTTATTAAGGGAACACCTTGAAGATGGTGAGCAGTATGCCATGTTCATCTTTGAAGTGTTGATCTTGTTTACAGGAGGTGGTAGCATTAATAGCACTCTTTTTTTCTGGGACACACCATTTGCAGTTAGGTACAGATTCATCCAAGTTAGGAATGCTTTTCCAGGAGAGTGAGGTGATATTTATTGCTGAATAGGAAGACTTTACACAACTGCACTAATAAAACTTGATGAATCAGGTTTATGGCTAAGGGCAAAAGAGCCTTTACAGTATATCATCCTGCAGGGGATTGATTTAGCTTAACAGAAATCAATCTTTCAAGTAGTTTATAGATTGTTTTCATTTTGTTACATAGAGTAATAAGCAAACAATAAAATATACTGGAACATGGTCATGATTGTTATTAGAATGTGTACCACCATGAAATTCAAGGACTGACTGGAAACTGAGGTAAGAGAGAGAAAATGTAGGTATCAGTACATATAATAAAGCTGTATGTACAATTTTATGTAGCTGCATGTGTAGGTTAAATCCGTGTATAATGTGTATAGTTATGATTGCACTACATGAGAAAGAGGCTTCCTGATTCCCTTGGCACAGTCTAATCCAAGCAGTGATTGGGTGTAAAAGCTGGGTAGTACCTAGAACCAGTTTATCAACGTATGCTGTAATGGCAATTAAATGGGTCTATTAGTTAAACAGGGCTGCTGAGATGGTTAGGTCACTAGAACATCTTCCTATGAAGAGAGGCTGAGAGAGCTGGGCTGGTTTAGCCTGGAGATGAGAAGACTGAGAGGGGATTTTATCAATGTGTATAAATATCTGAAGGGAGGGTGGCAAGAGGATGAGGCCAGATTCCTCTCAGCAGTGCCCAGCAACAGGACAAGAGGCAACGGGCACAACTGAAATACAGGAAGTTCCAGCTGAATATGAGAAAACAATTCTTTACTGTGGGGGTGACAGAGTGCTGGAACAGGCTGCACAGAGAGGCTGTGGAGTCTCCTCCTGTGGAAATAATTCAAAACCCACCTGGATGCCATCCTGTGCAACTATTCTAGGCGAGTCTGCATGGCCAGGGGGTTGGACTGGATGTTCTCCAGAGGTCATCCCTTCCAACCTCAGCCATTCTGTGATTGTGTGAAATCTGATAAAATTTGATTAAAAACCTTCTGTTTCTTTTCAGTGTGTTTAAGTTGGGATAATATTTTTGAGAAAAACCGAGATAAAGAAAAAAAAAAAGTTTGTTTTGTTTTTGTTTTTTAAATGAAGCTATTTTCTTTTAATGGAGCTTTGTTAAGAAGTGCCCTAACAATTATGTATCGTTAACTAAGGATTCTCAAGCGTGAACGCTTCTGTTCCCCATCTGACAGACTGCTGAATCATCAGCAGCTTTTCTTCTTGACTGAGCACCTTCGAATGCTCTGGTTTGTTGTTACTGTACAATATTTTTGCATGGGTGGTCCTGGGTACTGCAAACTTGCTTTGCAGTTTGTTTATCTGGGAGAACTTAAAGGAATTAATCAACCTTTTTGGTAAACTTTCCCTGGCAGCCTGGAAGGAAAGCACAGAGGACACTAGTTTTCCTAAAACAATCTGTCAAGTGGTTGATGTGTACAATAGGATAATTCATGCGTCAACTTTAGGGGTTATACATGAACAAACAAAGGATGGAAAAGGAATGATGTGTGCAGAAGAATGTTCACTGACCTCATGTATCTCTGAAATGTATTCACTCTTTTACTTCAGGACACTTTGGTTTTCGGAAAGTCTGATTTGTCCAAGATCTGTTATTTAAAAAACTGCCTGTTCAATGAAAGCAAATACAGAATTTGAAAGGGGGAATACTGCTTCAATATTGTGATTGCTTTGTTAAAGAAAAAAGGCTAAAATATGCAAATATCAAAAAGAATAAAATGTGAAGCTAAATATAACGTAAGTAAATGTAACAAGATGGAAATAGAGCCAGTCTTATTCTTCCTTGGTTCCAATGTCTTGCACCTAAAGAAGAAAAACTCGCTTGTTTTTGTCGAATTGTTTTCGGATAAATACTAAGTCATTTTACCATTAAATATTTTAAAAATGCGGATAAAAAGTATTCTATACCTTGCTGGATAAAAAGTACCCTTGCTGCTATCTCCACTGGCATTCCTTACAGATTTGGTTTAATGCTCTCTGAAATGTCAGGAAAGGGGGTGACTTTTTCCATTGTCTTCAGTGGCCTTAGATTAGAGCTGACTGTGCTTCCAGACCTTTGAGAAGAGCAAGTTCTTCCTTCCAGTCAAATGGCTGTAAAGTTTTTGATACATTTTAATTTATGTAAAGACAGTTTCTTAATTGAAGGTGAAACCTGAAATATCCCAAGCTGTCTACAAGTGAAAAGATGTAATTGTTATGATTCTATCCATACATTTACTTATTCAAAATAGTTCTGATAAGATTTTTTTTAATCTGTCCTAAATACATACATACTTTAATGTATATATATAAATATATATATACACCTTAGTGTATATATACTGAAGAATGGTAGTAAAAATGAGGCTGATTTAATTTCGATTGATCCTGGCTGTTTTTTCTTTTTCTTTTTCTTTTTTTTTAAAAAAAAAAAAAAACTCTAATTTCAGTATTTTGGCTGAATAACTACCATTTCATTACCTGTTTCTTAAAACAGCTCTGCATTTTTCCATAGAAAAGTGGGGTCATTAGATTCTTCCAACTGAAGCTAGTAAATCACCTGAATTACAAAGAAGAATCTGCTGTATATTGATCATTTTGTTATAGCACTTGGAAAAATGTTATCATGTTCACTTGAAAGAGGCTCAAAATTTTGTTTATTATTGTTAATAATAATCTGTTACTACAGAAGTTAAAATCAGCTAACCAACCAGGGAGGTTCAGCTGAGTTGCACTTGTGCTTGACAGAACAGCTGAAAATTGAACACCTAATCAAGCTTTGGAGAGCAGGATACCCCTAACAAGGGCTAAGAATAAGGCTGCTTTGCACTTGAAAGTTGTGATTGCTGCAGAAATAGTTCAAGCTGTGCTTGTTTAAAGCAGCTAAACATTAGTGAAAGTATGCCTTCATTGCAGGTGAAGATTAAACCATACACAGGTTATTTTGTCTTGTGCAAATACTGCTATTTCTGCTCCTATTGTTATTGATGGAAACTAGAGGAAGCTGGCTGGGATGTCTGTCTTGGCCTACCCAAACCGCTGGTGAATGGCATCACTGTCCTCCCAGGGTCCCCTCCACCTCAGGCCTTGGGGCACGGATTTGGCTTCCCAGCAGCTTTTCAGAGGCACCAGTCTCTCTCTCTCTGTTGAAAAGATAGCCACATTTAGGAACTATTAATATGTCCAAAAAGTCTAATGTGAAAAGTACAGCCACTGTTTTAAGTAGTCCAAAGCCCCTTTAGGTTTCTGTCCAGAGTCTGTAGAAACTTTCAGTGGATTCTGGACTTGGTCTAATAGTGAAGTAGTAAAACCCTGTCCCAGCATGCTTTCTACTTTAGGTAGAGCCTCGTTGCACGTTTTTAAGGCTGTATTTGATCTAAATCTGGATAGATCAAGCCACTTGATTGTAAATTTTAATCTAGACTTTTGTTTGCTCTGTTAGATTCCTCTATTGCTCTGTGCATACACCACCACCATAAATTACAGTACTTCCTAGGCCTTCTGAAAATGTTAAGTGGTAGATTTTCCATCCTTTCCCTTTGGACAATATATACTGTCTAATAATTTGAAACCCCTGGCATTTTGGTAATTAGAAGTTTTGAAATACCCTACTGTGCTAAATTTCTTGAGGAATTTCTACCAAAAAGAAATTGTTGTCTGTTTATGTCATAAAGGGAAGTTTATCTACCAGTAAACATCTCATACTATCAGGTTCAGATGAGCTCTTCCAGGACAACCTCAATTTTCTCTAATAAACTACTGTTGGAAACTCCACCTAGGATGATTCCCAGTTTGTGTTGCTTTCTCTAAAACAAGCAAGCAAACAAAGCTGTTCATCACAATTGCATTCTTTTTTAGTACTTGTTGATGATAACAATTTGCTTCTCTAATAAGAAACAAAGCTCATGTTGAATGCTGTGCTGTGTTCGTATTCATGACCATATGAATAATTGTTGTGAGCACAATGCCAACAGAGGTCAAAATACAAACACAGCATGCATTTTTGAAGATATCTTTAAAAAATGCTTTTTTTTTTTTTTTTTCTTACAACCATTGAAATTTAAAAAAAAGTCAAATAATATTGAATTTTCCATCTGAGTAGTGATTTATAAGGCAGATACTTAAAAGTCACTGCTCTTTAAAAGGAAAGAGAAAATCAGCTTTGTTTCTGATATAACAGTAAATATGTTTCTATAAGTCTGTATTCTGAAGAAAGTGTAGAAAATCCCAAATTTAACTTTTTTTTTTTTTTTTTTTTCACTGAGTTTTATTGCTGTAGGCTTAAATAAACAACACAGGCACTGTGTGTTCTCATCAGTAAGCTAGTCTCTAATTGGAATTATATTGCAAAAGCTTTTGTTGTGCAACTGTTAAGCAATCTTGTTTTAGCCTAAAAAATAACTAAACATGTGGAATGTTCACTTTGAGATACAAAATACTGAATCCTTCTTTTCTTGAGGGTAGTTAAATAAGTAAATAAAAATACATAATTTTTTAGTAAAAGCTTCACTTCCATTTCAGTCATACCAGTTATTGTGGTGTTGGTTTAAACAGTCTCTGTAAATACTGGAAAGTGCTTATCATTTCTCTCAGAGGAGCTAGTTCTGAATAGTACAAAGCAGCTTGGTTCAGTCTGAACCATTAATGACAGTTGTTTGTTTTTTTTTAAAAAAGGTTTGACTAATAAATATTAAGTGGTATATTACTTCTTGGGCCAAAACATGAAAGATTCAGCACACTTCTAATAGTTCATGCAGTCAGCCAATAAAAATGAAGAGAAAAATGTGTGTTTATTGAGTACTCTGAAAATATCATTGTGCTGTGGATAAGCTCTTACTCATTAGAGCACAGTCCTTATGGCACAGTCAAACCATGTGTGGGTCTTCTGTTCGGAGGATTGTGAGAACTGGCAGACATTGAACACATTTTGTGCAAACTGTCCTTCTATGATTGTGGTAATCTCCCTGATTTCGAACACCAAGCAAAATACAATTTTGAGATTTTGCTCAGCTTTGGCTCAAAACTTGAACAAATCAGCGGCTTGGTTAAAAGCTCCTTTTTATATTATTTGTCAAGTTGCTTTTTGCGAGGGTTAGTAATACAACCAGGAAAATGCTGCAAAATTACTGGAAATTTGCTCTGTCAGTAGAGTTGCAAGTCCCCATGGATCACTGTGGTTGCCATTGCTGAGTTGGATTTGCGTTGCATCTTTAATCCACGTGTATTTGTATTAGGGATGTGCAGGCCTAGGCCAGCTGTCCCAGAGAAATTAAAATGTGTTCTGCTGCTGCAGATCAGCCTGTGGAAATCTGACAGAATTTGTGCGCTCTGGTGATCTAGGAACTTTTGTGCCAGCCTGCAGTTGTGTTACGTGTGGGACAGGCATTTCCTTTGCAAAAAACACCAGCCTTTGTGACTGAACGTGACCAGTGTGGCCATGCCACAGAGAAGAGGACAGGCGCATGCCATTGCTCTCCCAAGAGTTCTGTCTCAGTGTGTTGCGGTGCACCTCACATTGTAGAAAATCTCTTCATCTACTTAAAACTCGAAAACTTCTTCTCAGAAGGAGAAGGCAGTCAGGCATTGGAACAGATTGCCTAAGGGAGGTGGTGGAGTCACCATCCCTGGGGGTATTTAAGGAAAGGTTGGCTGTGGTACTTAGGGACATGGTTTAGTGGGTGACATTGGTAGCAGGGTTATGGTTGGACCAGATGATCTTGAAGGTCTTTTCCAACCTTAACGATTCTATGAAAGACACTTCTCCCTCCCTGCGCTGAGCACTTTGCCTGTGCTCTGCCTGCAAACCCATCACCAGCAGGCTCAGAAATGGCGAACACGGTTTACTACCGCAGTTAAAGTATAGCCCTCAGGCCAACATTTCCATTCAGAAGAGAAGTGATTTTAAGGAATGCTGTGCTGCCGGTGCCATGGACCCTTGTCAGGGCCGGCTGTTGTGGCCTGGTGGCTGCTGCCCACCTGCTGCCGCCATGAGGCAGGAGGCCGCAGCCAAGCCCTGCGCTCTCCTCACGGGCCTCAGCGCTTACCGACAGCTCCTGTTGGCCTTCATCTCTTGTCGGCTCGGTTCTGTTGCTAACAGGCAAGTATAGACGACGTGGAAAAATATATTTATCGTTATTTTATGTTTTCTGTGCTCTTAACAGCATTTACTACTTGATAAAAAGGTAGCTTGATTTTTCAAACTCAAGGCTTTGAGCTCTCACCTTGCTTTATGGATTCTGGAGGCTTCACACCTCTGAGTTGTTTGGGTCTTTGAAGTTTTGCTCTCTGAATAATTAGTCAGTTATTGATATGAAACAATTTGCATAATCAAACAAGGAATTAAGGTTTTAACAGTTTGTTCAACACTTAGTTTCTTTTCATTTGCTGTAAGTTGACTTGATGCTTGTTTTCTTCCAATTATCACATTTCTAATATAAAATAGGAAGAAATGCATTTCAATAAAGTCCAATAATCAGGTTCTTTTTGAATTAAAAAGTCAAACAAGGTAAGCATTTTGTTTGCTCTCTTGAACGGCATCTCCTGAAGAAAAATAAATAAATAATAAAGCCTCAGCAAATTCTTATGGTGTATCTTGCTGAAGTGGGACCAACACATATTCCGTCCATTTTTAATGTCTATAATAATTGAAAGGAAATGTCTTCCGTTCAAGACAGTATGATTGGATTGCTAGATGTTATTTGCTAAATTCAAAGTCTTTTAAAATATCTTGACTTTTCATTTCTTGCAGTTAGGTTTTATCATACTGTTTCGCTGTCATAAAACTCTTACTATTCTGAAGCAGACTTATCCAGTGGAAAGATGTGGTGAAATTACTTTAAAATTATTTCCTTTCAGTCTGCTACTGTAGTATTTTTAAAACGTGAACATGCTGCATACATTGATGCCTCTTGTCCTGCTAATATAGAGGGACAAACTCCATCTGATAGCAGAATTTCAGTACTCCTACCATGAGACTTTGGTCAGAGAAATCAGTCTGAGCTCGAGTTTCTGCTTGCAGCTACTCTGTTTTCGAATGGCAGCTCTAAATCCTACTAAGACTCACCAAATGCATTTGATGAAGGCACTAGGGAACTGGTTTGGAGCAACACAAGCAGAATGTTAAGTAACACAAACTACAGAAGAACAAACACGAATAACATTGAATTGTGTGGCAGGTATACAGAGCTGGCGTGTAGGCTCCTTTTTCCCTGGGAGACATTGGCTAAACTCCTGTTGACCTGTTTTTTTAAGGGTCAGAGTACCACTAAAAATTAAATTAAAGAAGAGTTTACTTCTCTCTGAATACTCTCATCTGCAGAGGCTTAACCTGTGATTAAAGTGCAATGGCTGCATAGCCAGTGGCCTTCAGCTACCTACTAATGGGGTGCTGCAACTGCTAAAGAAGTGCCTGAACTCTCATTAACAGCATTTGTCAGGAGCCACAGGATCTTCCCCTCTTTCCTCTCTTTCTGGATTGTAAATATTGTTCAAAGGAACAGCATGACATAACAGCTGAAGCTGAAGAGTCCTACTAACTCATTTGACTTGCAAATGTTTAATCAGAGAAATTAACTTAAAAATTAAGAAAAAAAAACCATAATTTCATCATTCTGGTATTAGCTTTTCAGCATCTTTATTGTTTAAGAACCTCAATTAAGAACCATGTTACCCTGATTACATTAAATGCTTATTTTCACCTGAATTCCGGCAGAACACTCAAAAAATACTGTATGCAAATATACATATTTCAAAAAACAAATATAGATGGAAAAATATGAATATTACATTGCTTATCTCATTTGCTAAGACAGCTCCTCTCAGTTAAATTTTTAAATCAATACTGATTTCAGAATCTATTTATTGCTTTTAGTGTTTAATGAATAAGTATAATCACGTATTAGGTCTTACATAAATATTAATATATAACAAACCAACTGGCCCAAGCTACTGAAGAGGGAGGTTATTCATTGGTCTATATCTCAACTTTTAATTTTGTTTTCTTAGATTGCTTTTCCAGATTTGGAGGAATTGTGATGTGTTGTGGTTTACTGAAGTTTTTACTTCACTAAAAACAGAAACAGAACTACTCAATTGGGTTGGGAAGTTAATGCTGTTGACTAGTCATTAGTTTGAAAAAGAATGATAAGCTTGCAGACTGTACACTTCTCTGAAATTTGCCAGTCAAGCACTGGAAGAAAATAATGAATGGATGAATTTAGAAACTGTCATACATGCTGGGAATTGAAATAGGTGCAAGAGTGAACTCTGGGCTTAGATGAAAATGGCAGTTATTGTCATGAATTTCTGATTACAAACTGCCTGGAATTCTTTTATAAGCATGTTATTGGATTCTCTGCTAGTCAGTATTCTCTTTTAAACATGGCTCCAATCATTCATATTACTCTTGTTTCAGTCAGTCACTGATGTCTTCAAATAAATACCATTACTTTATCATGGGCAATACTTTGTTATTCCAAGAACATTCTGTGCAAAAAAAGGTATACAGAAATGGCTGGAAAGGAGAAGGTTGACAGCAGAGTGGAGTATTTATTACCTTCATTGATATTTACCAATATGCGATGAGAAGATTGTAGCAGATGATATATCAGGCTCAAAAGTAGGCATATTGATATCTAAAAATGCTCTATTGGAAATTTGTTTTCACATAATACTTTGGAAATTTATGTGAGCTAGCAATCTGAATCACATGTATGTGAATGCTTTCCCAGGATAAACAGTGAGTACCTCTATGCTTATTTCCTTCTTAATGACTTAAAAGAGGCCAGCACTATACATGGGGTGGTCTATGATGCACTTAAATACATTATTCTTTACATATTATATTTAATTATCTAATTTGGACAAGTCAGTTTATTCTTTTTAGCATATTTAGTTTTATACAACACTGACCAGTCTTGGTGAAGGAAATTAAGTGTCTGGATCAGTTTATTTTACTTGCAGAAAAGGAAGGTATCTTAAAATTACCATCAGTGCAATGTTCCCTATAAATCAGTAATACTTATTTAGATGTTGATAATGCAGTCATTTACCCCCTCTCCCTCCCCCATCCAGCCTCCCCTCCCTTTCCAGCCCCCCGCACCACCACCATCCACCCCCTGCAACTAACTTCTTTAATACTTTCAATAGCTTTAATACATTTAATACTCTTACTTAAGAGTAAATATCTAGGAAAACAACTGAGCTCTTTAAAATAGCTTCTGTTTTTAAATCCCATTGAAATATAGAAAGATGGAGAAAGGAGGGCCCATCACAGATCCTGAAATGGCCGCAGGGCTCATCACAGGCGTGAAATGGCTGCAGGGCCCATCACAGATCCTGAAATGGCCGCAGGGCTCATCACAGGCTTGAAATGGCTGCAGGGCCCATCACAGATCCTGAAATGGCCGCAGGGCCTTTCAGGAATTTTGAAATGGCCACAGGGCTTGAAATAGCCGCATGGTCACAGGGGTTGCACCTCCCATTACAGGGCTTGGAATGGCTGCAGGGTCTGTCAGAGGGGCTTGAAATGGCCACAGGGCCTGTCATGGGACTTCTAGTGGCCACAGGGCTCACCAGAGGGCCTGGAATGGTGGCAGGGCCCATCACAGGGCCTGGAATGGCCACATGCCCTGTCACAGGGGTTGGAACGGTCGCAAGGCCTGTGACGGGTGTTGGAGCTGCCATAGGATCTGTCAAAGGGCTTGGAATAGGTGCAGGGTCTGTCACAGGGCTTGGAATGGCCACAGAGCCTGTCTCGGGTTGGAATGGCTGCAGGGTCTGTCACTGGGTTTGTAGGGGTGTTGGTTGCAGTGCAGCTAAGTTGTCGACTGATGAACAGCCACGAAAATTATCATTCTGTTTCCTTAAAACACTTGCATCCATCCACGCAGCCTTTATGTTGAGGACATTCAGAAGTTCTTAACAAATAATTTGTAACCAAGATCTATTACTATCGCTTCCTTTCTCCTTGGCTTTGAAAAGCTACAGTACTGTAAATAAATGAAAACTCTTATTTAAACTATATGACAGGAATTTGTAGTGTAATACTTTTCTAACAGCTTGTGTTGATGGCAAATTGAAAATGCCTGATTTCTTTTTAAATATAGGAGTTTGAATCCCACACACAGACCTTATAAATGCAGTTTGGAAGCTTGTACTTTTCATTCTGCAAATAGAAATGCAATTTTTCTACATCCTCTACATCCCATGTAAATTTTCTTTAATAATAATTCCCTAATAATGAAATTTTACAGATTTGCTACATCAGTGGTCAAATTAAAATGTTTCTTTTAAGTTATATGGGCAAGGAAATATGAAATACCCACAGTAGACAGTTACTCATAGGATATAAAAAGCTGCCAGCAAATTATCTGTCAACTGCCACTTTGGATATTTCCTGTTTTTCTTTCTTTTTTTTACTTTTTTTTTTGTTTATAATATATATATTATATTAGAGATTGAGTAGAAGTAGTGCACATGTGCAGTTCTGCTGTGCTTTTATTCTCCCCCTCCTTTGCTCTTTCCTTTTCATGTGTCTGTAGATGATCAAAGGGAGACTTAAGAAATATTAGATTAAAAGATTAATCTTTTTCAAATTTATACTGCTGAATTGTTAAATGCTAGTGTGTCATCTAAGCATTTTTCTAATGATCTTTAGTTGATTTAATTTTACATAACTTGCAACGTGGAAGACTCTGTTTCTCTGCATCAGTATCTAAAATGCACTTGCCAATCTGTCGTCACTGTCTACCCTGTATTTCCACCTTGGTTTTAGATAGCCCTGTCACAAGCAGAGATTCAGTGCTCGTGCTGCCAGTAGCAATGATGTTGCACCAAATCTGTGTATGATATTCACGATGATTTTGACGAGAAAAAAAGCAATAGAATGAGTTCAGAAAAACCCAGACTTGAGTTTTTGTAAGTGACCTTGTTTACAGATTACTGCTCATATTCTGTATGTGTGCACATGAGAGTCTGTAGACAAATATCCTCTGTTCAGTCTCAATATGATACTAATTCAGCAATATTAAGAATGTGAAAAGCAGGTTACTCCTTGATTATTCGTGTAATATTAATGTTATTCACGTTTCTTAATTCAGAAGCCTACCTTTGTGAAAGTCAGCACATCCTTGCACATATGGGACTTGGCTGCCCAGGGCATCTTTTGGTTATAAGGAACAGTTTGAGCTTAACAGACAATAGTTATGCTGCATTAACTCCCCAGGTGGTAACTGTTCTGGAGAGATGGCTTTTTTTGCATTTTGCCATAATTACAAGCTATGTTACAAGGGCATCCGTGTGAAAAGACAAGAATCCAGAGTGCCCTGTCCTGAGAGTTACTGAGTGGGACATCTTTCCTTGAAGTTACTGCACACTGTATAGATCCGGTGATCGTTAGAACTAACTGCAAGACTCTTTAATGGGATTTGAGTGGGAACTCCACATCTTCATAGCCTGAGTCCTGTCAGTTGTAGTCCCAGTGATTTCACTGGGAAAATGCTGTAAACTTTCTTCTTGGAGTTTGGAGTGCACGGAATTTTTGGGAGTGTCATCCCATGTTACCTCACAAGACATGGGTCTAAGTCAAAACATTAAATTATTTAATAAATCCTACATGAAATTCAAATCCACGTTTCAGAGTACAATTCCAGGGGAAACAAGTGCCTAATTTATATGGCTTAGCATGTTTGTGGTTAAGCACGGGCAATGTTTATCAGTATGTCTTATTTTACTTACCTCATTCCTTTGAGAAAAAATGTGGAATTGCCTTTATTTTAGCAATACCTTCAGAAGAAACGTTACCCAGTTTCAACACTTTTCCAACAATGTTAAGGAATGTAGGTGGAAAAATTCACTAAATGAGGAGAAAGCCTCCTGCGTTCCATAGATATGTGGTTGTTTAAAATGCTTTCCCTTTTAAAAGTTAATTACATGATTGCTGCATTGCTTAAGAGCTGAGAAGAACATATCTATAATGAACAGAATCCAAATAGATTTTTAATGCATCTTTTTTAGCTCTTCCTATGGCTAGAGGTGCTTATTGAGATCTTCATTTACAACAGATTACTGCTGCTACTTTTTTTTTTTTTTTCTTTAAAATACATTCCCACTCATCATAATTGATGTATTAGTATATCCCCTAAGCATATTTTCTTGTTCATCGTTACTCCATTAAGATTAAACAGAATGGCCATTAGGTCATAAAGAAATAAAATATTCACTTCACTACTTGCTGTGAAAAAGCTGCTATTGCTGTCAAATAAAAAGATTAACTTTGCCTTCAGGTGCATTTTTAATGGCCTTTCAAATATAGGCCTGAACCACTGTAACATACAGTGATAGATAAAGAACTTTCTTCATCGGGGGAAGTATATCTTAATTAGGTGTCAGCCCCAGAATTTTTTTCTCAGCTTAAGCTCTTAGCTGTGTGATTCTCCTGCATGGTTATTGGAATTTATGATAGAGTTGTAATGCAGGTTAAAATGAGGGATACAATTTGTACTTTATTACTTGCTATAGACTTTTAAATAGGTTTTAATTAAAATGTCAAAGAGCACATTCTCTATATATTGCTTGCTCAAATAACAGGAGAATATGAGTTTATAAAGATCTGAAATAATCCAGTTTTCAGTGTGTGAGCATAAATTACATTTCTAGTGAGATGTTCAATCCTGAAACAAAAACTAAATTTTGTTCTTAGAAATTTAGGCTTGCAGAACCCCCTTATTCCCTATATTCCTTCATTATTTTTCTTCACTACTCTTTTCTTCTAAGGAAGGAAAACAGAATGTTTCAAATGGTGGAAGTCACTTTAAAAGGGTATCAAAGAACACAAAGGTCACTTCTATTCTCTTTTCTGGTTGTGTACTAACAGGCATAAAATACTGAAAATATAAGCAGCAGCATAACTGCAGAGCTGTTTGTGCCAACCGTGGTCATGTTTGCTATCCACCAGACTAGGTGAATTTTGCAGAACAAGTATGGTGTTAATGACTGTTTAATTTTATCAGGAGCAATTGTGTTCAGATTTTCTAAATTATTTTATTATTATTACTGCTGTCATGGAATCCAAAGTCAGTGTTCAGGGGCAATCAGAAAAATACCAATATTTCTCATAATAAGTATCAGTATTTCTCATTGTTATTGACAGGGAGAACCTACTTGGTTCTGGGCCATCTTCCTGGCTGTCCTGATTGCTGAAGTTGCATAAGATTCAGAATCATAATGATAAGCTTTGGGATATTCTTGTTTATGGTTATTTTATTGGCTTTCAAATGATGTTACTAACTTCTGTGACACTTAACATCTTCCAAGGGAAAAGCTCCTTTCCCAAGAAGTCTTGTGTGCTACAATGGTATTCTATGATTTTATTTACTCGGATTAGCAAAATGACACGGTATTTAATCCGTTTTCAAATTAGCTTTTAGTAAAGAATTCCCAGAAAGATTAAAGGAAATGGTTTCCGTTTTATAAACAGAAATTATTCTCAGCAGATGTTGCAATAAATTCTTATACCTTATTTAATACTAAGTATATGGTTGGTTTGTTCACGACTAAGGATTTCTTTTTTTGAAGTCAGAAACTTAGCCTTTTAGGTAATAACTGTTGGGCATTTGGGCATCTTCTTTCCGCAGTTCTGCGTGCCATGTCATTTGATTGGGAACACAGCCCCTGTAATGCTTTCAGGAAACATATTTCTTGTTTTTACCAGTTTTCTTTGGGTGAAAACATTCTTACTGACAGGTCCCTCACTTATTATGTAAAGCAGGTAATTAGCTGATTACTTGTGCTCCACTTAGCAACATGATTGGAAATATATCACACTCGGCAATGTTGTAGAATAATCTTCAGAAGAGGGCATTTTACTCAGAAAATGCTCCTCCACTGTCACCTTCAGTACCCTGGAAGCCCTTCTTTTCACTCTCTGCTGGAGTTCTTGAGTGGGTCGCACTGTTGGTGACTGATAATTTTCTTTTTTTTGGCATTGAACAATAGCATCCACCTGGCCTAAGCCTGCTGCAGGACCCCAGCCTCACCTCCCCTAGCCAAAGGTTCTGGTAGAGGATGAGCTGCATTAAGTGCCCGTGGTCACCTCACTGGAGACAACGTCTGGAGTTAAATTAACAAGAAAAAATCGAGATAATTTGCTCCTTTGACACTTACCAGTAAATGTTTTCTGCCAGCCAGTACACAGCGCAACAGCCACACCATTTCTTATGTATTTGTTGTGCAAAACAGAGGAAGTAAGTTCCTTACACATTCAGTCTTGCCTTTAATTTTCATCCCATCTTTCCTTTTAATCTTGCTGGAATTGCACTGAAAAGCATTTTAGTAAACCTTACATCAACCTTTTCTGAAATTGTTTTCCAGGCTTCTATAAAAGACTACCTGTGCTTCAACCTCTCTCCCAGATTGTATGCTATTTGGTTAATTCTTGACCTTTCAGACTTCATAGGCTATATGTTATTTTCCTTAAATAGCTGTTCAAATGTAGGGAAGGAATTTGGTTGCAAGCCTTTTATCCATCCATAATGTTTTATGTGAAATTTTTTTACCCTTTTTGTTAGGTAAAAGGTATAATAAGACAGCTTTCAAGTCCCTTGTCATCTTGTCAGTTTTTATTTCTGCCTTCATCGCTTTTCAACATCTGTTTCAGGAAGGGTAGGCTTTGGTTCAACTCCGGTATTTTTTTTGGCCAGTATATGTTGGGAAAAGGAAATTAGGCTGTACAGCCTAATTTTTGTTAAATTTACCAAGAAATTTTACAAAGTAAAAATATTTATTCCTAGCATGTTTTCAATGTCCTGAATTAATTACTGAATTTGCTAACCTTTTCCCTGTTGCTGATGACTTTAAAAAGAAACAAAAATAGCAATACTAAAAAAACCAAGCAAAACAAAACAAAACAAAAAAAACACCAACAACCAAACAACAAAAAAAAAGCCCCAGCAAGTAACAGTTAAACAAATTGCTTTTCATATCTATATGTCATAGGTCTGTTATCTGTTTGATAAAGCAAGAAAAATATCTTGCTCTTTACAGCAAACATTAAAGCTTTGTGATCCCATAAAATTTTATTTTTCAGTAGCAGAAGAGATTGGGCCTTATCCACCCAACGCAGTGCTGCCTTTGTGCTTGAAGCACCCTGCGGTCAGGCTTCAGTCAGAAAGAAAAATCTGTGGAATAAGAGTGATTGAGAGGAGCAATAACCTTCTTATATGAGTGTTTCTAGCTTAGGATTTTCTTTTGCTTCCCTAACCTTCTGTTGCTGACATGTAATAATGCAAATTTTTCCGGGTGAATTTGTAGAATGTAGACAGTAGATGTGGTTGCTACCTTTTGTTTTCCTCTCGGACAAGTTTGCCGCTTTCCCATATGACCTGCTGCAGACTCAAGTTGTTTTAAAGGGTTTAGAAGAAAGGGCTAAAACTACAGAAACATAAAAGGAAAGAATGATGGCCACGTTGGGATGAGGCAGAAGCCTTGCATCTGGCTGAGTCACCACCGTGCTTGTCATTGCTCTAACCTTGGACCAGTCATTTACGTCCCATGAATCTGAGATACCCTTTGGTAAAAGAGAGGTTGCTGGTATGCTCTTTTGTCATGATGCTGTTAAGAGAATGAGTTAGAATATATTTATTTAGGGCATGTTAGTGAAGTATTTAAGCTGTTCAGTAAAAATGCAGGGAAGGGACTGGCTTATAATTTTTTAATGTAATTTACTTAACTGATGAAATAATTCCTCTATGCCATCATTATGGCACAAATTATTTTCCCACGGTTATGTCCATTAATGTTTTCTTTTCATAGGAAATTCATCGAACGTTTTCAGATCACTTTAAAAATATTTAATAAAAGAAACTTCCTATTACTCAGTCAAGTTGGGTAGAGAGTTTTTATCAGTGTAGAGTGGTTAAGTGCCGTGTGTGGCTTGTAAGTCAGCAAATAAACTGGGATTAAACTTTTGGACCTACTAAAGGACAAATATTCTAAAAACTGTACAGCTTTTCTTGTTTGCTATGCAGAAACTCATCACCATCTCCATCAAGGAAGATGACTGTGGTACATCCCTCCAATAAGTGTTATCTCTAGATCAAATTGCAAAAGAAGACGGTGTTCCAGTGTGAGACTAAAACTGAGTCAAAGGCCATTACCCTGGCCAGAGCCTCTGAATGGTGCTTTTGACTCTACGTGACTTGCAGGGTTGCCTCAAGCTACTTTTTAATTGTGAGATGAAGTGGAAGAGCTATGTTCAGAGCTTAATTCGCACCACAACTTGATGCTTAAGTGTTAGTGAGAATGTTAGCTAGCAAGATTGAATGGGTGGTGTAGAAAACACGTTACGGTTTTTGTTTTGTTTTTATTGGATCACAGAAAAGTGGCTTGACAGCTGTCTAAGAGAGAAAACCAGGAGGTGGGATTCCTTGGCTCTGGTAGTGCTGTTATGTCCTGCAATACTGGGCACTTCAGTCTGTCTTGTGGCAGACAGTCAGCCTGCCAAGTGACTGTAACATTAAGCAGAACATGTATATATGGTGACAGCTAACGTTGTAGGTGCTTTTGTAAAGTGTTTTTGACTTTCAAGAAAGGAAATGTTCATATTGCTATTTTTAATACCAGTAGACCCGTGCAGAGGAGATTGACAGTGAAGGAGATGAGGGGGTACTGGATCATCTGAATGTTTCCAAGGTAAAAGACAAAGCATCTGATCGTCATTTGAGGGGAAACAGGAGATTCTGGAAGCATTCATTAGAATACTTTTTAAAATGTTGCCATTCAGAGGATGTGAATGAAAGAAATTTGACCAATTCTTTATATGTTATCTAGGATTTAGTAATATTACCATCATTTCTCTCAGTTTAGGAGGCACAAGAAAATAAGATGGGTTCCAAGCGGTGGGATAATTCTATTTTCTTTAGTGTGCACAAGAAGAGAAAGGCTGCCATATGTTGATGAGATCATCACTTTAATAGCAGCCATTTATCTCGGAGTGCTCTCTGGAGGTAAACACAATGATCACTTCTGAAGTTAAAAGCGTAATTCAGCCTGGCTATTCCCTTAATCCTATTCTTACCAAGGTGGTTTGGTTCAACTGATCTATTTAAATGGTAAAGCATGCAACAGACTATTTCTTCAAGAATACTTCTATACCTGTTTTAGCTTGATTTAGGATTCAATAGCAAATGCAAAAAAAAAATTCTTAAGCAAAATCTGGATCAGGCTGGCTGCAAATATACAGGAAAAAACTTGTTCTTTATGTTGCACTTGAGGAGTGCAAAGCTGAGAAAAAGTTATTTGCAAGTGACGAAAAACCCAATAATAATGTCTCTTGAAGAATGATACAGATTACTGCAGTCAGTTTTGATTCTAGGAATACTGCTGCTTTATACATGGAGTGAGCAGGTTGCTAAGGCATAGACAGGCTGAGCCTCTACATGTAAAAGCAAAGCTTAATACCCATGGGACGTTCTAATAAGAAGCTGGTTATAAATGAATTAAAATGAATTTAGAGATAATGAAAGCGATTAGAAAATATCAATATCAGCAAACTCGAGAACATATTAGAAAAAAGCTTTACCCGATAGTCTGTTTGATCAAAGCACTGCTGTTAATTTTCCTGCAGCTGTTCTGGTTGCTGCTAGAAGGGAATCTCCTGCTTTTGCATCCATGCTTCAGGTTTGTACTTGTAAGGGTGGACACTTAATATTCCCACTGTTGTTTGCCTTTCCAAGGAGATGTTACTTTCTCCCTAGTGTAGCAGCAAGGAGCCCATCTTGTTTCAACCTCTACCAATAAAGCTATTGTTCTTTTTTTTTTTTTTTTTTTTTTTTTTTTTTTTTTTTTTTTTTTTCCGGGGGACTCACTTTACACAGAGCAAGATCTCAGAGTGAGAATCGTGGTACATTGCTGTGAGCTTTGTGCATGTGGATATTGGGGTGATGACTTGCAAGTACCAGAGAAGAGTACGCCAATTCTTTCAGCATTGAATGAGCATTTCCCTCCTCAGATATATTTGTTAAAAAATAACTGTCATAAGAGGTGTTTGCTTATAAAGGGAACACTCAGACAGTCATGCAGGGTTGTAATTGCTTTTCCAAAATTCAGAGAAAGCTCCTAATTTGTCCCTCAAAACATTCACCTCATAGCAGTTCTGGTCATCGTGTACACATTTTCACAAATTGTGCCCGTAAATTTTGCAAACAAAGCAAAGTATTTCTCAGAAAATTTTCAACAAATTAGACATCCATTTGTAGATTATTTCCATAAATATTTAGTCTCTAATATTTTTCTTAATGTATAGCTGTGGAAGTTCTCTGAAATAAAAATACTATAAAAAAAAATCTAGAAAATTGAATATGTACAATTGGCATTTCCTTTATGTTTTCACATTTACTTGGCTTGAGTTACTGAGTTTAATAATGGTCAAGAAGCAAGTATAGACTTAAAAAAAAAAAAAAAAAAAACAACAAAAAAACACACACAAAACAAAAAACAGTTAACATTGAGGAGAAATCTATTGACTTAATTAAATTCCTGTCATACACCCTAGAAAGAAATGTGAAATTAAAGCCAGTTATATTGGTTAGATATTTCAGATCTGACACAAATGAAGTCTTTATTAATTCCTTGATTCCTAATTGTTTTATTTGCATCACAGCATACCGTAGCTCTTTGATATGTTCTGTTCGTGCTTGCATTGTAATTACTTAGGACTTGAGCACAGGAGAGAGGAATTCAATCCTGTCTTATTTAATTGCTTAGTTTCTTTTAATGTCTGCAGGATTTATTTGATGACCCTTACCAGTGCTGTCATCTGAAGACCAACCGCACAATCTCTTAATCTTACAGCACATCTTGGAGGCTAGGACATGCTTATACGAGAAGAGTTGGGCACAGATAAAGTCTTTAGTGGAACAGAAAATGACTCCATTGCTCTCTGTTTAAGACTACCTCTGATAATTTGAACGTACAAAGTAAAACAGAGTAAAAGCCCAGGCTCCTTGGCTGGAGGCCTTAGTTCCTGGCCTGCATGGTTGTAACTCCATCTCTACCTTATTTGTCTATTCTCTTCTTCTCTGGAGGCAATTCTTTCTTTTTCCTTCCTTCCCTTCCTTCCCTTGCTTTTTTCTTTTTCCTTTCTGTTTTTGCCGTTACATTGTACATTATATCATATAGCCTATCAAAGGAGCATCTGAAAATGAAGATTTGCTACCATGTGATAAATACATACAATCCTCCCTCAACCCTGGAGGGAGGAGAAAGAGTCTGGGAAATGGAGGGCTCCCCTCTGGTTGACAAGAGAGTGGTTCAGGAGCATCTGAGTGGGCTCAACGCACACAAATCCATGGGTCCTGATGGGATACATCCACGTGTGCTGACAGAGTTGGCCAAGGTGATAGCCAAACCTTTCTCTATCATCTTTGAAAGGTCCTGGAGAACAGGAGAGGTGCCTGAGGACTGCAGGATAGCCAATGTCACTCCGGTCTTCAAGAAGGGCAGGAAGGAGGATCCGGGAAACTACAGGCCAGTCAGTCTCACCTCTGTCCCTGGAAAGGTGTTGGAGCAGCTTGTTCTGGAGGCCATCTCCAAGCAATTGGGAGAGAAGAAGGTTATGAGGAGTGGTCAGCATGGATTCACCAAGGGGAAGTGGTGCTCGACCAACCTCGTTGCCTTCTGTGATGGCATCACCAGCTGGGTAGATGGGGGGAGAGCAGGGTGTCTCCCATGAGAGCTGAGAACTGGCTGACTGGCCGAGCTCAGAGGGTGGTGATCAGCAGAGCAGAGTCTGGCTGGAGGCCTGTGACTGGCAGTGTTCCCCAGGGGTCGGTGCTGGGTCTGGTCTTGTTCAACATCTTCATCGACGACCTTGATGAGGGAATAGTGTATGCCCTCAGCAAGTACACCGATGACACAAAGCTGGGAGGAGTGGTTGACACGCCAGGAGGCTGTGCTGCCATTCAGCGAGACCTGGACAGGCCGGAGAGCTGGGCAGGAAGAAACCAGAGGAGGTTTAATAAGAGCAAGTGCAGAGCCCTGCATCTGGGAAGGAACAACCCGAAGTATCAGTACAGGCTGGGGGCGACCTGCTGGAGAGGAGCTCTCAGGAGAAGGACCTGGGGGTCCTGGTGGACGACAGGTTGGCCATGAGCCAGCACTGTGCCCTTGTGGCCAAGAGGGCTAATGGCATCCTGGCATGCATTAAAAGGAGCGTGGCCAGCAGGTCAAGGTAGGCGATCCTCCCCCTCTACTCTGCCCTGGTAGGGCCTCACCTGGAGTCCTGTGTCCAGTTCTGGGCTCCCCGGTACAAGAAAGACAGGGATCTGCTGGAAAGAGGCCAGCAGAGGGCCACAAAGCTGATACGGGGCCTGGAGCATCTTCCCTGTGAGGAAAGGCTGAGAGACCTGGGGCTGTGGTGCCTGGAGAAGAGAAGACTGAGAGGGGATCTCCTCAATGTATATAAATATCTGAGGGGTGGGGGACAGAAGGATGTAGCCAACCTCTTCTCAGTGGTTTGTGGGGATAGGACAAGGGGCAATGGCCACAAGATGGAGCCCAGGAAGTTACAACATGCAACCAACATGAGAAGGAACTTCTTCACAGCGAGGGAGATGGAGCACTGGTACAGGCTGCCCAGGGGGTTGTGGAGTCTCCTTCTCTGGAGATATTCAAGGTCTGTCTGGACGCCTACCTGGGCAGCCTGCTCTAGGGAACCTGCTTTGGCAGGGGGGCTGGACCCGATGATCTTTTGAGGTCCCTTCCAACCCCTACAGTTCTGTGATTCTGTAAATCAGTGGTTTCAAGCAAAAAAAGAAAAAACTTACAATACTTCAAATGTAGAACATAAATGGTTATTTTAAAAATATGAAATATGAAGATTCAAACGGTTCTTATTTTCTTCCTAAGTCAACTTCTGGCTAACCTGGTATTTCCTGTTGCGGTAGACTAAACAAAAAATGATTTCTTCCATTGAAATGACCAACAGAAAAGATACAAATACAGGTGCTGGGAAAGTGAATCTCTGACCCTGGGAATCCAGATGGTTGATATGAGATAGAAAGCAACCAGTACAATTTATCCACTAGAACAACATCTGTGTTGAGGAAGATGAATTCGATCTGACACATGAGAGAGGACACTTAAAGACAAGTGTGTTTTTGCTGAAGAAACCTACTGCTAGAATCATGTTACATTAATGAAAAAGAAAATTATATTTGCAAGCAGTGTGTTTCCCTTCTTTGCAGAGAGAACTTGCTTTGAGTCTTGATAGGCAGGATTCCCCCAAGCAAATTTCTTGAAATACAGAAGATCAGCTTCTGCCAACAGTGTTGATGCTCCCAAATCAAAGCTATAGAAGATGATTTTTCTCCTACCTTGGAAGCTGTTCTTCTCCGCTATTTCCAATACACACTCTCTTTCCAAATCACAGTTTGAAACTCAGGAGAAAACAGAGCGAAAAGAGTCTCAAACACAAGAGACACTTGGTTAGTCAAATGCTTTTCTTTTGTTTCAGGAGAGAAACAACTTCTACAGTGCTAGCCACAATTTTAAGTTAAAGCATTTGAAAATGTCAATAGAGGTGTCTGGTTGAAGCTCCTGTTGGAGTGCTGCAGTCCTGATGATCCCTGCCAATGAAATATTTTCAGCCAATAAAACTAAAATTTTGTTCCAACTGTTATATACTCAGATTTTTATTTATTTTTTGATTTCTTGGATTGAAAGCATGTTGCTGTGCTTATCTGCAATGGCTGCACAGTGAAAACTTCTGTATGCATTCTCTGCACCAACACCAGATATGTTAGCCTTTCTGTTGACCTTGTAGTTGTGATGCTCTTGGTTCCTGTTATTCAAATGGGTGAGGCCAGTGCTGAACCCTGCTTTCTCTCTGTGGCAGAAATAAGTGTACAGTCTTTATGCAGATACTTTCTTGGTTGTCTGTTGCCTCACAGGGTGTTTGGAGCTGATCAGCACATTGGTCTACACTTACAGAGCCTTGAGCATAACTTGTCAGCCTATTTCCAGACCTCTGTCATCTCATTTTACAGACAGAAGTGTTCTGTTTTGCCCCTGAAAAGTTATTAGGGCATGTACAGCTCCAAACTAGCACTGATTTAGGCCCTCAGAACCTTTGACTTCCTCGAAATTAGACCTTTGCAGAAATGTTAATGTTATTTGAGTGGTTTAAGTCCGTCGGCACCTGCTTCCAAATGGAGCATTATGTCAACAGAGTGGAATTAAATTTAATACGCTTAACAGCACCTTTAGAGTTAAAGTAGCTTGGCTGCAACCTTCGAAGTCATTAAGGTGTTTGCTGACAATGCAGCAGTGTGACTTTAATACTACTGTGTGAGGAATTACTTAATTTTAAAAGGCTTCAGCAAATTTTCCTGCCTTTTTCTGTCCCCATTCTGTCTGACTGCTAGAGCCTGTTTGTACTCCAAATACCTTCTCTTTTTCCCTGACAGGGAATTTCTAAAGATACATAAATCTGTGGACCTAATTGAAGCTGAATGTTTTTCCCCCGTGTGTTTCCCAGGAAACAGTCTGAACGATAAAAATAGTTTCTGTGCAGCTACAGTACTTATTTATATTGTCTGTAACTCCAGTCTTTTCTTTCAATTTTGTTTTAACCACCTTCTTTTTGAAAACAATTATCATTTTGAATGTAAAGATAACGATCAATTAGACTGACGTTTTATCACTTATTTCTCTGGAGTCGATTCCAACATTATCTCAAAGTAAAATATGCCCAGGTGCAGCAATGGAGGTGTGTTGTTCATGCTGAAATGCAGTGTTTTGCACTGTTAGCATCCCGCGTCGTTTTGGGGTTTGTGTCATGGCTAGAACAGCTAAATAAAAAGCAGTGTAATAGGTAGGTCTTAGAGAGCTTCGGGTGCATCAGGGTGATAGATGGGTGAGTGAAACATCTGAGGCTAACTTATGGCATTTGCACACATGAGGAACAAGCTTTTTTTTTTTTTTTTTTTTCCCCAAATGGGATCTAGTGGTGCATATCTGCTTCTGTGCTGATTTCATATTTGAATGATGGGAAATGCAGTAAATGCAATAATTTGCTAGAGACTATTGTAAAATTGACTGAGCCTTTATAGCTATCTAGGAATGATATTCTTGACATGTCACACTTCTTTCTGCATTAACAGATGATAGTAATTGGAGCTAAATTGAAATAATGTCTTAGGTAAACTTTATTAATTTTATGGAAAAGTGAAAAAAGCGGTAATTACAAGAAAAACCTAGCACATTATGATAAATCTCTTAGATATAAGTAGTTCTTCCTGATATATCAAAATCCATTTAAATCCATTAAGGTACTTAAAAAAAAAAAAAAAAAAAAAAAAAAAGCTACAAGAATTAATATTTCAGACACGAATCTGCTGCTTGATAGTGCTTGAAATTCACCTGTTGTAGCCTGAACAGGAGTATTACCAGCACTATTCAGGGAAATGCCCATTGCCTTATATTTTCCTCAAGTGCTACGTTTTGTACTTGAGAAGTAGTTATCATTTTTTTACATTATGACATTTTTTTTTTCTGCTCTTAAAGTTGAGTTGGAATTAACGTTATTCTCTGTTTTTCCATCACTGACCTTGTTTTTCAGAAAATCACACATAGCCCCAAACATTGACTATGAGGTAAAATATGAGTGCTCAGCGTTGAAGCATACCTCATAAAAATCACTTTTATATTACAGGTGCTTTTTGCAGGTAGATGTAGAATGATTGTATTTTGTGAAAAGTAAATGTAGAATATGCATATCTCAGACAAAATTTATAATCAGTTGTTTCTTATCTTTACCCTGATTTTCTAATGGGAGTATAAAACTTACAAACAGATATTTAGCTTGAATACAAGTGAGGGAGCTTGATATGTGTGGATATTGTTGGCCACCTAACATGCATATATAAATAGGTGTTTTTTATGTAGTTTCTACACAATTTGATCAATATGTTTGTGTATGTAATGGTGTTGGTTTTCATCAGAAAGCGTTAGTCTTTTTAAGTTCTAAAATAAAAGTATTTCTTCTTAGGAGAAAGTGAAAAGTCAGTAGTCACGCAATTTGAGTGCAGCATGCAATTTAAGAATCTGACACCTTTATTAGAATTTGTTTTATCTTTGTAGGTTCTTATATTTTTATCTGGTCATGTATAACAGGAAGAATGTTAATGGTTTGGAATATAAGTGCTTGCAAAGAATAGATTTTTCATTACAGTTGTCAAGTGCCTTAACTCTACTTTCATCTTTTAACCCACTGCTAAACCTCTTTATTGCTGTTTTTAAAAGAAAAAAAAAAAAAAAAAAAAAAGAGCGGTGACTCTTAAGTATGTGGTTCTAGTAGGATAACATACATTTAGCCAGGAGAAAAATAAGCTATGAGATTTTCAAATTAAAAGATTTGAACAGTCACTTTTCTGTGATGATTAGTAAATGTATTTCCCTGCTCAGGTGCTCTATTACAACAAGAGTTGACATGAAAGTGTTTTAAGTGCCTCCTTCTGGCTCCAATGATATATATATCTTCAGTGCAATGTGGGTCCTCCCTTATATTTGATGAATTTTATATTTCATATATATATATAAAATAGAAACTAGGACATATGAAGATAAATGATATCCCAACAACTTCTCAACGGTCTTAAATGCTTGCTTTTCCTTCAGCCACATGTGTTGATGCTTTTCTAACAAGGATCTTAACTGCAACATTGTGGTTGAAAGACATGAAAAGCATAGATATTGAGTTCATTTTCAGGTTGGTTTCCTAAGAAACTAAATATGTGGTTGCACTGCTCATTTGGCAGCTGTAGATGTGGAAACTGCTGGCCACACCTGCACAAGGGGTAGAAACTGAAAATTAGTATCATCTTGTAGGAAGATGGTAATTAGGAAAAACTGTGCGGGCACTGGCCACAGCAAACATCAGACTTGCCTTCCTGCTGTAGTCACCTTCGGGTACTTACTCTGGTAATCTTCCCTGTTAGAACAACGCCAGTGAACCGTGGATTTTTTGACTGCCTTAAAACCAGTAAAGCAGATTAGTGACCATTAGATGAGTGACATCTGATTTTTCGGGCGTCACTTTAAACAGCAACAGCTTTCCTACTTTCCTTGCACCCTCTGAAAATTTAACAGTGATTCTGAAGAAAACTTCTGTTAACTCAATATTAAACAGTAAATAACAATAGCGTTGGTATTTATCTCTAAGAATACAGAATGGCAAAATTATGAGCACTGAATGTTAATGTTACAGCTCAGCATTTCACTACGTGTCATGAGATACTGGTAAAAGTTTTCAATTTCTTTAGTCAGCAGGTTCGGGTCATCTTATAATTCTCAGATATATCCGTATTATTTGCCAAGATTTAATATCCTCTAGTGGCTATATTAAGCAGTCCTCTAGATAGTTCAGTCTAGGGCCAAATTTTCAGTCACTGCAAAAACACAACTCCAGTGAATTGCTGAGTAATGCTGAGTTTTATCAGCCCAGGATTTGCTTCAGTGATTACGTTATGGTAATTAAAAATAGACCTTTTAATTCCTGTATGAGTTATAATCTCAGCTTTCTTAATTTTCCATTCTTTATCACTGATGTGAATGCAGATCCTCAGGTTCACCACTGTCTTTTGTCCTGTATCTGAGGTACGCCTACAGTTACGGCACATATGGTGCCATGGGTCTTTCCTCTTCCCTTATGATCAAACAAACAAAAAACTTGTCCTCTTAGCCTTCATTCTGATCAGGGATTGCCTTGGAAAGTATATAAAACATTCTGTTTTCCTACCGTCACCACATTTTATAGTCTATAAAATATTATTTCAAAATAGGCATTTCATAGCCTAGACATGCCCTTAGAGTCCACGATATATTCAAATACCAGGTTACTCAGTTCTGCATTTAATGCCTGTAAGGTCTGTATCAATCCCATTTATTCTTACATTATTTCCTTTAACAGATACTGAGTTTTCTTCATCATTCTTTTGCCTACCCCGGTGTTAATGTGGATATTAACTATCTTATTCCTGTTCTCATCCATTGTTTTATCAAAATTGTTCCAGTTTGTTTTATATGGCACTAAATTTTTTATTCTTTAAGAAATAATTGGCAAAAACTCCATAAAGCAGTAGTCTTCATAAGTCTTCACTTGGCATAAGGTCCATGATTTATATTTATATAGCAGTAATACCATGCTTAGTTTTATCCAAGACTATAATCACACACCTTGTCTTGTCTTGTCTACCAGAATAAGGCTTTTTTTTTCTTTTTTTTTTTTTTTTTTTTTTTTTAATACCTTACTACAGTGGGAGTCATGTTTCTCTAGAAGAGAGAGCACGCTCACCATGTAATAAGATTATCAAATACCTTTACATGCTTTAAATGCACATAACCCTTGTAGCTTATATGGTTATTTATACCCTTTCAAAACTCTTGTCTACAGTTGGTACTTTTTGTAGTATAATCTAATATTTTTATTATTGTTTGGGTGATGAAAATAGGATTAACCTGACTGACAAAAATATTTGCGTTTCTGTTGACTGCTGAGGGACTGCAAGGCTGGTGTTCTGTGCAGTGAGCATGCTACATAGTTTCCTGCAAAACCACTTTACGTTATATATTTGTGCATTTGAAGCCTTTTTTTTTTTTTTTCCTCCTTCGTTTCTTGCTTTCTTTCTGTTCAGGAGCAGTACTAAGTTAGAAACCCAAGTTCCCTTTCTCTATGTCGTATTGTGGCCAAATAATTTAGTTCCTTTTTTTTGTTGTTGTTTGTTTCCTGCACCTAAGGTGGTGGCCATAGAAATCATGCAATTAATTCATTGAATATCTTAATCTAGTCAATATTATTGTAGCCGTATGAGATCTTAGTTTGGTGGCAAGAAACAGTCAGTCAGCGTAGAAGTTGCAATGTCATAAATTAGGCATAGTAGGAGTCCTTGTAGGATTTCTTTTTTCATTAGTCACTCTAGTCAAATAATTGTGTAAAGAAAATCAAAACTATGCTAAGGCTTAACCAAATTATATTTCTAAAAACAGCAGTCCATAGAACTCACAAACTGAATAAAATATAAAGCTTTAATTGCAATAAGCTGGGAGGAAGAAGCTGCTGGTGCTTGTGGTTTTGGAATATTTATTACAGGCTGGAGAATCCACTGATCAGAAAAAAATATTAGCTGTAAAATATACTCAGCTGAGCTAAAAGATCACGAAAGTAATGTAGTTATATGCTACTGATGGGTCAGGGTTTCTGATATAAAAAATAATTAGCTGGAAAAACTTGAAGAGGTCAAATATTTGGTGTGGTAATTCATAAGACTTTAAAACCATTACATATGCTAGAATTATTTAATTACATTTTTATCACTTGGTGACTTAACTGTGCTATTACCAAATAAGAGCCAAGAAATCAATGAATTTTTATGGCATCTGCCATGGGACATATTAGGCAACCTAGAAACCAATTTATGTTTATGTTACAAGGAAGGAAATCCTAATAAAATTTTACAGATGTAAGATGTATCTCATACAACAAGCAAATGAATTTCTAATAACAAAGCTGCTTAGTTCTGTATGTTCAATATGCTGTAAAGTTGGCGTTTTATTATGTTAGAATCAATGACAAATTATTTTAGGGCTGAAGCAAAAATAACTGAAGGGCTAAAGCAAAAATAACTGAAGAACATAATCTTAGTTTTCTTAAAATTGATTGTGGTATTTTTAATCGTTGTGAAGAGTTTAATGAAAAGGGAAAATGAATTTGTATAGTGAAGGTAGAGTTGAATCTTACAGTGGTAGACCTGACATTGTAGTCCACTTCATCTTGATATGTCATTGCAATTCTTAAATGAGGAAAAGCAGGTGAATGCAGGTTTACACACTTAGTATAATTCATCAAAGAGAGGTGCTCATAAGAAGAACAAAACCTTTTAATTTTACTTTTTTTTTTTTTTTTCTTCTCAAAGAATTACAAATCTTTGAATTTTAATAAAGGGACAGATTCCTATTTTTAAAAAAGAAAATTCTGCACATTCAATGAACCCACAGGTTTGTTGAATAAGTATGGGAAAAGTGCATTTTCAGAGGCAGCTTTATGAATTGTTCAGCAGTGATTCTTCAGCGACTTCCTTTCAATGAATGATAGCTCTAATCCTACAGGTCAAGAAGATTCTTCTTTAGCCTGCGTGCAAGAAGCTTATTTGAAGAGCTTTATACCATCAGAGGTATCTTAACTGAATGGTTATTTTCCTGCTATATCCTATTGTTGTCTTAGTGCCAAGGAAGCTTCTCTGAATTTCCACGAAGAAAAATGGCAGCAGTGGCATAGAGCAGCTCAGATGTGCCTAACGCTTTTTGATAGAACAAAGAGATTTTAAACCCTGCATAATAATGAAAATATGAGGTATTTGAACAAAATCTCTGTATGATGTTTTGGAGGCTTCTGTGCTGTTCAGTGTTCGTCTGATGCCTCATTCTATGAGATTCTCATGCCTCTTCCCGAGTCCATTCTCATCTTAGTCAATTCTGCATCCCAAAATCTTAGCAATTAATTTTCATTCCCAGTAATCCTCCTATCTACTCCCCAGCACACCAGCTCAGTTCCTGCAGCAGCTCAGCGAGGAAATGGCTAATGCTCCACTCTCAGGGATTGGAGAGGCAGATCCGGCATGATTGCCTAATGAGGATTACTTCCCAGGGAACACAAAGCAAGTGGAGAAATGGGACCAAAATGGTAAAAAAAAAATGGCAGATACGTGGGTGGATGTAGCTGCCAGACCAGAGAGCACCTGCCAGACACAAGGGAAAAGCAGTGGAGTTGAAGAGAAAAGCAAATTCAGCAGTTACAAAAGGAAGGAGGCAGGTTAGCAAGGACTCCGAGCAGAGGCACGAGCGACCCTGTGTCCTGCTGGTGCATGGCTTGACCTGCCCCGCGCTTCCTATAGCCTCTTAAAATACACACTTTGCCCTTTCCATAACAAATTATTATTATTTTTTTTTTCGTAATGCTTGGCCTCTAAAATCATCTCTTATAGGTAGGAATCACAATTCTCTCTCCCTGCCCTTAATTAAAAAACACTCCTCGTTTATCTTCCCTGCAGGCAGGGAGGAGAGCTCTGCTTGTGGCGTGCAGCAGCTCTTGTGAGGTACGCAGGGCATGGCACAGCGGCTGCCAGGTGGAGTTCTCATCTCTCCCCAGAGAAGCTGAAAACCACGCAATGGTTGCGTACATCCAAGAACGTGTGGGTACACAGTGAAGCTGGCTGCCTCGAAATCTTCTGCAGAGTGGATTTAGGGAACGTGTCCTACTGATTCATGCACTCCTGTACTCCTCTTGCATCAACAAAGTATAAAGTAAAGTCCCGCATGTCTTATCCTTGTGGGTAGAAAAAAAAACGCTTGTGGATTTACCCTGTTGTGATGAGTCTCCGCTCAAGCCCAAGCCTGTAGGGCATAAATTAACCAGGAATGTATGCCGTAAATCATCCACAACAAAGGAAAATCTGATATTTTCTTGTGACAGGTTCTTTGAGGTCTGTTCATGTCAGGAGGCAGGACTAAGCATGAGGTACCCTCTGCCAGCTCGCAGATGGCACTGAAGAGCCTTCAGCGAGCCACGCTCACAGCTCTCTCTTCTCAGAGGCCCATTGGGCTTTTCTCTGTGTATAGTTGTGTGTGTGGACCTGACTGCCTGAACTCTTGACTGGAAACTGCAGTCAGGGGTGACCAATTGATGCTTCTATCTTCAGATATGCTTTGAAAGCATCTATTTGCTCGTTCTCTTTCAATGGGGCAATCTATGTGGAACAGTCCTGTGCAATTTTGTGTGAGAACACCAGGCAGTTCAAATAATTCAATTACAACAGCAGAGCTTCACAAGGAACCAAAGCTTCCCGATGGCATCTAGTCCACGAGGTATAGTCACCGAGCGGGGATGCTCGGATGAGATACTCTGAAATAGCCACGTGCTGCTGTAGTTCTGTCCAAATCCATTTTTTGCCCTGTCTTGTAGATTTTACCTCCAGCAACAGAAGCCGAGTGTTTCGCGGTCACGGAGGTTAATGCAGATTTTCTTGATGACCCATTATGATTCGTCACGTTTTCTTGTGCTGTTCTCAGGAAGGAAGCACAGCTCCGTTCCCGTGACAGCCAGCGGTGCCAGCTGCCTGGGGATAGAGCTCGCGCTTATCTGCTGATACCTTCAGGGGAGCAGGCCATTTGTGAAATTCTTCTTGGCTGTCAAAGGAGCTGAGACATTTTCCTCCTCTATTCTCAATTCACTTTTCAATCTCAATAGCTTATTGGAATGACAGGGTATCAAAACGCCTGGAAAGCTAATACCATACATCAAGCACCTGTGTATTGCAGAGGTCTGACAGCACTAACAGAACAGATGGATTTTATATAATCTCTGTCTCCTGAAAAGAATAAAAGAAAAATATTATAGACTTGACCTGTGATCTCATTGAAATCGTCTGAGTTTTGTCTGGGTGGCTTGGCAGAACTGGATGCACTGAGCACTGTTCCACCTCGTATTTAATAAGCAGAAACGCCCTGTGTAGACGAGGAGCTACGACCGTCCTGTTAAACATACAGGAAACCCTCAGAGCATTGATCCTGTTTCTTAGAGCTGTTTTTTATTCCCGTTGCTGGTCTTGTTTCAGGAATTTGAGTTTCATGGCCATGTTGGCTCTGACACGCTGATAAGCTGGGCATCGGAAAGCATCAAGATAACTTGAAGGGTCCCAGCAGCTGTGGACTCGAAGGAGCTTGCTGTCTCTGCTGCCTACCTCTCCTCTACTTCTGTGCATTTGCCCTTTTCTTCCATGTGCATCATCGGTAACTGCAGACTGAATACTGGGCTTTTCCTACAGCTGTAGGGATTAGGGTGCATGTGCAGTTGCGTTTTTAGGAGGGCCAAGTTGTTCAATCAGATCTTTTCACATAACGTAGCTTTTAGTAACTGGGGAAGAAACCAGCTTGGAGCAGAGTTTGTTTCAATATTGAGTCAGTGTAAGGGTAGCTGGGAATGCAGTTCCCACTGCAGGTGGGAAGGACAGATCCCCACAAATACCAACACCCTATAAACAGCGAGTGCTGAAAATGTTTGGAAGCTCTGGATGTATGTGTAAGTTTGCAGGAGTAACACACTTGTCTGTCAAAGATCCTGGTGGTGTTGAATTGAAGCAGAAACATATGTAACGTGGCTGTGAACGAGGAAGTTTGGGGAGCTGCTGAATTATGTATTTTCTGCTTAAGTTGCTACTCAGTACGGGAGCTTATGAAAGATTCAAATGTGTAGACATCTATGTAAACTTTACTATGGAGGAAGTGTGGTGTAACACAGAGCATGTGTTGGAAATGAATATTTGCTCATGCAGTGTAAAATTAATCAAACTGATGCACAACGCACAGCCAGTGTATCAAAACAGATTTTCTAGTTACTGCTAAGAAAGCTTGCTACTAACTTGATTGTAGAGTTGTGCTTAGGAAAGAGGACCAGAAGATGTTTAAGGGAATTTATTCTTTTAGGAGTTTACTATGCAGAGTACCCGTCACAAAAAGATGGAAAAAGCTGTTAGTAAAACATATTTCTTAGCTCATCACAGAGAATAAAAGCGTTATTTTGGAAGGAGGAAGCCCTAGAGAATTATTGTCTGATTTGGGATTTTTCTGTACAGCCTGGAGCTATTTCATATGTGGTTGCTGTTTGCCTATCGGGGCTGGTAAAGGTGACAGTGCTAGCCTTAGGAGGTAGGTTTTTGTCAAGGCTGGACCATCCACCAGCATTGCTGTTGAAATAGCGTTTGGAAAGGCATGAACAAATTAAGGGTGCAGTAAAATCTAAAGCAGTGATTTCTCCTCTCAGGCAATTAAAGCACCATAAACAATCACGTGAGGATTTACTTAGGGGGCAAACATTGGTGCCTCTTAATAATCTGTTCCTTGTTTCAGTAACCACAAGAATTCAAGGACTGGCATTAATTAAAGTACTTCTAAATGGGATGTTACTACTGATTACAGTACTAATGGGCTTATTTTTCTTCATTGCTGTTCCATTTATCCCGTATGTGTGCTTTGCCTTTTACAGGCTAATTTGATATATATATTACTCCTTAAATAATTTGCAGAACAGTGTAAACAATTTATGTGTAGTATGTGCATTGCCTGAGGTCTTGTAGATAAACTTATTAGGAAGATGGAAACGCAGTATTTTTTATAGGAATGTATCAAGCCATAATAGGATTCCTTGAGAATTCACTTTGCAAGTTTGTTTACGATTTATTGCTTTTAAAAAAGAGGAAGTTTTCTCCAGAAGGACTGATAAATGCAGCTTTTCCTTACGTGCCACCAAATACATGCGTGAGACCCATCCTGGGCTTGAGGCTGCCCTGAGCTTTCAGTTAGGCCTTTCCTAATCCCAACCAAATGCTGTGATTGACTCAATTTGCTCCATTCCTCTGAAAGAACAATAAAAACGAGGAGGGGATGGTGAGAGAATTTAGATGTCCTCTCTTGTCAGGGCCACATGCTGATCTGCTGATATTTTAAAGAGTTGCTTGCCAAATTAGCTGTTATTTTCAAGTACATCTCATTCTTGCTGTGCACTTGTAGTTATTTATTTTTGTTTTTGTCTTTGGGGGAGGTGGGGTGCAGTTCTGCATGTAGGGCCTGGAGCTATTTCAATAAATGAATGTAACAATGCCAATATAAAATGAGCTTGCTGTAATCAGACAGTAACTCTCAGAGCCAGGGAAGAATTTCTGTGGTCCCTAAATAAACAAAAATCTGTTACAACAAACAGACCATCATAGCTCCCCTGCAGAGGCGGATTTCAGCGTGCTGCAGGATTTTATTACAGCAGGCTGGAAATGCGTCTATGCCTATATGAACACAAACACACACACATATATATGAGATGCAAATAACCTCTCATTTGTTTAGAATACATGGCTTCCTAATTACAAATGTGAAGACACTGTGATTTACTACTTCCTTACTTCGTGGCACACTCTATGCTGGATTTATTTAATGTTTGCATGGAGAACTCCTAGCTCTTAGCAACAACTTGCATGGAAAAACTGAGGACATCAGCAAGTAATTCATGCTAGAATGTTAGTGAACGTAAAGGAGATAAATTAGCTAGTTTATATTCCAAAGAATTAGGAACATAGTGCTTTACTGATAATTTTGCTCATTTTTAAGCTTGCAGCATGCGTTAGAACACTAGTATTTAATTGTGCTACATAAAAATGAACTGCTTTTAAAAACCGATACTCAAAAATTTGTAAATGTCCATTCCAGTCTAACCTGCTCAATCGGCTGCTAGTGAAACAACAGAAGATGCATATTTTATTCTGTATGCAATACAGTGTGTATGCCCCCAAAGAAAAAAGACAATTGAATCAATTTTCTGAGAAATTGCAGTAATCTTTTATTTCTGTTTAATTGACAAGCATTCTCCATTAAATGATGCTTTTTGTTGCAGGTATGTTTGAGGGTCAGAGAAAAGAGGTTTTGATCTTACAAAACAAAATATTTTTCAAACTTAAGTATTAGATAAATGCTAAGTCCCATTCCAACCACCTTTAAGGGAAAAGAACAGTAATACAATATTTACAGAGAAATTATGTTCACGAACTGAAAGTCAGAATCCACCTGTGGACCAGTTTGTACTGATACAGGTTATATCTCATCTCTGAGTAGTATCTCATGTGACAGACTGATTCAGATTTTCAGTCCTACATGTTTGACTGTCTCTAATGAGCACAGTAATAGGTTTTGAAAATAATTTGGAAAAAAAAAAAAAAAAAGAAAAAAATGTACTGTGGTAGAGAAGAGACTGAGCTAAAGAAGTACTAAAAGTCCCATGTGACAAGATAAAGATATACAGTGGTAGTTTTATTCCAGTGGTTTGTGTTTACCATGATCTTTCTGGATGCTAAATGATTTTTCAGAGATTTATAAAATACTGCATAGCGTGAGACTATGGAAAGAGATGATCAAAACAGAATTATGAAATTAGTGGAAAATTAGAAAGTTATTTTATTAGTGAATACATATACCTCTAGCTACAAACATGCACGCACACACACATCTTTCCAGACTTCCAACTTTGAAAACTCAAACTAATCTATAAAATCAGTTGAGACTTACTCAGATTGTTAGTGTCACTGCTTAGTGTCACCATGTACGAACTGGCAGCAGTACTGGAACACTAAGACCCGTACTGGTATTTGAGATAAAGTAAAACCAGTCTCCTTTTCTAAAGTAGCCTTGCAGTGTTAACAGCAAGGAGAAGCAAGAAAAAGTTTGTTGCGCAAATGCCACTCTGAACACACTCAGTAGTACCACAAATGAAAAACTGGACCCCTCCTACACACACGTATATAAGATCTCATCATAAATGCCCATGAAAAACGTGTTAGCTCCTGTAGCCCTTGGCGTTTCCTAGTAAAGCCCTAACTTTTTGATCATTCTAGATTCAATAAGCACTCTCTGTAACACTCTTCTATTTCTTGACAAAAAGGCATCAGAAGAGGAAAATCAACAGCATGAATCTTACATTTTTTTCTTCCTGCTTGTTTAAATCTTTTCAGTTTTTGTTGGGTCCTACCTTACTGATTCAGTATTAATGACAAAGATTCAAATTCGGGAATGAAGAAAAAGCATAGGAATATCCAATGTCTTTACAAAGTTAGGGATGTTTTCTTTAATGTTTGTTAGGATTTACATAATCGTGTTACACCTCATTTTCTTAAAATAAGCAATGAGATAATTCATCAACATATATAAACATACCTCAGAAAATAAACAGATTATATAAGATCTAGTTGAGCTGAGAAGAGTGACTTAAGTACTAAGGTTTTGTGGATTGCATGGCAAAGTAGTATGTGAAAAGAAAGGAACTGACCAACAAAGAGGTCAACAAAGAAGCTGGCTTTTAAGGAGGAAGCAAGTTGGTACTGTCTACGTATAAGAGAAAATCTTTTGGCCAACTTAATGTAATGTCCAATAAAAATGTGTGTATATCTGAGTGTGTCAGATCTTGTAAGGACTTTCAAAACTATTTTGATTCTAAAACCTGAAAATACTCTTCTGCTATTTAGTTAAAAATGCTGGTTTTAGCTTTCAATTTGCATAAAAATGTTTTCAGAATTGGCATATTTTGCCCCTGCGATATATCTTTCTTGTACTCTCTGTTTTATACGCCTACTGAGATCCTGTACTGCAATTACTGCCATATGGGAAAGCAAGCTTAATTTTACAGTGGAAATCCAACGCTGGGTAATCACATTGCCTGTCTAGAAACAGATACACATTAAGAGTAAAAATCATCCCATTAGGTCTATCAAGCAAATCTCAGATAAGTAGCAGAGACCATGATTTATCTGAGATTATCTGCAGAAATACTGTTATCCCCTAGATGCTTTCAGGCTAAATACTTTTATGAACTTGCCTTCCTTTCTGGCTTGGGGCCAAGGAATTAAAAGAGAACGAGGAGTGGGGGAACGGGCTGCAGATTTTAGACCTTGCCGTCAGTTTTGGCTTCTGTGCCCTGAAGCAGGGTGAGGTTAGGGTTAGGGCTGGTGCATGTGGGGAACAGCCGGGTTTAAGACCAGAAGCTTTTGGTCGAGGTGGGCAATAAGTGCCAGCGGGCCTGCTGCCGGGGCCCTGGTTAGCGTGGCCTGGCGTAACTCAAAGCATGCGGTGAGCAGCCGCTGGTTCTCACCAGCTGGAGTCTGCGTGGGGCTGCCGGGAGGTGGATGGGCAGCGGGCTGTTAATGTGATCTGACACGCCGAGCACATGTCCTCACTAGTGTAGCAATTGCACAATAAACACCAGCGCTCCAGGAGATCCTGTTAATGCTCCCTGCAGAATTCGTCCTGTATCTTTTCAAAATCAACCTGGCAACTTGTGACAGGTACAGTCTAACAGCCATATGTCTCTTGCCTAATTACAGGAAAAGTTACCCACGTGCCTAAAATTAGTCAGAGAAATAAGCTCGCAGCACAGAGATGCTTAGCAGCACAGAAGTAAAATGCTGGCTAACCGGAGAGAGCAGTCTCTTAATCAGCGTTGCATGAAATGTGTGAGCGCCTGCGGTACATGTCAATGAGGCAGGACTACATCACCGCTCTTTTGCAGAACTAAGGAGCTTGTCCACACGAGTTAATGTCCAGCAGCCCCGCTGGTGTGGAAGCTTCCTCACCCAGATGTCTTTGTACTAACTGCACGCCCTCGTCCCATGTACCTGGAGTGCAAGCTGGGTTACACGTTGAGAGCAGAGCCGCCTTCCCTGGCAGCGCGCCGGCCCCCAACACTCTCTCAAAGCACATGCAGTTGTTCCAAGGAGATAAGTTATTGATAAAACAGCGACAGCTAACAGGAATTTGTCATAACCGAGCTGCCATCCAGAGGTGGCAGTCAGTCACGGTGGCTGTATAGTAGTAGTTTTTGTTTTCTCTTGTATCATAACTAAAAGTAGCATTGTGTACGTTCTCCTTTTCTGAGCTTGTACACATTCAGGCAAACAACAAGCCTTACATATTAAGCATCCTGATGTTGGGATAACTTCGAAGATCAGAATGATAACTTAGAAGTTCGGAAGAGGCCTAGAGGTTCTCTGCAGAAATGAGCCTTGCTTTACCACAGTCAAAACTGGAGAGCAAGCACCTGCTTGAGCACAGCTCCAACTGGGGGAGCTATTTGCGCCGTGAAGTGTTTCTCTGAACTTTTCTCTTCAAAGCCAGAAGCCCCAAATCTGTGTCAACTGGGAAGGGTCTTGCCCTTGAGTTGTCCTTGAGGAGTTTTCAAAACAGCTGTCTTTTGACCTGATGGCAGCCTCTCTTTGGGGCTGATGCTACAAGCAGCACCAGTGGTGGTGTGGAGCTATTTTGGATAGCCACTGACTGCACCACGATAGGTTAGCATTGGCTTCTGGCCTTGAGAAGAGCCACGTAACAGCAGGTTCAGGAAAACAAAATGCATCGTAGAGTTTATGCTGCAAAAAGGAAGACATTCCACGTAACTTGAAAAATCAGCTTCAAATGGCTCAGTGCAGCTCAGAAAAGTGGCCCAGTAATCACGGCTGGTTGTAATGCGTTGCTTCAGACTGTAGAGGGGAAATGTTAAGGGTGAGAGGATTTCTCTGAGACTCTCAGACTTCTGAAGGATGCAATCAAAGCTAGATAATGTTTTCTGCGTTACTAAAGAACAGAGTTAAATTATTCCTAATTGGGTCTATATTCTTCCTGCCTAATTTTAATCACTAAGACCCGTAAATTGGGAGAGACATTTCCTATGCCATGTACAATACCATTAGCTAACAGGCTTCTCCACATTAAGTTGGATTTTAAAGGGGAAAGGACAATTTTGGGAAATTTACAGTTAAAATGTTTTTCTTTCCTTATAAGAAGGTGCGCGACGGATCAGGAAAAATGTAAGGCTGTGCCTTTTCTGTGAGGGTAGTTCTTCGGGTTAAGTTATGTGAGAAGAAAAATGTTGCATCAATAACTTCTTTGTTAGAGTTATTCTGATTTTTCTGCATAGTAAAGGTATATAGCCTCTCAACACACAAGTAAACACCTGTATGAACACTTAATACAGTTTGAATGAATTTTATTACTTAACAGTACATTCTGCAGCCAAGTATGGCACAGTAAAGACTTTTATTGCCTGAAAATAAAAGAGCAATCTAGAATCTGCTACTGTTCTGCAAACATTTTTTAAAAATAAATTATCTTGCTAGCCAGCTCCAAGTTACCTACCAGCTGTTAATGCCACACAAAAAGAAAATCATTTCTCTTCATTCCTTTCCTCAGTTACCTGTCTGTAATTTTGACTTTTGAATCACACATATTGCCCCGGGTCTTTTGGAAATCATTAAAAACTATTAAGATCTGTAAACATATTGCATTATAGACACAGGAAATTGAGTGGGAGTGCTACAAAGTACTTGTGGAGTAAAGACAATATTTCAGCAATGTTGAAAGGGAAAATCAGACAATTTTCTGCTATTTCTGTTTATGCTGCCTCCTGTTTCTGAAATATTGTGGTTTTAGTCTTTTCAAGTTTAAACTTTGTTGGGTGTTTTTTTTTTGTTTTTTTTTTTTTTAATTGTTTTAAGTTTATGTCTGAAGAGAAAGTGAGATTGGAAATTTTATTTGGTTTATTAGCTCTTCTCCATTTAATTGGGACACTCATCCTTCTGCTGGATGGGAACCTGTGACAGTTTTTGATCAGGAATGCAGCCTTGAAGTGCTCCTCAGCCCTTGAGCACCCTCAGCCAAGCCATTTTCCACCTGCGAGGCTGGGAGAGTAATGCTGCCCGTGGAGCTGTGTCAGGCAGCTCAGCAAGAGGGAGGCAGGTAAGTACAGAGGCTGTTAGGCTCTGGGATGAGGGACAAGGTGCTGCAGGTTGAAGCAGCACTTGACCTTGTGCATTGTACTGCAGAGGTCTGTCCTGGCCTGCAGTGGAGCAGGATTCCTTCATCTGTTGTAGCTGTGGTGACAGCACTGCAGTCAAAACCGTGAGTGTGAGTTGAGCTGGGTGACATCAGTAATGCTGGAGACATTGTCTTACAAACCCAAGTGTATTCAATTCTACATTTAGGTTTGTAACGTGTTGGAAATGAAGAACAGTACGTGTTAAAAGGCACTGTGCACCTTAAAAATACTTTACTTCATGTATTTTTCCCTGTTGCTTATTTTGAAAGTAGCTGGTTTTTATTTGTGTCGAAGGCAGTGGGTGAGGTGCTGCTCTGTGTGAATAACGATGATAAAATGTGGTCTGTGCATTTTAGGACTCATTTTCCTGCACTACTTTTCCTTTCTATTACATTTAGCTGTAAACACTTACCCTCTGGACTAAAAAGCCCTGCAGGAGACCAAATCTCATGTGAACTTTTATACAACTAGCTCTTTGAACTTGATGCTTTTTTCCCCCTTCTCTCAGACCAGTCAACGTTTTACTGAAATGTTAGCAGATGGGTAGCAGGAGGAGTGCCAGCTGATGCTAACATTTCAACAACAGCAACAATAACAACAATGAAAGGAAAGCAAAGGCAAGAAAAGGAAGAATAGCTAGAGAATAGGCTGTGCTTCTGGAGTAATGGCCTTTCTCAAAGGCCTCCGTTCTCCTTGAGCTGTGGCTGCTTCCAGCCATTCCTTAGCATGTGAGGACAGCTAGGCTTGAAACTGTTTTCAGTTTTCGGCTCCAACTGTTCCATTTATCTCCAGCTTGACAAGGTAGCTGGTAACCATTATATTAAGCCACAGGAGGAAAAGCCGTGAGATAAATTGTGGTTTTTCCCTTTGTTCTTTATACTTTTTTTTCTTGTTTCTCTCGAACCGTGTAGAACAGACGTTGCACAAGGTTTGATGGAGTTAATAACCCTCAGTATATAAAGATGAATAAATGGTGACAGTTGCAGTTTGTTGTGGCAAATATATTCGTTCAGCTCTATCATTTGCCCCGCAGCTCGGAAAAAGTAACAATACAAATATTAAGACAGTGTTAATGACTTGCAACCAGCAGGCTAATGGTTCAGGCCACACAGCACTAGGCAGAGACTGAGAACTTTGCTAGTGATAATAATGCGTACTTTACCAGACCCATTTTAAGATTATATTCGCTGAATTCCTTCCCCTGAAATCTAACCATGCTACATTTCTTCCCTTTATTTACCATGAAGTCTGTTACCTCCTGTGCACATCCAGAGTTACAGATTTTGGATTTGTTCAAGCAAACCCAACCCGTTTGGGAAGGAAGAAAGTGTAGGCTGCTTGAATATGATAAACATAATTCTTGCCACGTTTATTTCGACAACACATTTTTATAAATGATCCTGAGTCATAACACAATGTTTCTCAGTCACTGAATTTCTGATTTCCAGTTAGGTGAAATTATCCTTTTGGGTTTGGGTTTGTCTTTTTTTTTGTAACTGATGTGCATTTCTCTGCTGCTGGGAGCAAGTGGGACCCATTTATATTTAACTGGTGCAGTCTGAGGCCTGAATTTGATGTGTATTTGGGGCTGAGTTTTATGATGATTTTTTTTTTATTATTATTATTTATTTATTTATTTATTTTAAAATCAGTGGTGTGTGTGAACGTGTGCATAGGCATTACAGTTAGGGAATCAGGATGTGAGCAATGTCTGCTTTATCTGCCTAATTCCAAGGCTTACCAAAATTTGCTTCCTGCTACGCTCAAATTGGTTTAAATGCATTGTTTAAAGGTACTGTTCTCTGCTGCTTCAGGAGGGATACTTTTACATTTATTCTTGGCTTAGCTTACTCCTTTAAAAACTAGAAAGTCTGTCAGTCTGTATCTTGCAGCCTAAATCTAGGAGACTTCCATCAGTGTTGTGATTAGGTACTTACGTAGCGAGCAGCTAACATTGCTTAAATATGTATATACATTTATTTTTTTTTAATCTGTTAAGATATCCTTTATTCCTTATTGGGTTACTTCAAAGGAGGCATCTCTAGAGATTTGACAGGTTATTGTCAGATTCAGGAAACGTACATCTTTTGTAGCAGTTGTGTACTAAAAAGGACAATGTTGTGTAAATCTTGTACGTGGGCAAACTTCCCATTATGTGGCAATTTTGAGAGAACAACATAGCATCAGAATAGGTTCATCTGTAATGAACTGACAAATAAAAAGGGAAAAATGCTTGTCTGTACTCCGTAATAGGTTCGTCATGGAGTTCAGAGCCCTGAGGGGTCAGTAGGTCTTTCCTCTGCGTAAGTCACTGCAGTCACCCAGTGGTCCAGTTGTGCTTGACTAAAGCATTCTGTCTTTGGCTAAGTGTGAGCTGAAAAGACACCCAGTCTGACCTTGGAAACAAGGCGTGGGGAACTCACCATACTTCTTGGTAGGCTCCTTTAGCGTTTAATGACTGGTAGGCTGTTAGAAATGTGTGCAGGTTTCTCTAAGGCTGATGAAAGGACTACACCTAGAAAGACGGCAGTGATTGCCACTGTTAGTAAATCTGACCTGGTAGGTAGTACATGCTCAGCTCTTCTTTCAGGATCGTGTGTAAGTGATACTTACAATTGTAGTATTATTTTTTTTCACACTCTGAAATGTTTTCTTTCAAAATAAGTTTGAAAACTTATGTGTGTTTGAATTTGTTTCAACAAGAACTAAGTTTATCCCTAGAAGAAAGAAAGGGAAAGGCCAGAAAGACATGTTCATGTGTGGTTAAATACTGGCACACAGGTCTTAAAAATTTTATGTGAACCAAAATTCAATAATTAATAAAAAAAAAAAAAAAAAGGAAGAAGAAGAAGAAAAAGAAAAAATGACTGCCTGTGAAAGCATTAGGTAAGGCAAATGAAATATACAACAAATGAGAGGGACTAAGAAAGGAATGCTATGAATAAGTAGTAAAGCATGTAATTTATTTATTTATTTATTAAGTAAATATACGTTTCTGCTAAGGAAACCTCCAAATATTGCTAGACAGTTAAAACAGTGAAGAAACAAAATTTCTGCATTAGTCTTCACAACAGGTAAGATGAAGATAGCTATCTGACACGTATTCTTTGCAAGTATTTCAAAGGAAACCTTAATATTGAGTATATTGTCCTGGAGAGATTAGACTGTCCTGATAAGTCTAAATTACCACGAAGCATCATGCCTGAGCGTAGTCATTCATAGCTGAGGAAGGCTATGAATGAAATCACAAACATGCCAACAACACTCTCTGAGCTGTCACTGAAATCAGTTACCTTCCTGGAAGACAAACACTGAAATGGTCCTGTTTATACATAATGTAACGTAAAAAAAGAATTAATCTGACTCCTTAATCTGTTAATGAATAGTATCTGAGAAAGCCACCAAATACTTACTCTTAAGAATGAGGCATGGGGCTTATGCGAACACTGTATTTTTCTAGTGAAAAAACAGTCCAGGTGATTGCAACACGAAAACATCCTTGTTATGACTTACAGACAAACAGACCATGGTCAGGGAGTTTTGTTTGAGGCCAAGTTTTGCTGTACATATACTATAAAAACCTGCAAGGTAACACTAGTAGAAGAAATTGGAACAACTGATGCACGTTTTATGGCTTCAAATTCATAGGAAATCCCATAAGAAAATTTGACTTGTGTATAGCTCCGTGTAATTATGGATAGTCAAAAGAGAGGGCTAAGGCTTTGTGGTATATTCTACTTGGTAGTGGGGTCAATATCAGAATGTAATACGAAGCAAAACTCTTCTCACCTGGAGTGCTCCATTGCTTCAGGCATCTGTTCAAAAAATATCTCAGTACATTACATGTCCATGTAGCGTGAAAAAGAAATTAGAAAATAGATGTTTAACAAGTCTTTCAGCAGCATGTGAGTTTGCTTTCTGTACACACTATATGCAATAAGCAAAGCGTTGTGCATGGGTCTGAATCGGGTCCAGAAAAGCAGTCAGCCTTATTATGTTACACCTTGATGTGGCTACAAGAAAGACCAGAACTCTGCGTATTCCTGAACATCAATTTCTTTTAAATTTAACTGTAGCATTGAGCAGTGAATGTTCTTTTTTTTTTTTTTTTTCTTTTCTTTTTCTTTTATGGTTTGCTTTCACAGCAATTATAGATCCTTATAGTCTTTTTTTGTATCCTTCACATCTACTGTTAGGGTACTGTTAAGATGCAGCCTTAACTGCATCTTGAATGTCTTTTCTGTGCAGAGCTTAACATAAAGAATAGTGTGTAGATACTACTCAGGATTTCCCAGTTATTTTTTCCCTCATAATACGTGAATATTGGATTAAATTAAAAGGCTTAAAATACGAAATGGACAATAAGCGCTGTCTGTTCAGCGTGGTTTGCCAGTGGAATTCATTGTCATGACCTTTTATTAAACCCTATTGTAAACGATTGTTTCAAATCTTAGTATTTAATTTTGTATATATATATTTAAGGCAACTAAACTGGATACAATAGAATAATGACACTGAGATTTGAACACAAATTGCCTGGGTTTATGAAGAAGAATCAACTCACAGAGACTACGTAACTATCCTTTCTGGGTTTGTTCTGTATGTCCATAGCAGAGCAGGATCCCAGCAGATAGATCTGCTTTTATCAGAACCTGTATTTCAGAGGGCTTCACAGTAATCACTCAGAGGCACTGGAAGACTTAATGGTTTCATAACGTAAGAGACCGGTTTGGCATTGGTGCTAGTGGTAATTGGTGGTATCCAGAAAGTCAAATGAGTGAAAGCTGCATTTCCTTTTTGTGATCAGCATGAAGCTTGTGAATTGTAGGCAGCTTTTTCTTTTTCTGATGCACAAGAGCTGCTTTTCTGTGCACACTATCTTTTTCCCTTTTGCTGCCGTTCAGTTTTCTGCTCGTGTCCATCTTTTCTATAAGACTGACAATTTTCAACTTCGTTTTGTATATGCGTATTCAAATGCAGATTTTGTCTTTGTAGCTGGGACCAAGTAGAAGGCAGCTTTGAAGAAATGCTAATAAGAGTGCTGTGATAAGGCACTGTTCTTTAGACATACCTTCCTTCTTAAAAACATTTCTTTGAAATCTAGACTAAAAAAAATAAACCATTTCCCTCTTATCGAAATTGCTTTAATGTGTTTGGAACAGTGCATCTGTATAAAAAGAGAAAAGTTGATGGGTGATACTGAGCTATTCATTTACTGTGCTGAATGTGGGAGGGTCTGCTTTAGTTCAGTCTGTACCAGGATTTTGAAAGAAATAGCTATTTAGGTTCCTTTTCTTCTTTATGATTTATCTGATTACCATCTTGCATTTACTGAAATGACACACCAGTCCCGGTCATGATAAACAAGGTTGCAACCTGGTTTATGGGCTCCAATGTAGGGATACAGAATATTGAAGTAAAGGTTCAACTCTGATGGGAAAAGCTATCAGGGTAGCCTAAAATCTGATGTATAAAATTCTCTTTAAAAAAAAAATATAAAAATAAAAGGAAAAGAAAGGAATGTAAAGCCTGTAATGGCATTCCTTGGTGAAATCTGGGAGAACCTGAAAAAATGCAGATTCTGAAAGATTTTGTCTCCGCAAGAAATAGCGAGCAAACTTTCTTCATTGAGAAAAGATCACTGAAGAGAAAAATGTCACGCACAGGTCTGCTCACAAGGTACCGCGTGCTTTGCTGCGTTTATCAAGTTACACAATCATACTCAACAATTGCAAGACAGCTCTGAGGTTAAAGAAAATTCTGAATAACTTTATTATTCTCTCTTAAAAGCAGATAAAGTCCTTTTAACTGCATTCAGTGTCATTTTTCACGTGGACCCATTAGAGCTAAATTAATGTATTTGTAGAGATAGCTCAGTCATCCCAAATTACTTTTCTGTCTGATGTTCAAGCCTTTGATAGCATACTTTGCGTTTGAATTGAATTTTGGAGAGACACTGAGCATGTTAATTAGATCCTCTTTGTGCTCTAAGAGGGAGGAAAAGCAGAAGGGATAATTTTTAACATTTCAGCTGAGCAGTGTTTGCAGTGCACGCATCTCTTTCCTACAATATTCCTTTCATGCAATTAGAAGTAGACATTTCTCGCATTGACTTGTTCACTATCTAATCTGCATTTGCTACAGGTATGTGCTGTCTTCGGGTAGTACGCATCTCATCCTGAGTAATTTTTTATAATTCACAACTTTAAAACCTTACCCTGAGTATTTTATTTAAATGTTAATATATTCTGTTACGACAACGCTGTTTTATAACACAGAAACTGCACGGATACTTGACTGGAACAAAAGTATAGCACACATCAGCTAAACGGGGAAAATATTTATGTTAGTTCATCATTGTTTGCACACCCAGGGCACTTTCGCATTTATTTGTTTATCTGTTTGAACGCAGTAACAGCTCTGAGGGTCTCAGTAAGGGCAGGAGGAGGAGGCAGAAGGCTCTGCCTGCTTTACTTGCAGCCACTGGAGCGTGCAGGTAGGGCCAGGTGTCAGCGTGTCCTGTCAGCACCCACCACTGCTCTCGTTGGCACTCCAGTGACGCAGAGCAGTCCTCTTAGTCAGCGTGCTGAGGGATTGAGCGAGCACTTTCCTCTACAAACATGTTTCTGTGGCCAAGGGTAGAGCAGTGTCCCTGCTGATGCTCCTGTTTCTGCTGCCAAGAGTTGTTTGGGTGCGGATGCCTGGAGCATCCTCATCGCCGAGCTGAGCAGTCGCCCTGAGCGGCCAGCCACTTCCCGGCTCCAGAGCCCATCCCGTAAGCAGCAGCCATTTAATCTGGCTGGAGACCTCAGTCTGAGAGACACTGCAAAAAGATGCTGGCAAGAACCTGAGGGATGGCAAAAATGTTAATTTTGCATATGGAGAAAAAAAAAAAATAGAAAAAATCTGAAAGGGAGAAAAGCAAAACCTAGCAAAAGTGAGAATGGAGTTCTGAGATAATGAGCATGGAAGCAGTGCCAGTGGATGAGAACTTGACACACAAGGAAATGAGGTGGAACACAACGCATTTCATAACAAAATGAAATTCATAATTACTGATCTAAGGAAAATTGAAATACAGCCTCTGAAATGCACAAACGCGGCCTTTATTGTCACATTGGTAAAGGCCAACGAGTTTCATTCACAGTTGTTGGGAAGGCTTTCAGATATTAGAAAAATATCAAAGGGGCAGGGGGAGAAAATAGATGGCAAGCTACAGCCCTTGTACAGCGCCGAGTCCGGCAGCGCTGGAAGGAAGGAGCCGGGCGAGGGAGGAGGAGCAGCTGAGCAGGGGCTCCCCGGGGAGCTGCCTTCTCCTGGTGGGCAGCACGTCCAGGGAGGGAGCCAGGCAGCGGCCCCAAACTGAGCGGTTATGGATCTGCGAGAGGGAATGGGGTCTGACTGCCGAGAGGAGGTCTGGCAGCAGGGAGACAGAGAAAAATGAAGCCCTGAATGAGAGAGAATTGAGGTCAAAACAGGAACAGATGTGCACTAAAAATAGAAGGATGAGAAAAAGATTGATGCAAAGGTCCTTGCAAGCAGAGAGATGCTGAGGAGAAGGGGGAGACATCTTATTAAAGGGGAGATGGAAAAGCAATGATAATACAAAAGGAGGAAAAAAATTCACCGTGCAAATTAAGAAGCCTTCTCGCTCTCTTTTAATTCAGGTTGCTCTTATTTAGCTCTAACTAAATTAGCCTTTGAATACTTTGCCTGTGTTATTACTTGGGAAAGAAATGAACCTTATGTAAAGAGCACTAGGGCAGATGTTACTGAATACCCCTGGAAAACCCAGGTAATGACATTAGGAGTATTAGCAGAGCTAAAGCAGTGTCTACATTTAGTTCTAATTAGACAAAAGATAGCAGCCAAATTACTGCATTAAATTTAGACAGGGAAGTCTAACAAGTTATAGCAATTGTGGAAACGCACAACTTCTGGGTCTAGAATGATTCCCTGACTTATGTCTAATGTATCTGCTCCGTTCTGCTGCTTGTTCCTGGTAATTTCATGTGGCCTGAGGAACAGGACCCTTTCCTGGTGGGAGGCCAGAGCATCACCTCTGTTGTAGCTGCATCGGAGCCCCCAGCAGATACCTGGCCGAGAGTTTTAGGAGTAGCAGGGAGTTGTTTTTGACAGAGGGACAGGAAATGTGAGTAAAGTTTGCCTCCGACAGCAACAGACACTAAGAATTAAAACAGCCCAGTCAAATGTTTTTAGCCTTTTTCTCCCACAAACCCGAAGGTGTGGAGAAGGAAAAACATCAGTTCAGCAACTTGTACACTCCCTTTCCTCCATTTTCTGCAACACATGTGAAGGTACTCTTGAGCTATACTAATGCTTTAGGCCTCTCTGAAAAAGAAAGGACAGTGTGGGGAAAAAAAAACAACAAAGTTTGCGAAATTCTGCATGAGAGTGGATCCTGGGAAATCCTCAGAGCCGAACTGGCAAAGGGGATGGAGAACGTGGACTTTTCTGTGTTACGAGCTGTACTCAGCAACCTGGATGCTTAACTTCCAAGAGTTGGTATGCAGCAACCAGTGACTATCAGAAGATGCTTATCTTGGTATTTCCAGTGAATCCTTCAAAAACAGTCTCATGATTCTCAAATATCTAATTTGCTTGTTTCAGTCGAGTTGCTACTTAGAACAGACCAACTTGCTTCGGAGTTACAACCTCAAGAGCATTCTTACAGTGATGATGAATAACAAGGAATATTTTAATTTTGTTTGTTTGTGGCAGCGGACTGCCCTTGTGAATAGATCTTGTTTGCTTGTTGAAATACAGCCATTTGAAATGATGCTTTGCATATGCACAGATAAGCTTTCTGGAATAGCAGGAAGAAAGAATGTTTTTTATTTGTCTAAAGTAAGATCTGTTCAAAGATCTGTTTCTTTGTTCTTCTTGCTACCACCACTAGCTTTATGCCAGTGAGTGAGTTTTCAAAGAACTAGGTAAGAGTAGTTTTACATGATGTCTTGTGCTCTCTTTTCAGTGTATTCTCATGTTTACAGCAGACTTTCTCCTGTTCTTCCCTCTAGCAGCTTCATTATTATTCTGCTTCTGAATTCTTTCAAGTGATTTGCAGTAAGGTGCCTGTACACTCTTTCATCGGGTAGAAAGGGGACAGTTGGCAGATTCTTATAGGTAAAAATAGCATTGGGGTTTTATGGCAGTGCTGTAAAATCATTGGTGCATGGGTACCGATCTCCAAAATCGCATTGGTAATTCACCCATCCAAATGGCTGGTCTACATCTATGCTCTTAATTTTACACAGGCAGGTTTTCCTTATTAATTGTTCTAGATTTGTAACAATAAAAAATCTCTTCTTACGAGAATAAGCAGGAACTTTTCAACCTTACCCACTTCAGGGACCTCATCTGTAAGAGGGAGTAACAAAATAAATCAATCAAAAGAGGCTGTTTTATGGCTTAATTCCATGAAAGTCTGTGTGGATGTAATTAGAGGCCCTCAATAATGGCTAGAACAGAAATTTGGGATTATTTTGGGGTTATTTTTGCTGTTTTGCTTCCTGTGAGACGCTGTGCCGGTCCATAAACAATGCACTAATTAGAGACAGGGAAGGCAGGGCAGAACTCCTTAACTTTCTGACTGCGACAGAGGGAGGATAAAGACCATTATCTTCCATAAAAGTGCATGCTGTGTGCAGCAACAGCATTGGTGCTTCCCACTCCTGCTTTATAAGGCAGCTGAGTAGATGACAAACAAACACAAGCTGCCTTTTGTGGCAGCAGGGGATGTAACAGAGCCAGAAAGGGGAGTCAGAGGGAAGAGCCCAGCTTCCCCTCCAACAGGTTGCACGCACAGAAAAGGTAAAAATTGTACAAAGGAAGAGAAAAATATGGCAGTTCTCCTCTCCAAGTTTTTCGTAGGAATAGAAGGGATGCTTTTGTTAAGGAGAGGTCTGAAAGGAAGTAAAAGAGGGATGAGGGAAACTGAAAACCAGGAACTACTAATCAAGTGAGTGTGTGCAGTAGAACGAGGGGACCAAAAAATTAAACACAGGTGTCAAGACTGCTGCTGTGTTTAGGGCCGTTACAGAGCATGGCAATGTTTGGTATGTGTAATAAAAATGCCCGTGTTTGCACCTTGAGCAAAGGCACGTAGGTAGCAAGATAGAGCATAGTCCAATGTCACATCCCCGAGTAGCAGGCTGTTGTAGTCCCACTACAAATTCACAGACTTGCCTGCTCCCTTGTAAATGTTCTGTTTGCCTCCTGACATAACTTTCCAGAACCACATTGTGGTTTACTAATTTGTGGGGTGTGATTTGTTGACAAATTTATGTAAGGGCCAGTAAAGACAGGTGTGTTATTACCTGGCACTGCACACTGAGCACGTGCTGTGAACAGGCTTTTCTTTGGCTGGTGTTATCACCACAGCTCCCGTGTCACATTATCTGGTCCTCAGCTGGATTAAGCACGTAGCCCATAGTGGCATTGACAGGCATTTCTGGAGGCTCTATGACATTGCATGCATCATACTTGAAGATGCCAGTACAAAACACTTTTTTTTTTTTTTTTTTTTTTTCTCTTTTCTTCTTGTGGTTTGTATCTGTAAAAATAAGCTAGAGCCATATCATGGATAAGCAGCTTTGTCTCCAGGCACTTCATGCATTGTCCCTCCTGCAGTGCTACCAAATTTTTGTAGCTGTTACAGACAAGAAAGTTATGTTTCCAGTAAAGATAATGAGAAAAATAGGAGGAAGGGCATCGAGCTAAGATTCTTACTGCCTTTGTTCCCCCACCCATCCCATCCTAATTAAGCAAACTTCTGGAAGATTTGCTGTGCTAAAGAATCGTTTGGAAATGGAGTAAAGATGTTTGGAGGTGTTTTTTAAGCTTGTAACATCCCATTTCGTATGTTTGTGCTCCAAGTAAAGCCTGAGCTGGAGCAGGTTTTGCTCCTTAGTTTGCTTCCAGCTCAAATGGTTGACATACCAGCTCAGGTCCCCAGGCACTCAGGGACCTCCTGACCTCGAGGAACTAATCTGCCCCCTAACTAGAGCCAATTCGTCCCGTATGAAGCTGAGAGGAAGCAGAGGAGAGCTTTATTTATTGCACATTTGTAACATAGCTCTGGGAGGGCTGCACAGGAAAGAAATGCTGTGCCCATCCCAGGAATGAAGAGCACTGAATTGCATTTTGTAGCAACCTGCCTCATGGCTGAGTAAACAGGCTGGAGGGCGGATGACCCTTTCTTGAAGACAGGAGAAAAAAATTCTGCTTAAGAAAAAATTTTTTTTTCTTATTTTTTTTTTTCCCCTTGGATTTCCAGGTCCTATATTATGTGATGTAAAATGACCTCATGCTGGGCCAGATTCAGTGCATAGACAAAATTGCCTCAGGGAAGCATTGTATCTAGTATAATTTATATTCATTTTTAGACAATTGTGCTATAGTAAACAATTTCACTGTGCCTAGTCAACGTAGTTCTCACCTGAAGAGTGCCTGTGCTAACCTAAACCTTCAAGAAGCTATTTCAGCCTTTGGAGAAAGATTCACCGCTGAAGGTTTCTGTTTTCCTTGTCTAAGTCTTAATCGTATCTCTTGGTAGTGAAATCCTTCTGCATGCGCTCTGAAAGCAGCCTTAGTAAAGCCCTAAATACTTTTTTGCTTCAGTGCATGTTGCGAGAAAATTCCAGTGGAAACTTTCGATGGACTTCAGCCTGAAGTGTGATAAAAGGGAATTTAGAAATAAAATGCCCTACTCAGGAACAAAAGCTTCTGAGAGCTGTAAATACCAGAAATACAGATAAGAAAACCTGTCTTATAAGATAGTTAAGGCAGAGAAATAATTCATTCTCATAATTCATAATGGATCAGAGTAGATATATGGCTATAATATAGTAGTTTTCACATGCATTGGTGCTATTCAGCTTTTCGAGTTTGTTGCACATCAGCTATGATAGGTCTTTAAAAAAAAAAAAAAAGGCCATAAAATGCAGTTGTGTTCTGAAATATTGGCTTGTGGAGTTCTGGACTCATTCTCATTCAGTGATTTCTCGATTTAGTGTGTGTTAACTATAAATAAAAGGCCTTTTTATTATTATTATTTTTTTCTTTTTTACTTTCTCCATTCTCTATGCCTGCAATTTACATGCAGGCATATTACATGTCTTCAGCACTCATATTCTCCTGTACAAATGAGACTATCCACGACACTGATGTAAGGTCATTTTTTTCTAAATTATGACCCTAGTTTTACTGATCTAACCCCCTTGTTGGTTTGGCTGCACTCAGTATCTGACAAGAACTTTGTAAACATTCCTCTTAATACGAAACAGGTCTACAAAAGGCTGCTTACATCACCTTAAATGAAATAACAAATGATGAGTGAAATGCCTTCTTAATTCTTCAATCAGAAAGCTTGACTCTATGCACCACAGGGACCCAGACCCACTGAGTGAAGCTGTCTAGTGTTTACAGGGTAGTTTTTGAGAGCAGAAGCATATATAATTGAAATTACGTTTCAAGGGGACCTGTGGTAGTGTTTCTAGCATATGGAATAGTGTTCACGTAGTGAACAATTTGAAACTACTGGCTATTTCATCCCATTAAGCATCCAGATGTCCTACAGGTTTATGTTCTTATTTACGAAGGAGGGAAGCGATTACAATTATGGGATAAGGTATAGAAATGGAAATGAGGTAAATATTTGCTGCCGGCATGCTGACTCGTTGCTATTCGTGGTTAGATGGCAGTGCAAATATTTGTGAGTTATGGTGGAGGGAGATTTGCTTTCAAAGAAATTTTTAGGTTTGTCTATTAAATTATCATAACGATCCATTTGGACATAAAATCTTATTTCCATATAGAGCATACAAATAATGTGTTTAAAGTGCAAAAAAGCTATACAAGAACACTGCAACATGTGACCTCTAGATGAATGACAGATCTGTTGTTAGGGTGATGGGTATCTCAGGAGACCGGGATGAAACAAAACACCCGGGCAGGACAAGTTCCAGCTGGAGTTCAGCCAGGACAACATTGCTGCAAAATGGTGCATCACCAGATGGGAGACAATGGCTATGTGAGAAACACGTTTTGTATTCTCAAATTCCAAAGTCATCTCCCCAGCTTTACTGCCGTGGCATCATCTCAGAGAAGAGGTCAGTGGTTGAAAAGATGCCAGTGATACACTGTTCTGTTTCGTAAGAGCGATGGTGCCATTTAAACATAAAGATGGAAAAGCTGCATTGCCTAAGAGCCACGTGAAGTCCCCAGCTTGGCTGGCCATCCTCTGAGAACCAATTTAGTGGGAGAAGGACGGTGGGAATCAAATGTTAGGACTGACAAGTCTTCACCTTTCACGTGCAAAAAAACTCCTGCAATATAATATAATTAATATAACGTAGTAAATGTTTTTGAATGTGTTTTAAATTTAGATCTAGAAATGTCAGGAAGTTGGATCTGAATAGGGAGCAGTTTCTGGAGTCAAAATTCTGCTGCTGTTTTTTTCAATGCTCAGTAGTGCAAAAAGCTTGGAGCTTTTTGGCACGTGGAGCATAACAGAAGGTTCGATGCAAGCGAGTACTGAATACATGGAATAAATACAGCTGAAATAATCTACCAGCGGAGTAGGAGGCTCTAATTCCACATCTGCTGTTCCTTTTTCACCAGAATAAGGCCCTCACAGCAGAGGTTCTACCATGTCAAATAACTTGACTAAACAAATAACATTTGATATTCATTCAGAGACTGTGACCAGAAAGGAACAAAAACATTTTCCAGTTTGATACGTCTATGCAGCCCAGAGTTTTACCAACAACACAATTTATGTGTACAGTTTTTGAAGTATGTATAATCTCATCCTAAATATTTAAAGTCCCAAAGAACTGCCAGATTAGAATAAGTAGTTTTCGTATGTAATAGCCTTCCTGTTAGAAGTTTGCATCTTATTCGGAGTTGGATTTCTCCCCCTACAGTCTTCAGACATTGGATATTCTCAGGACTGTATTTGTCAGATGAGATAAGCAACATTCCTGGACTTTACTGCATGCCCACAGCCCCAATGTCTGCATGATTTGGAAATATTAAGCCAATCGCTTCCATTTCTGAGGAAACTGCTCCATTTGTCAGGATATGTAACGTGTTGGAAGCTATCTCCATCAGCCTCCTGCTGCAGTGCTGCTCCTCCCATTGTACCAGGTGGAAACTCTGGTGACTCCAGAGGCTTTGTGCTGGGGGATCTTGGAGGAGGCATGCCAGTGCTTTCATAGACACGGGAATCGCCTCTGCCAGAAAGGTGGGGTTTTGTTTGTTGTGCCCAAACATACCTCACTGAGGCTGTACAGAAAGTGAGCGACACCTGTCCATCTCAGGTGTGCTCCTCTGTTGGTGGCAAGGGCTTACAGTTTTTAGTTCCTCCTGAGATCTCAGTTTTTCAAATCTCTTGCTTGTGGGGCCCAGGGTACCAAAGCTGACAGCACACAGGTGAAGGGGTGTCTTGCTGGAGGCCAGCAACTGCTGGGAAGTTCAGGGCTCAGCAGTGAACCCTGCCAGAGAAGAAAGTATGTCTTGGCTGCTGCTGGATCCCAGCCCTTCCCGAGATGCCCTAGGGAGCTAAAAGGAGAAGCCAGGATCCCGCTGAGAGGGGGACCCCGGCTTCTCCTCTGGGCTTTCTGGCCACAGCTGCTTAGCACACTTCTGTGAGATCTGAATTTTCTTGGAGCATTGGGTCAGTCACAACAATATAATGAGAATAAAACACTTATCAAGTTAAAAAGATGATTTTCAATTCAAGAAATAAATAATTTTTTTTCTGTTCTTTCCACTTCTCTTTGAAGTTATATTTCTCAAAGAAGGGAAATTTGAATTTCTGTAGACATCATGTATACACACGGAAGAATGCTAGTAAGAATGTAATATTTTCTCCTTGGTATTATTGAGCAGATGCAGTATAGAAACCTACCTAATGTTTTAGTTTTAATTGTATAAAAAAAAGCATTAAACCAAAACCAAACCAACCAAACCAAAAAGCATACTTTTTAGTTCCTATCAATTAAATCTCTTCAGCTAGAAATGCCCAGTGCACTTTTGCTGCCTGGTAAATAAAGTACATAAGCTAACACAATTGGCTTTTGAGAGAGATATCAACTTAGGGCATTCTAGCAAGGAAAAATACTTCTTTTTTTCCCCCTTACCAGTGAGAGGGCAGCAGCCTTAATTTAAACTGTAAATTTTATGTGCAAAACTGTAGGATTTTTCAAAAAACATATACAGGACTTGGTGTACCTAGAAAATAGAAAATGATGTAATAAATTGTTTTCAGGTTTCTCAGATACACCACTGGGCACATTTAAGGTATGTTACAAGTAGCACAGAAAGCAAGCTGGTCGTTTTGCTCACTTGCTCTGTACTAGCAGAGTCTTTACCACGTTTCTGCAGAAGTACTTCACTGTGGCATCAGTTATGCCAGAAATTCTGACTCGCTGGAACTCAGCTATTTCATGCTCAAGTGATTCTTGGAACAGCAGGAAGATTTTCATAAATACATGATGGGACAGATGTTGCACCGATATCTGCTCAGCGGAAGCAGATTCCCAGTTTGGCTCCCCACCTCTGCCTGTTTCAGATAATTGCAGTGAAAGCGAGTGGCGGTGACGTGCTGTTGCGGCTGGTACTGCCACACACCGGGGATCTTTATCTCCTGCTACATTTTTTTAACACTATGAACTCAAAATGAAAACGGGTGCGCTGTCTGCAACAGTTTAAAAGCAGTCCATATTTCTCGGTTACTACTGTGTTTCGTAAAGAAATATGGCAGTGGTTCATGGCAAATCCTATTATCAGAATAATAATGTGATACAGTCTGGTTGTGCTTAAGTACCAATAAATAAACGTGCGCTTTGTATTTCCTCTGCTTCTCCACCCCTGCTATGAGGTTCAGTATTCAGGGCACTCCTATGGCCAGCTTTATATGTTAGAAGTCTAAAGAAGTTTACATGAAGTTAAATGTAGGCGAATGTAAAAAAATAACAACGGGGTTAGGGAAATGGTTTAGTGGGGACTGTTAGCGTTAGGTCAGAGGTTGGACTCGATGATCTTGAGGTCTCTTCCAACCTAGAAAATTCTGTGATTCTGTGATTCTGGGGTAGACTTATGGGAAGAGAAGGCTGAAAATAATAAATCTGTTAATAAAAGAAAATACTTGTGCAGAAAACGTGACAGGATTCATAACCATTTTGACATTGTTGAACAAGTTTTTCCGTGCAACTTAGAGCAAGGTCAAGCCTGCCTTCTGCACAGAGAAGCAGGATGGGGAGGAACACACCTTCCCCCTGCTATTTGAAGGCCACACGCAGCTTCAGGGGTGTTATTTTGAAGGAGTGGTCTCTCCTTTAGAGCAGCGTCCCCCCTGATCCCCAAGGCTGTGTCTGAGAACCAGAGGAGATAGATAGCGAAGTTCAGCCACAAGTGTGTGCCTACCACACCTAGATCAAGCTGCAAGGTTAAGGATCCCTCAGTCTTTGGAAGCAGCAAAGGATGTTTTCCTTCTGCCTACGTGGTAAGCTTTGGGATTTTTGTTCTCCTTTCTTTGCTTCTGTTTGACAAGGGAAACTGATCCATAACCAAGGCATGTAGGTCCGGCTGCCCATTTGGGTCTTAATCTCACTTTCTTCTCTTGACAAAACTACCCATCTCTTTTCGTGCTGCAAACACTGCAGCTTTTTTTTCTTCCTCTCCTTCCTTTTTTTTTTTTTTTTTTTCTTCTTCCTTCCTTCTTCCCCTTTTCTCCTCTCCCTCTTTTGAAGAGAAAAAAGCAGCAAAAGTGCCTTTACAGGATTAAAAATACTTGGGGTAGTAAAACAGCATTCAAAAGGCAAGTTTGGAGCATGTCACTCCTCATTCTTAGCCCTTTATTGACTGGATGAAGAAGAAAAGAGGTGTTCTGAAACCTTATCGTGTTGTTGGCTGGGCATCTCTCTGTGAAACTTGAACACAGGCCTTCATGTCAGACAACATTGTTTTATTTGGAAGACTATAGTCACTGCAAAGACTGAGGCATTAATTGATCTCGGTCTGTTGTCACCTGTTTGCTTAGAAGTCACTTTCAAGCTTTCAAGTTACTTTCAAATGGTTACTTGTTTGGAAGTTACCTTCAAGCAAATTAATGTAGGTTGTGAAAAAAAGACATACCTTTTATTATTTGCAAAATTTTCAAATAAAATTGGGTCAGATGTCAACTTCCTGGGTAATTCTCTACAGTTTATAATCAAAACCTGGATTTAGGTTATTTCCGGCTTAATCAGGAGATGTCTTAGGACTTGCATTTTTTCAGTACACAAGAAGTAGGTGGGTTACATCATTATCCCAACAGGACAACAAATACACATGACTCCAGCCTGAGTAGATTCTGAGACACAATCTCCTTTGTTTGTTATTTTTGTGTACTACTGTGAGTGTGATGTTTTACAGTGAAATTTTGTTGCCCTGGTTAAAGCTATTGCTGCTGTCAGTAGTCTACCTGACCCCCTGCTATTGGAAATAGTGAGACATAAAGATGTATTTGCCCAACCTTGATTCCCAGTGTGCAAATAATATGCTTGCTTAAAATGCATACGAATATGGGCTTGTGGTAAGTCTTCAAATTTTAATTTGGGCATCTGAGAAGGTAAATATTACAACCTGCTTGCAGGGTCACACTCTCTAAGAAGTAAATAAAAGTTAGGCCAAACAGGAACGTGAAATTTAGGAATTTGCGTTCTGGTGGCTCAGATTTGCATAGTCCACTATTATTTCTCTAAAGACTTGTTGTATGCAACATGTGCCACCAGTTGAATAGTATGGCAACACTGGTGAAAAATAAAATCCTATTTTTGTCGATGTCAGTGGCAACCACAGAATGTGTCTGGTCTATTAAATAGACTTAAACTTCTTGAACACAGAAATAATGTTTGATGAGAAAAGGACAGAATTAAGGAATGTGAGGTTATGAAGGGTTATATTTTGTTCTTTTAAAAGGCTAAATTGAAGCAATTCAATAGTGTTAATTTACAAAAAAAAAAAAGCAAACAATTTTATTCAGTGAAGTTAAAGGAGAATCTCCCAATGAAAACACTGAAAACTTGTTTTCTGAATGTGACTAATATCTTCCTGGTGCTAGCAGAAATGACAGACAGCTCCAAGTGTTACTTAGAATGTACTTTCAGAGAGACCTATTTTCTGCTCATGCAGTGTTTATTGTTAATCCATCCATGTGTTGTTTTTTTGTGTGTGTAATTCTGTAAGTGTTGATGGATACATAGATATGCTGAAGACATTAGTGTGCCTATCTACATGAGGACTTAATAAAGCAAAAATTATGTTTCTCTTCTTAGGAAATTTCAAAATATTTTCCTAAAAGAAGACAGAAGTTTTATTGCTCTTGGCTATGAATTTATGACTATCAGAAATTTCTCTTTTTCTTTCCAAATGCACTGGAAAAAGCCAAAGAATTAAAAACCACTTTATGCGCTTTTACTAAACTTTTGTTATCAGCTGTTATCCATTTTATAAGCTTTTAGCTGGTATATTCAGCTGGTATATTCCTGAATAACGACTATGGTTATTTTGTTATGCAAGCATTAGCCTAAACCTGTTGATTTTCCTCTTAATATCACACTGTTATTAAATAACAAAACTAGGTACTAATAAAACTGAATCTTCAGTTTTAAAACAGTAAAACAAAATAATAGACAATATTGGGAAGAGATGGCAGCAATCAAGATCTGTCTTCATTAATAGTTAATGCTATATAAATTGTCCCTGAGAAAAAAAAGCAGTTGCTGAAATGGAGGATTCTTATGTTGCTGAAAAAATATATTTTCTTCATCTTTTGGGGCTCATTTTCATGCATTAATCTGCAGGTACATTCATTCAGTAGGTGAATATTTTACTTTAAAATTCTGAAATCGATTTATTAAAGTCGTCGTAACTGGCAATAGAATTATAAAAAGGATTATTGTCTCTTCGTTTACTTTCATTGAGTGATTAGTTTGTGATGCTATAACTCATTTATGAGAATGACTTAAATTTATAATGGTTTAATTAAAACTGGATTGGGAAGCTAATGGGAAAATTCACATTCAATGTATACAGTTGTGTCAAATACATTTGATGGCAGTTGTCTTTTTATTAGCTTAGGATAATTAATTGAGGTATTTATGTACTAATATTACCTAATTAACTCAGCAGTGAGGTAATTAATTTAGTTAACAGTTGTCCAAGAAAAAAAAAAGAAGTATAGTAGTATAGCCAACTGCTTTCACTTCACCTTATTCTTGTTCTTGGTTACATTACTTTTTCAAGTAAGTATTACTTAAAAAAAAAAAAAAAAAAAAAAGGATTCCGAGATCAGAGACCATATTTAATTAGGAGGGCATTCTTTGCATTTTACCCAAAGAAAAACTGGTACAGTGTAAATCCTGCAGAGAGAGAGTGGAGCAATTGGATGATCTGCACTGTCAAAGATGCTGTTAGGTAAGCTTTCCCACCCATTAACAACACTGGTAGTTATTTCTTGGCTTTTAAATCAAAAATCCATACTCATAAAACATGCCTCATTCAACATTACTGAATAGCTGATGTGCGTTAGATTCAGGAGTAAATGTTAGACACTGAGCAGAAATATAACTTAAAGTAAAAATGGATCAAGTTTTGCTTTCATCGATGTTTATGCAAAACCTTATGTGGCCTGCCTGGGTCTGTCTGTGGTTCCTCCCAATACACTTGCAGCCTTCAAGGACTGTAACCTCATCCACTCCACCAGCTACATTTTTTTTTTTTTTTTTTCATATATAGTTATCCCTGTTTAATTCCTTCCTCCATAAAGTTGTCCTGTCTCCCCTTGAATGCATATAAGCATTTAGCAGGTCCTGTGGCATCCTGCAACACTATCTGTATGTGTCCAGTGTCCTTCATCTGACACATCACTTCTTACCGGTTTTATCACTTCTTATTCAGTTTTGAACCTGAATACAATGACATTGGTTTTATGCCTCCCAATTCTTAGAAAATATGATTTCCATCCACTAAGCAGAGGTAAAGGCCTTAGTATATGGCAGCTGCACTAATCTGCTCCTGTGAAGCTATATGCCCATGTTTCCTGCAAGTGTTGCACGATGGTGCTTTGGGGCTGGGGTTTTCCCAGTTTACTTGCTTCTATGTAAAGAACATCAGTGTATTTTCCTCTGTTAACAAACATGTCTAAATTCAGCAGGTCGTTTTGTCCTTAACAGTTAGGTTGTTTTAACGTTTACTTCCATTGGCCAAGTAGGTAGACACGATGGGATGTAAAAATGGAGTGATTTGGAAAAGAAGTGTACTGAACTGCCCGTATATGTAAAATAACAAATGATAGTGAAACCTGAAGAGTGATCCTGTGAAAAGGATACTGGCATCCCCGACTCCCAAGAATATCTGGTTTGTTTATGGGAGGGGAGAAATATCCAGTTCAGTGGCTTATTGGCTTTACAATCAGTTCAAAAACCTGCTGATTGCCCACTTAGACCTAAGTAGCTCCTTACAGAATCCTTACCGAGGCTTTACAAGATTATTTTTTTCTATGTCCTTTCTACTTCCTAACATTCAGTTAACATTCAGTTCCTGTACGTGTGTGTTTCATAGGTCATTCTTGAAAATTCGACTCAGCTTTGAGTATATGAACGAGCCTTTCTTTCTGTCTGTCTGTCTAAAAGTACCTCTCACCACCATAGTTTTAAACATTTCTGTGACCTCTCAGAAACTCCTTCCTCACAGATTTTTTTTTGGTAATTTATTCTGGTGAATGATGCACAGCAGAGACCATCTCATTCTTAGCAATGGTTTTAAAAATCATCCTGTAAACAAAGCATGTGCTAATATTTATCTTTCGTAGTTTATCATTATTAAAATACATTCTCTCCTGCTTTTAATTTGTAGCTAGCTAGTCCCAAGTAAGATGAATGTTGTAATAATTCATGCGCCATCATGTATCAATGCCTAATTAAAAAATTGATGACTTAACTTCATCAATGTTTCCGGCATTCCCTGAAATGTCCTCTTAGTTTTTGTCATAACTTAACCAAGAAGTTCTTTGGTTGATTCATAACCCTACTCCTAATTTCAAAGGCGTACAAGTGAGAAAGTTACAATTCCACTTTATTTCTAAAGGATGGAGGTACTGTTTCAGAGTGGCAAGCATATTACCTGGATTTTCTAGCTTGAGCTGTCTTGATATTCCTTTGCGTACCAGATTTGAGAAATAGCTATCTCAAGTATTTTCACAGTAAGGAGTACAAGACAGGAATCAGATCTTTCCTTAACCTTTTTGTAAAGAGGTTTAATACATCAAATGGCCTAAGCCTCCTCTGTAAAGGCTAGTTTTCCATTTCCAGATATTCTTACGTTTTTTATAAACCTTTTCTTCCTCTTCCTCCCCTTGTCTCTCTCTCTCTCCTTCCTTCTCTTTGTTTGTTTTGTTTCTTTGTGTGTTGAAGCCAAGAATAGTATTTGGCTACATAATGTAGTGACAAATCCTGTGACGTCTCTTCTCCTACTTGTTTTTTACCTGATTATACAGGTTCATCTTCATGGCTTACCTTACTTGATTAGCCAAAATTTTTTTAGCCAAAAGTCATTCCCAAAATTGGTTTTCTGATCCCGTTCCTTTTATTATATCTTTTGTATGCGTTGTGTGTATAACCTGTACACTGAATCTAGCTTATCAAGTGATCAGTGCAGTTAATCTATTCTTAACTTTCTGCAACATATTGCCAGAGTTTGCATCATACGATTTTTATTTTTATTTTTTTAGCACGTGTCCCTATATTTTTTTCCAAATCACTGTTAGTGGTATATGTCTGTGCTGAGGACACGTGTTGTGGCACTCTCTAAATGTTGCTCCATAGTTGATGATTTTGTGTTATGTTTTGAAACCTCTGGGAAAAGGAGGAGATTGGCAGAACAGAGCATGCTATCTGAGTAGACTTTCTTCTATGTTCTTTCATGGCGGAATATTTGAGAATACATCATTTTTGTTTATTAATTTTAATGTTAGCGTGATCAAAGACATTACCTATTATTTACAACTTTCTAAGGTACTTGGCATTACAGTATAAAGTATATCATATAAGTTGTTGTTGTTTTTTTTTTTTTTGTTGTTGTTGTTTAATGAATTCCCTTATTATCTTGCAATTGGAAAAATACCGATATCCAGAGGTTATTGTATGTCATCCTCAATAAGTGGTAGCGCCAGGCGTGAGTGACATCTCAAAGCTTTTTTATTTTCCCATACATGTTTGAGAAGTTTCTTCATTGGTGAGGTCATGGAATATTTGTGAAGAATAATATACCTTAGAAATTATCCGGTATCAGAAAAGCTAGAAAATAGGAATGATCTAAAATTATTTTAGATATCTACCTACAAAATAATGGATGTATTCACGTGTAACCTTTAAATAATGGTTTCTGTCCATTTCCTCACCTCCAACGCGTATCTAATCATGCCAGAGAAGCTTTGTTCTGCATCTCTTTCACAAAAGAGAACCTGAGCAGTCTCCTTCCTGACCCTGCCTGACAGCCACAGGACAAACGTGCAGAGTGGTGTAATTGTTGTACATTTTTTCAGTCATTTGGTGGTTGGAGTGGGTTGGTGGTGGGTAGAGCAGGGGTTGTGTTTTTAAATAGCAGTGGTTGGCACCTCCTTTAAATGCTTCCAGTAGCACTAGTGTACGAACACAGTGACTAACAGTGCCTGACAATTTCAGTTTTACTGCAGTTATTGCTCTGACAGGCCTTGACTTTATGCCAATTCGGTTGGAATGAGGCTTTTTATCCCTTTTGCCCCACTGGCTTTCTAGATTATCTATTTTATTTTTTTTTCAAAGCACATGTTAAATTCTCTCACAACTCTGATTTCTCTGGAGTAATGACCACAGTCACCCTTTTCCCCCTCTGCCCCATGGCCACCTGTGCTGTCTGCTGTTAAGTCATTAAGGCGTAAAGGCACATTCTGATAAAACAGGAGAGAGATAATTGCAACATTCGATTAATCTTTCGCCTCGTGATTTTTTTAATAAATATACTTGTCCTTGGCTTGAATGGGACTGCATCTGCTGGGTACTTCTAAATATAAAGTGTAGGGTTAGCCTGTCCATTAGTAGCCTACCACAACCATGAGACACTGGCCTGCCCCAGGAATGTAGTATTTCTGGAGTTTTTCAGTCTCTTCAGACTGCAACCAGCAAGCCCAGTGCAAAGCTGGGGACGTTGGGTGTTGAATGTTACTGATTTACACATTTACCAATACCTGGTGTGGCATCAATATAAAGCGCAAAATGGTGTGAACTTGCATTTGTTAAAAGAAGTAAACAGTACCAGGAAAATAAAGGGATTGTCAAGGACCAAGATCAAGGTTCTGTATAGATCATGTTATCTTGTTTTCAAGTTTCGACCTATTACTATAAATATTCATAATTGTATTATGAATTACTGTTGTTACTATATTAGAGATTATATAAACTCATTGAAGTTAGTCATGTCCTCAGAGCTCAGGAGTTCCAACTCATTGTAAGCCAAACAGGAAACTATAAAAATTGTAAATATTCATGAGTTGGGCTAAAATGAGCTGTTAATGTCAACTCATTTTTAAATAGTCAAATGTGCATAACACAAAACCTCATTGTCTTCTCTGTTCTACTTCCTGGGGCTGCCAGTATGACCTTGGGAATTATTGGGAATGAATTATTCCTTCACTCGGAATGGTGCTCACACGTCCAGGGTGATGGTGTACTGGGTATTAGAAAAATGATGCCACTGGTTCCTGTTCTCTGACTTGATAGCTTAGAAAAACTCAGTGCTTACCACTGTCAGTCTACAATGGACATGGAGTTTACTACCAAAAGAAAAGTTTATCAGAAGAAAGATCTTTTTTATCCCCTTATTTGTGTCTCATTGACACCTACTGACAGAACATTTGTGAGAAATTTATTTTCTCTGCAGGTAAATTGATAGCACCATTGCTTTTTTGTTGTTGTTCACTTGCATCAACACTTCATTGTTAAGGAGTAGGTAAAGACTGAACATAAAATAGTAGTGCAAAACAAAGAAGCCAACACACACACAGAAAAATAAAATAACTTCTGAGCTTTCATAGCTTCTTTCAAGTCAACAGAATTACTTTTATTTACGTCAGAGGTATATTTGTCAACATTAATCTTTTCTACAGGATGTTTTTAAACTGCGGACAGAATTTACAACAGCTAATCTTAGCAGGAGTGGTTGGCTGCAAAAACTTTCATTTTCCTTTGCCAACTAAATGTCTTCAGTAGAGTTCTCAGGTATTCTGTAGGGAAAGAATGGAGTTATCTTATCTAAGGCAACATTGCAAAGCCCTTTCAGGAAATGCATTTTGGAAAAAAAAAAAAAAAAAAGGATCCATTTTGGAGAAAAATGTTCATTAACAATTGGTACTCTATAATCATTATGTTGAGCAGTAACTTAAAAACTCCCATCTGGCACAAGGAATAATGAATATAAATGATATGTTCATATTTAGGACATTTATTGGTATCATTCTAGTGAAATAGCTGGATGTGGCTTTGCATTTGCTGACTTTTTTTTGAATTATCTACTTTCTAGCAGCAGTGATAAAAGAACATGAGAGAAAACTAATAGGAATCTTAACAGGATATTTAACGTTTCTCAGAAGAAATCCACTACCTGTGGTAACATATTTGAGGCGGTACACTCAAGCCAAATGGCTAGATTCTATTTTAGGATTTCCTGTCACTGGGGGGCAACTAGACCATGGCTCTACTTAGCGCCTTGGTATTGTCAGTGGGTTTTCATAGGGCGTTCTCTGAAGGATGGATACAATACTTTCATTTTTTTATGGGCCCAAGTCAAATTTAGATAACGGAACATTATCTGGAGATTTACAGATTTTCAGTCTGAGCTAGGCTTTAATCAGATGTCTTGACTGTCTCCACTCTTTCCGTTAACAGCTGTTTGCATACAAAAACTGCATCTGGATACGTAAAAACTGACTGCAAATTTCTTATATATATATATATATATATACATATATATATATATGTATATACACACATTTATTTTTTTCCCTGATACTGCAGTTTTGTGCCAGTTTGGTCGTACATTTTCATGTTACTCTGTATCAGTACACAATTTACTTTATAGCTCTTGATATGGAAAGATAAGGCTTTTCTGAGATGTATACATTTTATAGTTCAAGCACGGTTTTATGTGGAGCAATAAGAGAAATTTTACTGAAATAAAATGAAAAATAACCAAATATTTTATTGACCTTGTCTCAAGTCAGTTCAGTTCTAGTTTCATTTTGATGATTTTTCTGTCTCATTAGAGGTGTGATTTATTAAGCATAATTAATATTCTGCTTATAATTTTCATACAAGCACTTAATATATATTAAATTGGAATAAAAACTCTTAAGTAACTACTATAAAATAACATGACAGCTCAAAAACTATGATTATAAAACAAAGTCTGTATCTTTTGTTGATAAATGTAGATGAATTGAAACAGCATTAACACACTTGTCCTGGAGTACCCGCAGTTCATATCGCATTCATAGAGCCACAAAGGGACAAATTGCAATAAAATTTACTTTAGTTGGCTAGAAATATTTAATCTCTTAGTTTTCTCCGTGCAAATAAAAACAGGTAAGAGCCAACTGACATTAGTCATTCTTGGATCTTCTGGAATTAAGTCCGCTAAGAACCATTGTGGGTTTGAAGTTTTCCATGTTAAACGTTCCTATGTTCTCCTGTGCAAACTTGTACGTGTAACTGGAAGAACAGTTAATTCTGGTTAAGGCTAAAAAACAAGAGAGTTACACTTGACTTATTTTTCCAGCCAGTTGTTTTATTTGGGGAGTTTGAAGAGACAGGGGGGGCAAAGTTCATTCACAAATCTTCAATATGCTGAAAATATTGTCAACACATAATGCAAGTTAAAACAGACTGTTATGTGCAAGTTCCTTGAAGCATCATTACTGAGACTAAGTGAAGATCTCTTTGTACTGTCAAGAAGTATGAAGAAATCTTATTATAACCATACTGTAAGTAATAATAGTCAGGCTACTTGTGGTTTGCATTCATTCCACATATCCATGTATCGTGGGAAAAAATAATTCAGAAATAGCGGAGTTGAGAAACATCAGAAGTACTACTTTCAATCATACATGAAGCAAAATATTACCTTCAATAGAATGGCAATGGATTTTTTGAACAAAATGTTTTACGTACCAAATGGAATCCTAAAGAAGTGCAAAAGGCTAACAGAAACATATTCTAGTTAATGTGTGACAATAACTGTAAATGAAATATGTAATTATGAGCATAAGATAACTGTCTATAACCTCTTTTCAGCCGAGTTGATAGCATTTTTTCCATCTTTGACAAGAAAATTAATTGTGTTGCTGAAGTGTGAATTTAAAGCCTTTGAGTGTCCTCTGGTTTTCATCAGAACAAGTTTACTGACAAGTAGGAGGCCAGCTATTCAACTTCTGAATACAATTACGATGAGATTTGGTGGACTTCTAAGAGATGTTTTTCATTCTTTCTTCCTGTGCCAGTATACAGAAACAAGTCATGTACAGGATATGAAGGACAAGCACAGAGAGGGTCATGGGAGAATTACAGAATTGTTGAGGCTGGAGGGGTCTTCTGGAGATCAGCTAGTCCAATCTCCTGCTCAAAGCAGGGGCAACCAAAGTGGGCTGCTCAGGAATGTATTTATTCAGTCAGCTTTTGAGAGCCTCCAAAGAGAGAGACTCTACAACTTCTCTGTGCAAGCTGTGCTTTGAGTGATTGACCACTCACACAGGGGGGAAAAATAATAATAAAAAAGAATTAAATAGAATTCTCTGTATTTCTGGTATACCACTGTATGAGATAAAAGTAAGCTTTGATCCATCTGCTTCTTGAAAATATAAAATATTGTGCTCATTTTGTTGTTATAGGTAGAACATACTCCATATGTCAGTACGCAATCCAAAAAAGAAAAAAAAAGGTCAAAATCCCTAAAGCCCAACTACAATATCTATTCAGTGTTTCTGAGGTGAATTAATGGAAATTTTTGTTACTGAAAAACTTGAGAGATAAGGAATAACTGCAGGCAAAAACTGTCAAACTTGTTCACTTCTTGAAGTTGCTTAAAAAGTTCTGGCAACACTAGAATGGAAACAGCCATGTGGGGCTTTATGTAACAGTTGCCACAGATTAACACATAACATGGTGCCATCTACTGAACAGAAAAAAGGAAAATCATCTCACATTGGTCAGCTTTCTTGCAAGGACTACCTAAAGTTTTGCTGTTGCTTGTATTTATACATTTTCAAAACTATTTTCTGCAAGTGTATTTCACCCCTGTGCAGGTACCTGTGAGCGCACAGCATCTTCTTTTGGTGCTGTTGTTGAAAAGGAACCTTACTTCATCATGGTGTATCATTAGTTCTGTAATAAACATGAAGGGACTGTGATATAACAATCTGTTATAACATAGCATAACAGTATAATAGATGCTGTAACAATCAATATGGGTGTTTTATTATGAGGAAGTGGGTAATGCATTTAAAACTAGCAATAGCTGAATTTTGGTGTCACTGGCAGAAAAATTGCCCAGAAATGAAGATGTTACTAAAATAATCATAAAAAACAAGAACAAGAACAATCTCTTATAGGTAGAATAACATTTAAATCAACCTCAGGTCCTTCCTACTCTGCTGGAGGGAGTGGGTGTTTTAGGGATCGTTCTGATTGTGCAGAGAAAGTACATTCAAGACAATAATGGAAATAAATGTGGGTAAGGGGGCTTTGAGGGGTATTTGCTCTGTGGCACTCTCAGATCTGCCAGGGCTCAGGCTGGTGGCCCAAATGCCCCTCCACTGAGTTATAGTCAGATGATTTATGCAATGTCACAGTAGCTACCAATGAATCCAGCGTACTCTAATTCAGTATATGGTTGCTGGTTTATTTTTTTCCACTCTATTGTTTTTGTTATGTTTCTTTTTCTTTTTTTTTTTTTTTTGGGGGGGGGGGGCATGGGGTGTGGGATATTTTGTTTATACGTGTGGCTCATCACTGATGTATTTTAATGTTTGCCGTATCATCTGGGAAAAATGGAATATTAAAAACACTGTAAATCTGTTTGTAAATATGCTACTGAGTATAGCTTTTTTGCCAAGGGAAAAGCATCCAAGATATTTTAATTGACAGTCTGGTTCAAGCACGTGCATCTCATTTGTGAGTATCTCCAAATATGAACAGCATTCACATCTACCCGTTTACATGCACATCTTCACTGGATCTGCTCGCAACATTATATATTAGGATATGCACAGATGATAGATAGAGTGAGCTTAGCAGTGAAAGCATGCTCATAAGCAAAGTATACAGCAATAATCAATGCTCATTTTCATCACCCCTGTACAATCTAATAAGTCACAGTGCAAGGCAGCGAGGAGGCAAAAACGAATGGAGTTACATTACTTCGTGTATGACCAGGTGTGAAAGATGGAATTTGAAGTAGCCAGTGGATTAACAAAAGGTCAAAGTAAGGCAATATCAAATAGGAGAGTTCAATTTTTTGCTCGGGCTGATAGAGATGAAAGCTGAGGTTTTTCTCTTTCTTCAGAGAACAGAATGATTTTGTGTCAAATAAGGGAATTAAATATTTGAAGACTCAATCAAACACATCTATAAGCATTCTCTCATTGTTAGAATCTCTGAACACAACTCATCTTCTGTTCAGCATTCAAGCTCCCCTGTCGCAGCCTTGTGCCGTGCCCATTTCTCCTGTCGTTGGTAACCAGGGGAAAAGACCAGCACCTCCTTCTCCATTTCTCCTCCTCAGGAAGTTGCAGAGAGCAACGAGGTTGCCTCTCGGTCTCCTCTTCTCCAGACTGGACAACACGAGTGTCCTCAGCCTCTCCTCATGGACATGCCTAGAAAGGATCGGACTCGATGATCTTGAAAGGTCCCTTCAGACGCAAACCATTGAATGGTTCTGTGGTTCATGCTGTGACCTTGCAACAACCCTTCTGGCAAAACTCCTGTTCTTGTCCTTTCTTCTGCTAGTGTCTCTCCACATGGAGGGATTTAGATGTGCAAGGAGGCAGAGTTGGCACTTACTTTCCAGCCATACATGGTGTTGATAATAATCTTGACACCCGCATCTCTTTTGCGTCCTGTTTAAATTACGACATTGCCTGAGTTTTTCTCCATTTAAAACCCAAGTATCTAGTGGCTTAATAATGGCTGTTACTCCTTAAAATGTACTTAGAAATCCAGTTTAGGATGCTAATTTGCTTAAGGATGCAACAGAACTACTTTGTCTTCTTGATAAAAGCTCTTTCTGCATTTTAATCTCCTAATCAACAGTAATAGGCTATGGAAATATAAATATACAGTAGTGTTTTTAAGAGGGACATTCCTAAGTACTCGTATGTATTTTTGTAAAAAGCGTGAAGCTTTTAAGATGCTCTTTTAGCATCTCAAGTGCTTCAATCCATCCGGTCAAACAAGTCGGACTCCCTCTGACATCTCTGGGTGACCGAACTCAGAGTGGCCTAAAATAAACATGTAGGGTAAGATGGCCACATGAGCTCTTCAGAGCTTTTCAGCAGCACGTTATTTGCTTTTCCAGTGAACTGGAGTACTTTTTTTTTTTTTTTTTTTTTTTCTTCTTCTTCTTCTTGGCTGTCTCATGTTGGGGTTTTTGTTTGTATATTTGTTTGTAAAAGTGGGGCAGTACTGGCTGTCTTCATCTCTCAGAAAGCTGGCCAGGGTAATGGCAGATCCTTAAATTCAGGCATGGCTCCCAGCCCAGCAAGAAGCCTGCGACTCCCCAGCCGGATTGTCTGGCCGGCTGCCGCGGCCAGCGAGCAGCGCACGCAGCAGGCAGCCTGGAAACCCAGGGCTGCAGCAGCGAGGATCAGCCTCATCGCAACCCCACGGCAGGGAGCCAGAAAAACCTGAAAGTCATGGCTTGAGTGAAAAGCTGAGCCCCCTTTAGGAATGCGTTCAGGATACTCCCGGATTTGTGAGACCTTTAAGTATCCAGTCATGAGCAAATTAAATGAGGTCCCAGGCTCCTGAGCAGCTTGCTAGATGGGAAACCAAGCGTATTTCCAGCAGAAAGCTGCTGAAACTTTGAGGAAATACATTAAACAAATGTGTTTCTCCAGTCTCTTTCTACCTCAGCAAATCATTATTTTCTGAAATCGTTTCAGTGAGAAATTGTCATCTAGCCGTACTGATAATGGCCCTTGATTTATGTAGTGTCTTACATATTTCAGAACAGGCTTCCTGCTCTGCAACAAATAGCATGTAAGAAGATATAACAGCTGCCCTTAACAAAAAGATAACATATAATATATAGCGTTAACATTGTGCTTTAATATATTGCCTTAATCAAAACACCATCTCTTCCTTCCCCTCCTCTGTCTTTCTCCTTCTGCTTCTCTCCATGACTGTTCTCCTGGGAGAATAACTTGTTGCTTCCAGTGGCTTTAGATGAAATGGCAAAATCTTATGTTTATTGTGCAAATGCCTCATCCTTTCTGCCAGTCATAATTTCTGGTATTTAGCAGCACAATAGCTGTTTTGATGGATTAGAAAGACTGAAGGCCCTTCCAGCCACATATCGTACCGCTGACTGGTCACGGAAAGGAATGAGTGTGGGGACAACGCAAGCGGAGACAGCGGCTTTGGGCACGCTGTGGTCGGCATGCAGTGACCTCAGATGACTCTGAAAGAACAGGAAGAATTTAACCAGATCAAGAAGGACTAAGTATCTACAAAAATGACTTCTGTGAAATGAAGCTTACTCGTGTGTGTCTGCTCCACGGTTCGGTGGTAGCAGTGTAGCGCAGAGAGACCCAAACTAGCTTTTAACTAGCCTGGTTACAGCAACAGAGATCTGCACAAACAAACTTATCCCACAGAGAGAAACCATCACCTGTCTCTTCCTGTAAACCCTTTGGGCAATCAGGAAGGACAAGGGAAGGGAATTGGGAACGATCTCTGTTACCATACCGACAAAACTATTAATTCCTGGATGGTTTCACTTACAGCAACCTTCATTCATTTCTGCCATACCAAGTATTATTGATTTCTGGTGCTGCAGCAGTGCCTTAAAGACCTGATTAGTGCCTCCAGGCATAGATGTGTTGTATTTTATAGGCATGTAAGACAGAGATATTCCTTGCCCTAGGCAGCTATCAATTCAAGGCAACAGGATGTTAAAAAATATGAGGGGATAGCAAGACAGTAAAAACTGCGTGTGAACCAAGAAAAAAAGTAATGCTGAACCAGGAAGATGAAGTTGCATGACTGTTTCTCCCATACCCCATACTGTTTGTGTGACAATTCATTAATGCTAATTACTGGATCGCTATAGGTGATTTTAGTGCTTATGGTGTGAAAGTATTCATTAAAAAAAGGCTTGGTTGTTCTTGCAACAGGCATACAAGAGGGCACTGCAGACATACCAAATACCATCTTGTTAGTGAATCAACATTGGTGTGCTTTCATCTTGTTTTGTGATGTTAATTAGCTGAGACAAGGTAGCAGGCATAACATTTTTAATGTCAATGAAAGTATCTAAAACAAAAAGCAAGAAGTCACATTTTATTCTGCATCATAGCACATGTTCAAAGCTGAAAGGGCTGCTGATACCACTGCTTGCAGTGAGGCTCCACAGATCAAGGTACTGAGATTTAGAAGGGTTAATTTCAGCTAACTGTCAGTTTTGATAACCACTACAGGTCACTTCTTATACAAGCCTCCCAGGTCGAATCCACTTCCCCTGGAATTCTGTGTTTCGGTTTTCTTTGATCAGCAATAGAGAGAAATCTGTGCCCTGTAAACTTCTGTTCTCACTCTGCTGTGGAGTGCTGGAATGCTGATTTTAATCTTTTTTTTTTTTTTTTTTTTAATCTTCTCTCAGCTCAGTCAGTAATACTGGCCTTCACTGGGAGCACTTGTAAAGTGCCTGAGCCTGGGCATCATGCTGGCATAGCCACAGATAGGGCAGGACTACCAGTGAGCTGGATCACTGGTGCCACTTTCCCCCTGAAGCAGACATTCCCCAGTCCCAGACCTTCATCCCAGAAAAGCGTTAAGGAAGGAGATAAGATTCTATTTTTAAGCATCAGTTATCAGCCTTGTGCCTAGTTCAAATATGTCTTCCCTCTTCTATTTCATGCACAGATTAGCTGTGGACTTAGGATATGTTGGAAACTAGATTAGGTCTTGCAGATTTTAAGTGTATGTACACAAACTTCATCTTTATAGTAGCAAATTGCATTGATGCTCACTGAATATTAATTTAATAATTATTTTTATTTCTTTTATATATATTTTTTAATCAGAACACCAAATATAATTTACCCTTTTTATTTTAAAGAACTCGTTCAAGGTTTATTTAAGGGGGTATTTTTGATAACTTTGCAATAAATCTTTGTTTTCCTTGTTCCCTGGGCGAAAGAAGCAATCACTTATTGAAGTTTCAGTCTCTAACAAAAGCTTATTAAGTTAAATAAGAGTGGCAAATACTTTAATGAACACATATTCTACACTTATGTGAGGTACAGTGAAAAAGAGACTAGTAATTTTCCATTCATTATTGTGTAAAATAGCACCATTTATCTCTAATCAGAGGGTTTTAGAAGCCAGTTTCTACAAACAAGATAAGAAAAGCACTGATTTACATTATAAGTGTTGTGATACAGAATTACGTATTTAAGCTATATTATATTATTGGCTGAATGCCTATAAGAAATTACAGCACTTCAATTGCAGGATGAAATATTGTATTGAAAGGCTGCTATTATATTTCATATAAAATAACAGAACTATAACTGTAACGCTAACTTTTAAATACTATTAATGACTAGCACTATATTATGTCAATAAATAGTGATTTGGTGCTCGTAAATTAATTTCCCAGGCTGTTGGTCAGATTACTCTTTTTAAAGGCAGTATGTTAAAAGTACTATATTTTACATTAGTCTGCACAAGATTAACTGTAATTCAAGAATCATTTCTCCTTTCATCAGAGAACGTGAACTTTATGACGAGAACTTTGCCTGTGGATGTGTGTATATAATGAATAAGTGAATAATTCTTAGCAGTTAATGACTCTTTATTGTGCTGGGATCCTCACTTACAAAACAGCCCCAAACTGTCAAGCGTTTGATATATGAGCTCCTACTAAATATTAGTTCTCTCAAATACTATATACATCAATGAGAACGAGTCCTTTACTGCCATGAGATAAAGTAAGGATCACCCTCCAGGCAGATTTTGAAGAAGAAATGCATGGATAAGAAGATAAGACAGGAAAAAGTGTTAACCAGATTCATGTTGATTAGTGGAGAGTGTTGAGAAGAGATCGTTCTGTAGACACCCAGACATCAGCTGCCTGCTGGTATAGATGGAAATCAGTATAATGAATGTGGTAGGGGAATTTTGTTTAATAATAAGTCCTTAAATTATAATGTATTCCGTAAGAAATTATGCTTCAGAAATGAATAAGCAAATGATTATTTTTGCTTGAGCAATTTAAAGAAAGCTAGCTCCTGCTCCTAAGCTGGAAAATCCCATCTTCCGGCAGCGCAAGCTAGTAACAGTCTTGGACTTTCTTCAATAACACCTCAATAATAACAACAGCCTGTGGTGATTTAAGACCTAGATTTTCCAGGGCCAATTTCCTTGTAAAGTATTTCAATTTCATAGCCTGGAACAAAAGCCCAAGTTTTTGGAAAAACAGACAAAATACTGGGGGTTCTCCAAACAAGATAGTCCCCTTGCTTCTCAAGAGACCCCCTCACCCTCACTCTTTCATTCAAAGGGCCTTATGTTAAAATACAAACAAACATACGTTTCCAAATGGATATAACAGACTGTTCCAAGTAATTTGTATCAGATGTCTCTTCTGGGAATTTCAATGTCTTCTGCAAGACCTCGAAGTTGCAGATAAAGCAGTGGGCTTCTCCGTCTTTGGCAGGAGCTGACAGCAGCCCCACTTCAACTGGATCTGCAGTTGCAAGGCAGCAGATTGTTAGGTCTTTTTCTCAGATCTTCGCCAGCACAGCCCTTTCAGACTCATGGAAACCCTTAGGAATATGTTTCTCCTTGAGATAAACAGATCCACAAGCTGGCTCCCATTTAAAGATGTGTGAGAAGGTGTTAGTCGTAACCTTAACACTTTGAATTTTTTTTCCATCTTCTATTTTTCTCCAAGTGAATCAAGGCAAAGCAGTTTTAGAAGCTGCTTAGAATATCCAGAAAGACCTGTAATATCCTTACAGTGCAAGAATCTGTAAGATTTCTCTTAACCGTCACGATTGCAAATAAAACTACATTTCATGCTTCTAGCCAGGTGGTTTTCTGGAATTCTGTGTTCCCTGATATCCCCACAAGGCTTTTTTTTCAACTTCAATGCGTGTTATGGCATAAAAAGTGTTGCACGTGAACACGAAAACTTGACAAATCTTTTTTTTTTTTTTTTTTTTTTTGTTATTTTTCCCCAGTATATTAATGAAATAGAATATCAAATTGTGACAATTAAATTTATTTTCTTAATGATTTGCTTCAGGTAATTCATTCATAAGTCATTTCTTTACCCTAGAGATTTTTTTTGACACATCAAAGCCAATGTTGTGGTAAAGAGAATGGCAAGAAGCCGTATGTAGAGGGTATAGATTCTGAAATACTGGTACTGTGCATTCACAAAGCCTTTGGTGGGCTGCAGAATGATGGAGCTTCTAAACAAATCTTCTCTTCTTTGCCTAGGTAAGCAAACAGATGAAAAAACAAAACATACAGAACTAATGAATACTGTAGGAGCTCCCTGCTCTAATACCAACAAAAGACCACAGCAGGAACAAATGGTGAACCTCTTGCTTTTAATAACAAATGTTACATTCTATCCTCAGAAATGCTTGTAAAGCTTTCGGTAGATAAATATTTGTATCCGAATGGAAGAGTTTAGTTCCAAAATTGAATTGACTGCATGTTTAGCATTTATCTTTTTTCTACTTTCACTCTACAGTTGAAGAATGGAAGTGTGCCCTTTGAAAGACTCAGAAAGCCTTTAAAACCAGATGGTGGCTGTTCTCAGTGGGCCTTCAGGGAGAGTAGGAGGGCACCTACAGTTTGAGTATCTTCAGGAGAGGGAGGAGACAACTGTTACGTCTGGTTAACGGGTGAAGAGAGGCACTTTTTGGCAATGCTTCTCACAGGGTTTACCGCTTCAGTTTCTTCTTGGACCTACTCCTTCAAAGCTCAGAGGTGCAGGAGGGCAAGGGTTGCAACCTGCTCCTGGAGAATGATCTCGGCCAAGTATTACGTATTTTTCAGCAGACAAACACATTTCTACTATTGGATAAACAAGCCCCAGACTCAGAGTAGTGTTAAGGCCCCCATGACAACAACTTGTTTCTATTTCCTCATTAGCCTACCTTCCTTTTGCACCCTCCTTTCTGTTCTTGTGAGGATGATTGCTGCAAGGAACAGAAAATACCCTTTAGAAAGGTAAAGGTAACTAGAAAAAAACAGAACAAAAATTGCACCTCACTATGAGGTTAGGCTTGCACTGCAAGGCACTGCTGGTTTTTTGGCAAACACCAAATCAGAAGGAATTCTGAGCCACAGTTATTATTTTGGCTATTTTTCAATACCGTATATATCCTATACTAAAAAAAAGTTACAATAATTTAGAATTTCCTGTGCTTCACTTAGCCAGATAAATACTGGACAGACATGAAGAGCAATTTCTTGATCTGAAACCAGTGGAAATGTTTATCATTTGTAGTTGTAGTGTTTCAGTGTAATGACAATACATCAAATGTTTTAGAAGATTAAATACATATTTTTAGTATCGGATGCTTTGTGCATGTGTCAGAGAAACAACATACCCTGCATTCCCAGGACATTTTTGTTAGGAAATATTGGTCAAAATCAGCTTAGCAGAACATGGATAAACTTGTTGTACCTTCCAGAGTCATAAATGTTTTCTTGCTTCGCATTTCCATTCCAAAGAATACATTTCTGCAAAAGATCGTGATGTTTTTGTTTTTACTGAATGTAATTTCTCCCCAGAGAAATACTAACTAGCTTACCTATATGCTCAGTATTGCCCCAGATACAGCATACATGTGTTACTGCGGACGAGAAATTACATACACACTTCAGAAGTGAAAAATGGACCTTCTACTAAAAGCAAATCTCTTTAATTTTGATGAGCATTGGATTCAGAATTTGTCGCTGCAGCTGAAACAGAAAACCTGTAAAACAGTCTCTTGGGCTTTTGGAAGAGAGACAGAAATAACCTTATCTTTGCACTGCCCCTGCTGGTCTTTTTAGCAGGAATCTCCCAAGAATGCTGAGCTAGAACATACTTCAACTAAACGACACCCTTAATCATCGTGCTAGAATGTGAAGGATTTGGGAAATGTAGCGATATTTTCATCAGGATGTTATTGTAGGAGATTCTTCTGGTAAGGAATTGTGAATTAATGCATTTTCCTTGCTCAGATGCTGAGGTTTCATTTCTTTGAGTACTGCCTTTAAAGGAGCCATTAAGAAAACAATAGGACCACTCATCTAAAATAAAATAATGTAATTAAAAAGTAAATCACCGCTGACACCAAAGTGTATTTAAAAGCAGCTGCAGTCAATAAGATGGTTGGATTTTAGTGCGCAAAAATGAAAGGCATGCAGCCACATGGGACCAATAATGCTGGGTGATTTATTGTAGTGGAAAAGTGCAGAAGAAATCAGTAGAAACGTGGACATGAAAGAAAGAAAAGAAGAAAGAAAAGAGAAACTATGAATGTTTAAGGCTTCTTGTCAGTTCCTGCAGAGCTTTAAGTTCCTGCAAGGAAGTAGTGATTCAGAGACCAGGGCTTGAGAAATACTGATAAAATTAGGATTGTGCTCCTGATCAGCCAGGGAGAGGTACTCAGGAGCAGTTTGGAAATGCCCGTGTCTTGGAAGCACACAAAGAAATGTATGCATAACAGGTGTAACGAAAAAAACTCTTAATTACTTCAGCAGTCTGGTCACATACTGTTAAATTCAGAGTCACCTGTCCATGCTTACAGTAAGTGGTGCCTTCCTTCGAAAACAGTACTAATCTTTGTGTAGTTCAGTTATTTGAGAGCTAAACTGCTGTTAATTGTGAACAATTAGATCTGCACTTGCAAATGTTCCTGTCTGTTGTATGAAGCGGCTCTGACTCAGAAAATGAAGAATTGGTAAGGATTGGGATCTCTTCAGATCTTTGAAATAGTCTGTGTGAGAAGAAGAGGTTTGTGTTCATCTACGAAATGATCAGATTGATTTGCAGACTGTGAAGCTGGTTGGTTAAAAGCATTGAACTTTGGCTCGGTAGTACTGGGTTTTGTTCTCAGAGCTTTCACACATGCTTGCTTGACAGGAGAAAAGTTTACAGGAAGAGATAATGCTCAAAATTTAAGGTAATTCTAAAGTTCAAACATTAAACGTGTTTAATTAATGAGCTAGCTGGTGGAGTGGGGGGTGGGAAGAAATGTGAAACAGCAGGAACAGTGCATGAGCAGAGAGTACTGGATCTGAGTTCCCGGGCTCTGAAGGTAATTGTAGCTTTTCCTGATAAGCAGAATGTATCTTACGGGACATTGGATTTCGCTGTTTCTTGACTGTGTGATTTCCTTCTAGTGCATAATACCTTTTTTCTTATTATTATTTCATTTCATCTGTGTAGTTCCTGTGAAATGTTATGACTTGTGTTGGGGTGTTGGCACAGCAGGTAGCTCCGCACAAAGTCTGTTGGTGCACAGAAAGCTTGGTTTGGACAATTGTCAAGATTGGATGGAGTGGCAAAAGGTCATTTGCTTTCAAACCAGGGGAGAAAAGGATGAGGCCAAAAAGGTAGTTTGAGAGAATGTCTTTTGAGGGGTGATTTTTTTTTTTCCAGGCAAAGATTATAATGAAATAATTCCATTATAGGATGACATAAAGCAATCTGCTTCCTTTCTAGATAGTATTGGGGAAATTAAGTGTTCAAAATTCTCATATATCTCCCTTAGGTAAGTGCCCTCATTTAGAAATCCATTCGAGCAAGGTGCAGAGTGGAAAGACACATTTGTCTGTCAGGTCAAGGTGAATGCCAGCTAAGGGCCTGGCTCTTAGCACGCCTTTTAGATATGTTTTGCATTGGTCTTGGTTTTGTGAAAGGTATGTTTTGAGCTGGAGGTTGTCCTTATCTTTACTTGGTTAATATAATATTAATGTCGTCAATGTATTTCACAGACAGTTTGATCATGCTTGCTGGGTTAATTAATGTCTTAACCACAAATTCAGATTGATGGTCCGATATGTAGATGGTGGTATATATCTATGTAGTTACACTGAGCTTTCAAAAGGTGGGTTGTGAAGTCATTCGGTTTTGTAGAAAAAGCTTGGTGTCCCTACCTGTGCTTGTGGAATAACAGCTATCACTTCTTGAGATTTACAGATAACTCCAGCAGTGCTGTGGTTGACTTTGCCTTGGTTTCTGTGTCTGTATGATGGTGCAAATGACTTACAGGAGAGCTCTAGAACTTAATAATCAGTAAAAGCATTTTTAACCAATAATGAGGCAATGTACCACGAAAATACACAGTGCTATTAATCGACTCATCAGACTTTATAGAGAATGCCACAGTAATTACATATTTTACAGTCTTCCTGTAGTTAGTCTGGAGCAACAACTCGGCAGTGCTGTTGTGTGTGACCACTCCCATCAGTCTGTTTCAGTGTGCAATTGCAGTGCCAGGAGAGGACAGGATGAAGCCACACTGTGTGTGCTGTGTGCTTTTGCATCAGAAATCATTCATTCTGATGAGGCAAGGGACAACGTATCTTTGAAGTTACTCCACTGAACAGAGTCTAAGCATTGGCTTCAAAATGAGATGCATGGCATGCCTTGCTGCTCTGATTATTAACCCCTTTGGCTGCTTGCCCTGCAATAATGGAGCAGTTCTAATTTTTTTAGAGATTAGTAAAAAGAAAATAATTTTACTTTAAGGGTTAGGAAACAGTTTTAGTAAGATAGCGTAACACCTGGAATTAGGACTTGAGTGGGGAGCAGTCTGGTCTGCTACTTTTGTACAAGTAAAGGAGAATAATGTTTGTGTTAGTGCTCCGGTGTCAGTCCCCCAGTATGTCTGCGAGGAGAGGGGACTGGAGGGAGAGAAAAGAAAGATGAAAAATAAATACCTGTATACATTATCCCTGACTTTAAAAGGTTGAGCAAAATTCTAATACTTTTAAATTCGGGTTGCAGAGGTACTAGAAAAGAGTTTGTTAGATGCATCAAGAAAGCCAAATCAGGTGATATTAGCAGTAATGTGAGTTTTACTCCTATAATGCGAAGCATGCTTTTTTGGCTCTAAACATGTCACTGAATATTCAAAACACTTGTTTCATGGCATAATAATGCATTGTGTCATTTCATGGTAACATGACTAAGAACAGCGAAAATTTAAACCTAACTTCAAGATCTAACTTCAAGATAATCCCATGCATAGGTTGGTGTAGGTATCATTTCAAAACAACCATAGGAAGTAGCAAGGGACACACGTCGCCATAAACATGGTTAGCAGCACACTTAGGTACTGAGCTTTAAGGTGTGCCCTTGCCAGTTAGGGCTCTTTTACAGCTAAAAAGAAAATACATTTATCCTGACCTCAACCGCAGCGATTGCCTCTAACTCTTCTTATTTTTAGAATGCTTATTGTGGTGAGTGAGTACAGTGCAATATGGTGAATGTCTTTTTTAGAGGGTAAACTTCTGTTTATATTACTTAATTTTGAATTATTCTGATCATAAAGCAAGTATATGAACACTTCAGCAATTTCATGTCCTAGGGATACTTCAGAGTCCTTCAGAGGCTTTCATTAAGACAGACATATTTTTGCGCGTCTGGCTTATTACACAGACAACTTTACCCAGTTATCTGTGATTGATTGCTATCGGATGACACACAGCACTGTGGCTACAGGGTTTAATTCTTGCCTCTCCGTTCTGTCTGCTGTTCTGAGTAAGCAACTAGAAAGCAAAACAGCTAGAAAGCAATGGCAAGCTCTTCCCTGGCATGCTTATGACACCAATTGCAGATGTCACTCTAATAGCAGCTCATCCTGCTTTAAAAGCTGTAAGTCTTACATAATTCCTCTTCTAATATTAATTCTGTGCAATGACACGTGAACTACAGCTATATTAACCGATCCAAAGATACCTGAAGCAACATGAATACTCTCCAAGCATCTAGTAGCATGGGCACCAGTTGGGGAGGTAACCTTCATCTGACCTCCTGCACTGCTCTGAGGGAACAGTTAGGGCTTACAAATAGCTTACAAATACAACAACAACAAGAAAAACCCACCGCTAACAAACATAGTAGCATTGCCCAACTCTCCAACTGCTAGAGATAGAGAGGCAGAGCAGGGAGCCAAGGCTACCTAGTGCAAGCCCCTGAAGTTTCTAAGAAAAGGTAAGGAAACTTTCCTGGGTTATTCCGAGTTCCTGGATTTGTCTCCACATAACTCAGAATCATAGACTGGTTTGGGCTGGAAGGGACCTTAATGCCCATCCAGGGGGCAGAGACCCCTCCCAGCAGCCCAGAGCCCCATCCAGCCTGGCCTTGAGCACCTCCAGGAATGAGGCACCCACAGCTTCTCTGGGCAGCCTGTGCCAGGGCCTCACCACTCTCTGCCGAAACAAGGCCCCTCTGTATAAAAATCCGTACTGGGACAAAGGACAGGAGGATTATTTGTCGGAGAAAAACAAAAGCAATCCACTCCCCTAAAAGATAATCCTGCCCTCAGGAAAAATAGCACTGTCTGTCTCTATCTTGATCTAGCCGTCCTAACTTAAAGGAGTGCAGAAGCAAAATGATGCAAAATTAAAGGATGCGGAAAGGAGCAGGGTTATCCGGCTGGAGCCGCTGTCCGTGGAGGACTACGTGGGTCACGGAGGGCAGGCTGTTGTCTGCTGTTCAAAGGGAGGTGAGGTGCGAGGAAGTGGGGTGGGAAAGGCATCCCCTGGCCAGAAAAACGGCAACACCTTCACTCCACCAGGAGAGCTCTAACATTCCTCTTACAATCCTGCTCCTCTAAGTCTGGTTGGATGGCTTCGTCCAAAAGCTGAAAGAAGTGTGTTTTGGCCATTAAATTCTGAGACAGGTTAATGCCAAAGCATAAACCTTGAGACTACCCAGTGCAAGAGAAATGGTCCAGGGGAGCAGAAACCTGTTTGGCACAGCAGGGGCTGAGTGGCAAGGGGGTGGGAGAGATGTGAAGCTGCTTTCTCTAAAAGAAATCTGTTTTTACAGGTTATAGAAAACATAACTCACAATAGGCTCCTTAATTCCTTAATATGATTAAAGGCTACATTTTCTTTTTTTTTTTTTTTTTTTTTTTTGAGGTGGTGGCAGGCGCAAGGAATGGTAAACAGTGTCTTAGACATGGCATCCTTAATCAAGGGAAAGTAAGCTGCTGGACAGCAGTTAAAACACATTTAAAATATTTATATTGTACATTCTGAATGAAAAGAAAAAAAAAAAAAAAGAGATTGGTTTGTGAAAAGTGCTAGCAAGGGTCAGGAAAGCTCACCTCTAGGGCTAACTTTCCGGTCCTGTTTAAAATCACTTGCTCTTATCTGAATAATTATTTCTGTTACATTTTTACATTCAAGCTATGACTTTTGACTAATGCCTGAGAGAAGCAACAGGATGAATAATTGTAATACCTGGAGTCTCGCTGTCAGTATTTACCAGCATTGTTCGCAGTCCCTGTTCTCTGGGCTGTTTCTCAGAGCAGACACAGTCTTCTCCTGAGGTTTCCTGCTGATATTTAAGCAAGTGAAACTCACTTATTCCTGGCATGCCCAAGAACCTGTCTCCATACTTTCATCCATGCCTGCTTTGAAACTATTTGAAGGAATCTGAGCAAAAAATGCTGTAGTTACCTGAATGTGAATCTGGTGAGTGAATGTAATCCTTTCAAACACTTCTGTCTGTGTCTCCCGTGAAGGCAGTTTCAGCTGTACTGCTTGCAGGCTGCCATTCAGTTGCATACATCTGGTTTATTGTATGTAGAATGCCTCAGTGTGATGGACTGCTCCTTGGTGTGTTTTATTCCCCTCATTTCTTTTCCAGTGTGCTCACCATTTCCAGATCGTGTGTGAGTTTAAGATAACAGTAGCTTTATAGCACTTACATATAGTTTTAAGGGGTGGTTTAATCTAAAGCATTGATCAAAGTGGGAAAGACGAGGCAGAAGGAGGACAAATGGATTATTTATTAGATCAACCTGTTAAGCACAGGGTGGGAATTACCGTGCTTATGGGCAGCTTCCAAACCTAGTTTAATTCCCTACTTTAAAAAGTTGCCATTCCTAACTGTAGTAGAAAGGTCTTCCCTTGCTTTTGGCAAAGGTAATTTAGGATCCCAAAATGTTCTTGTAGTCCTAAAGACAGCAGAGTATTCTACGCGAGTGAAGACAAATGTGCAGTACAAATCAACTCACAACCAAGAAGTGGCTCACAAGGGAGACCCTTTCCCTACAAAATCTGCTCAGCCACAGCAAATGAGGGTTCCAGTCCTTAGCACATACCTAGGGCTCATTAAGACATGCTGCTAAGCTTTCTACTGTGGAAAAATGAATTATTGCTTTATTAGGACACCCTAAATTATGTAACCACACCTTAATGGAAACAAAATAGAGCATATGATTTTCACTGTTGCCATTAGCAACTGTTCTGTTGTTAATTTCAACCTACATTCCCCTCCTGAAAGAACCACAGAATTGAAGGAAAACCGTGTGGGACAGGTAATGCAGAAGATTTGTTAGCGCAGAGTGAATCAGGGCTTTGGGGATACATGCTCAGGGTAACGATGAACATACTGCTTTTTGCATTCCATCTTAGTAATTTTTAACAAAATTGGGAATTTTAATTCCCATAATTCCTCTTTAAAAGCTTTTTTTAAAAGTGCATTGTCACCTAGCTTCTGTATAATCACAGTACTGAAATTATAGCTCTAACATATTACCATAATTTCTGAAAAATACAGAGAATACCTATGTTTTAGGGAAAATGTCAGCCTGATTATCTGTCAGACAGGTTTTTCCCTGTAGAAGTAGGTGCAAAATTGCTAAGTAGCCAATTCAGGAAAGCTTTCCTTGCATCACAGCAATTCAGCAGGGACTATCTGAAGCACTGGTTTACTTGTGTTCCTGAAACTGGACCTGTTTGGATAGAACTGGATATTTCTAGAGGGAAAACTCAAATCTGTATGCACCGTGATCAAATACTGAATCCAATTCAGTCGTATTTATTATATATCTTAAATTATGTGATGTTTTCTCAGCTCCACTGGCTGCTGGAGGATTCACAAAATCTCTGTCATATAAACAGAGTATTCAGAGAAAAATGAGCAAACACAGTCCTGGTATAATTCCACTGCCTGAAATGGATTTTTGCTGTTGTTTAAAGTAACCCCAAGTCTGTGCTAATGGGTTTAAGTATAATCTGCCCGAATGGAAGTATATCATACAATTACACAGAATTTAGTTACCATCAAATGGTAGCGGTAAGTCTTTTTCTTTAGTTAGATTTCATTTTGTTTTTTCTTCCTTCAGATACAGTCATTTGTGACTAAAAGCTCAACCTTTCCGTGGAACCACAGAATCGTAGGTTTGGGTGGGAAGGGACCCATTTAAAGATCATCCAGTTCCACCTTCCCTGCCATGGGCAGGGACACCTCCCACTAGACCTGGTTATCCAAAAACCAAATTCTGCAGGTTCTTTCACCAAAACACCTCTGCCTGTTAAGAAGAGCAGCATCTAAGCACTGAGGCTTAGGCAACTACAGCAGCCTCCTTGGCTGCACCTACAGGAAAATAGAGGTGTTGCAGGATGCATTAGCAGCTCATGATAAGAGCCTCATAAGTATGGTTATGCAGTGACCATGCTAACAGCTATGGGAAACTTCTGACACACTCAACATAAGCAAGAAATGCTCGGAAGCCTGGGTAGACTCAAACCAAGCTGACTGCTTATATGATGAATAAAACATGCCCATTCAAAGTGCATTACAGGAGATCACATTCACAGTTACTATAAAGCAAATGCGCCTGTTAAGTATATTTACATGAAGATGAACTCCAGAGCAAATAAATCTGTATGTGGATGCTTTTATCCCAGAAATATTTATCACCACAGAACAGACAACTACTTCCTTTCTCAAAAAAAGTTTTTACAAGTTTCAGTGGTGTGCCTGCAGCAGTGTCCCCTTTTTATTCAAATACAGCTGTAAAACAAGGAGACAAGATGTATATGGATCTTATCAATCAGGAGAAAATATGCCATATTTCTGTTATTATCCATGGAAGTCCGTAATATGTTGAACTATCTGTTTTGTGTTAGCTTATGCTTCAAAGACAAGATGCTGGTTTATTCTTTTCTCAACCTAGATAGAAAGTGTGTATTTGTATTAGGGTGAAATAGTACTTTGATTCCCCACAGGAAACATGCTGTGCGGTATAGTTTTTCCTTCGCACCTTATCTCTTTCTCTTTCATTACAAATTATTTTTTGAGAGAAAGGATGATCACGCAGTTGAGATGCTATCTTAAAACTCAGATATGTTGGTTTATTTCCAGAAGGCGTTCAATTCATCATCTCAGAATTGAGGATAATGTTGCTATTTCTTCTTTCTTGTGAAAATAAGTCCACTGTAGATAGAGAGGCACTGGGATATTATGAAGATGGGTATTGTGGAAAGAATTAAATGTTCTCTCTTCTAAAACAATCAAATGAATGCCAAGCAGTGGCAATGTGAAATGAGTGAAATTAAGCTCTGGCTCAAAACAGGTGTTTTTTCATTCTCACAGTTCATTGAATGAGACTCTGATTTTGATGTCAGATAGTACACCATCATTTGTTTAGCTGAGCTGAATCCAATCATTATTATGAAGTGATAAGTGGCCTGCACAGTAACATTTTATAATGTTATTCAGCACACATAAGATAAAAATAGTAATAAAAATTACTCAAAAAATAACTTCCAGTCCAGAAAATCGACTAATCACATCACTTAAGCAGCAGGAGCACATGAGAGAGTACGCATGGTTTTCCAAATCCTGCTAATCTCTGTTATTCCAATGGTATTCAGATGATGTTTAAAATTTTCCTGAAAGCTTTCATTACATTTTAATGGATGTTGTTGTTTAAACAAGTTGCTTTTATTCCCTTGGTTTGGGAAGACCTCTTATCAAACACTTATGCTGCTTTTGTGAGCTACATCCATCCCACTTGCTGATCTTGAAGATGAATTCTTCAAGATTTCAGGCACAGCTAACAATCCAGCTTGTCAGTGGTTTCATACCGTGGGGTTCTATCTGGAGCCCTTTAATGACTTTATTATTCACGCCTCTTCAGTTGGACATTGCAGGAACAAATGGATATAAAGTAAACGATTAATTTTTACCAACTTCAGAAGATGGGTAAGGTGTCTGTATGAGAATGATGCTACCAACTTTTCAAAATCGCACTCTTAGGACTTTCTGGAGGACAGTACTTTCATAGGGAACAACTATTGAGCCAATCAATTACCCACCCCAGCTCAAAGCACTAAAATAGAAAGAGGATTTGGAGGGAAGGGTAACTCTTAGCTATTTCTGCATGCTTTCACAGAGGCTGCAATCCAAAAACCATTGAAGTCATTTTGGAGGCTACTTTGTCTCCACTGGACTTCTAAGCAAGCTGTAAGCATGTAGAGAAGGGTCTGATACACCTGGAAAATGAAATTACATAACTGAAATAATAACTGGAATTGAAGACGAGGCTCCAGGGGGCTCTACAGAGACTTTATGCGATCTTTTGTAAGTCGTTATGCCTAACTGCACTGCTGAAAGGGATTTCCCAGGAAGGTTCCCAAGAGGTAATACTAGCTTAATTACCAAATCGTGACTTCCTACTCAGAGGAGCGGCAGAGACGCTGCATCGACAGCAGCACATGCTCACAGCAAGCAGAGGCGTGGAAGCTGCTGCAAGCAAGCTGGTGGGGAGCCAGGCTCAGCAAGTACTCAAGTATCTGCTTCGTGATATGTACGCAAGAAGGAAAGCCTTTTAAATGGGAAGGGGAAAGAGAGTAGCAACTTTTCTCCTTTCTGTCTCTAACAACTGACAGGTAGCCCCAGATTCACCCCTTGACAACTTCCACATGCATAGAAGCGTACCTTGGGCTTGACAGTTTTCTTCCTCTTTGTTGCTATTGGAAGAGATGTGTATAAGGCTTTACCAGAATAATTTTCAGGAGAACCACATGAAAGTGTTCTTTCCTTTAACTTCTTCTGACGTTCATTGTTACATTTTGACACTCCATCATTTTGCAGATGATCTGGTTTTCTGTTTGAAAATCTAACAGTTTGATTACTTGGGAATCGTAGCTTCCCAGCCAAATACATAAACGATGACAACTTGGAACATACAACAGTGAAACATCCTAGTTCTTTTGCCATGTTTTGACATCAATTTGAGTGTTTGTTTACTTCAAAAATCAAAGCAAAACTTTGGGAGTACGAGGAGGAGAGAAACATGGCTACAGACATAATACAGGAAGCCCTTAGAAAACGTTAACTAAAATTCATAAAAACTTAAATTGTTTGGTGTTTATGCCTCTTCTCTGATGTCTGTACATTTGAGTTATAGGGGGCAGTTGGGTTGTATCAACTAGGTACATATTATTAATTTGTGTTTCACTTCAAGCATTTTGTATCCTCTCAGTTCATACCATCTGCCGATAAATTATAATTAAGGAGATTGACCAGAAAATCCAAGCACTGTGTCTTTTCTGTAGCTTGCTCTCTACCTGTAGACTGCTCACAAGGCTGTGAAACTTGTGCAGCCCATAGCATCTGTTTGCCTGGGCTGTTTTAAGCTTATCAAATTCTCTTCAAAAAGAGGCCAGCTGGAGGCAGAAGAAGGTCCCCCCTTTCCTGGAGGTGCTGCCCTCAGAAAAGCCACCAAGCTGCTGCGGAGCAACTTCCAATGAGGACACCCTGGACAGAGCTGTGTACAAACCATCTCCTGGGGTTTTGGTCTGCTAGCCTTGCTGTTCTGATTTTTATTTTATTTTTTTTCTGTTTTGAAAAGGTTTGCTTTCTAGTTCTGCTGAACCAAATCTGACTTTTTTGAAAGCCTTCTGCTTGTTTTTAGTGAGTCTCTGCAAAAGAAACAGGCATATGCACATGAAAGCCATGGCCACCTCAAAACCTGTTGCAGGCTATCACAGCCTATCATCAGTGTCTTACTCTTTTAAGTATAAATTACCCTGAACATTCAAGCTAAATATACAGTAGAGACAAAATGCAATATTACATCATCTTCCTGATATAAATGCCTTGCTCCAGGAAAACTCCTTAATTGTGAAATATCTGCCCAGATATATGTGTGTGTATGTCTATCAGTGCATGTAAGAGTAAACCTACACTGGCATTGATAGCAGTGTAGCTGTTAAATTAAAAACAAATAAAAAATTAGATATAATACAAATCTACATCATAGAGACAACTGTGTAATTAGAAAATCAATCTGGAATAACAATGATTTATTTCAAGTCACAGCTAATCCTGTGTAATTTTTAAGGAACTCTAGGTACTAGAAACGTGTTTTGTTTCCAGGCCCACCAGAATACTGGATCCTGCATCATTTAATTTTTGTTGCTGTTCAGAAAGTGGCCATTAATTCATCTCCTGCATCTGAATTTCCATCTCCCTCAAAAATCAGGGGCTGTCTGAATGTACATGCTCTACTCCCTATTTCCTTCCCTCTGTGCATACCACTAAACTATTAATCAGCCCCTCTTGGTACGCATTTGTAATTTGAATAGCAGATGTTAAAGTGTTTTCAGACACGAGTGATTTGGATGTTACTGATGTGATTATTGTCTTCTATTAGATAAGCAGTATATAATTTTAATAAACATAAACATTTGTACTCATAACAGACTTTCCTTGGGATGTACGATGCGCAGTTAATTATTCTGAATGCAGATGACTTCTCAAGGAAAGTAAATGAAAATGTGCCTCTCTGGAAAGTCTTAAGGTGTTGAAACAAGGAAAATTGAAAGCTGAGTCAAATTCTAGTGACAGAGAAAGACGAGTAGTGCACGAAGCCAGGCCTTTAACCCCATTCGTTTAATCAGTTTCCTTCTAAATTACTTTGGGGGGGAATCTGCTGCTTCCATTACGAAGGCATGGAGGCACGAATAGGTTTGCCAGAGATGAACTGGGCCGTTCTGCATCTCTCCTGCACGGCACGTATTGCTGTTGGGGACGGGGCTGTGCTGGGAGCTCAGCCTGGGGCTCGCCCCACTGAACCCCTGCTTGCACAGCGCTGCTGTGGGCAGGCTGCTGCTGGTCGGTGTGAAATTCTCTTTTCCAACTAGATGAAAAAAGCTTTTTGTGCTTTCTTGCATTTATAGAGTCAGACTTTCAGCTAGCTTAGCTCGGTGCGTGTAATGTAGAGTAGACTTCAGCCAAGCATCCTTATTTAGGAAAAGGAGTTTCATAACGTGGCTTATCCATCCACTGAGACCAGGGAGGGGTCGTGTCCCATGTGCATTTCTGAGACTGAAAACCTTGTGTGTTACAGAGAGGGCCCATCAGCACTGCAATAAGCTTGCTTTGGTAAAACAGGGGAAGTCAGAAAATACTGAGAGAGGTGGAAACAACCAGTGAAAATTGTTTTCTTTAAACAGAGGAGTACGTGGATGGATTAGAGCTAGCCTGGGGTGTCAGAACTATTGCTATTGAGCAGGAAATGGCACAATTATCACTAAATTGAAAGGCCAGCTCTGTTGGAAGTGCCAATTACTTGTAATGTATGAGGTAGGTTTCTTAGTCTAATTGGGAAATGTTTTTAAAAGACGATGGAAATCATGTGAGCAAAGTGTGAACTTTGTGTTCCTCTAGGCGAATTACCAGGATGGATTCCTGGGGGAGATAGGGAAGATGCTTCTAAAAAATGTGTGATAGATGTCTTCTGGGCATCAGAGCCTCATTAATGGTATCCTGCCTTTGTCCTGGGTTTATTGTATCAATATTAAGTTTAAAACTGCTGGTGCAGAAATTGCTACAGACTTTAGGACGTAATCTTTCTACAATGCTTTGCCACACTATGGCAAAGAGGTAGGTGTTGTATTTCACCCTGTAATTTTGGCATGAGTAAGCAGAGAGCAAATAGCACATGCTATCGACAGTTTTACTTGGAGGAGGTTGCAGTGCATTCACCATGGAGTCTCCAGATATGGGGGTATTAAATACTGCAGCATACATTCTCCAAGGTATATTAGCTTGCCTACAGTGGTAGCTTCTTACTGGGAAGACATGCGAAAATACCACAGTGTGTGAACTGCTGGTGGTGTTTTAAGCTGGCTTCTGCTCCTGCAGAAAGGAAAGAGGCTGTGCCCAAGGTCTGCCTAATTTTGCGTGCTGCTCCCATTGCTTGCTTTCATGAAGGCTCCTCAGTGAACCCAAGCAGCTGAGGACATGAGATGCCCTGATAACGAAAAGGACAAAGCATAGTCCTCGTAATCAGAATTTGGAGGCACGGTTTGTTCTAGGGTCTCTTTTTGCTGTAAATCATATTGCTTTCATTGTAAATTTGTCCCAATCACTTTATTCTTTTGTCTCTTTTCACAGAGCGATGAGGTTTTAACAGTCATCAAGGCAAAAGCACAGTGGCCTGCCTGGCAACCTCTGAATGTGTAAGTAAGTTGGGAATAATATGGCTCAGTACCCTTGTGTTCAGTGTTGGCTAACAGACTGCTTTAAACTCAGTGTCTCACCCAGTCATTTGCTCTTGTAAAGAAACAATCTAAAAATATTTTGAAAGATATTTTCATCTTTTTTTTTTTTTTCTTTTTTTTTTTTTTTTTTTTCCTTTGGTTTGCAAACAACTGCTTTCCTCTCTAGGATCACTTCATGTTTTACATGCATTGGTTCACTAACTGGTACAGCAGCAGAAGGATCATCCCATGGAGTTTGTGGCTTCATTGGAAAATAATGTTTATTTATGCAAAGCTTGCTCAAATTGATATTGTACCATTCTACACACAGTATTTTTTAGTGTCGTGTTAACACACTGTGCCAATACAGTAAATAATGTGAAGATATAATGGGTTTTCTGTCTGAGGAAATCCCCAATCCACCAACAAAACCTCTTAAAGGATAATTCTTTAAAATTAATTTAAAATTCTTTAAAATTCTGAAACGCTCTATGATAGCATTGTCATCCTAATGGTAGTACAACCATATATATTACATCATGTCAGACAGCTAAGGAGCTTCCCAGGATCCTAACTGTGGGCTCCCTGGCACTCATCACAAAAGAGGATAAAGCTCTTCTGTCAGGAAACCCCTGAGCTTATTGGTTGGTCTCTGCGGGGGAATGGGGTGTGGGTTCTTGCATACCTTATTTGTGCTTGGGCCAATGCTCATACTAATTATCCAGGCCCAAATGAGAGAGGCTTACAAGATGTGACTAAAGATGAGAACTCAATATAAGGGGTACCCTCATTAGATGAGAGTCAAATTAAGTCCACGGAGAAGCAGGGCAATTACTCTACTGCAAGACTTTAAGGACTAGGTAGTCCTGTTTCCTCTGTAAAAAACAGAAGAGAAGCAGTTAGACAAATATCGTGTCTGGTTTTGTTGTCTGTACTTCAGAAAGTATGTGAAAATTTGGAGGTCAGAAAAAAGCTACCAGAAGAGAGCAGTTTTTAGAAAACATTCCCTACCATAAGAGGCTTAGAAACTCCTAAGCAGCTTAGGACTTGAGCTATTCGGTTTATTAAAAAAAAAAAAAAAAGTTAGGAGGTGATCACAGCTTACGTAGTAAAAAGATTTCTGGTATCTGATGGTTCATTAATCTAGCAAAGAAAAGCTGTGATATCTCTCATAGCATGGAAGCGAAGGTAATCTGTGACAAGGAAATTCTCTCTGAAGGTGTGGGTAAGGCCAGTGTGACCAACCTGTGGAGCAACTTACCTGCACATGAGACAGATTTTCAGTCACTTGAATATGCTTTAACTGTGAGACATAGTTGTAGGCTTTGCACAGGAACTGTGGGCTAGGCTGTTTTTGGCTGGTGTTACACAGTTGGTCAATCAAATTGACAGTAATAGCATTCCTTATTTATGGAGTAATTCTCCTGAAATTTTAGTATTTTCTTTTTAAAGGATATTCAGATAATGGACCCCAAGGGACTTGGTACTATTTGCCATGTTTCTAGGCATATTCTTTTACAAACATGCATGTAAATGCTTTTGCAGCACCCTCCAGATGTTCTTCCAGTCACTTCTTACATTTTCTATTTGCTAATTCTTACCTTTTAGTAACATCAAAAGGAATAAATCTTGGCATTTGTGCTTTCACATGTTGCACAAGCGTTCCCTTAACAAATATTACTTCACGTTACAGATACTGTTTTTTGTTTTTAATTTTTTTTCTCATATTTTGCCATGATGTTCTTCTTTTCTATTCCATTTAAAAATAGCATCTAAGCAGCAAAGGAAGACAAATTTTTCAACTGCCATTAACTTCTAGTGTTAATTTCCCTTTATGGATCGTCCTTCTTGGAATTTAGATTAGAGCTGTGCAAGTATTGGATAATGACTGCTCAGGAGAAGCATTTGGTCTATTACTATGCATAACACAGCCATCTTACTAATCAACAATTGACTAAAAGTCATGAATAACCTTCTTTTGCATAATCATGAGTTATATTGCTGATATATAATATAGTGTGGTACTGGTGTCAAAGAGGTGCTACAACGTGTCATAATAAGCAAAACCTAAAACCCTTTCTGAATGTGTTTTACAACAATTACAAAATGTATAATACTACTGAGCCAATTCACAGAAGTTTGAAGTACCCAAAGTTGGCAAATTCAGCCTGCTCACATGGAGTTTTCCTCCCGATTCAGTATGCCCCTGGGGCTGTCAGCTCCCCTCCTTTCTTTCCAAAACAGCAAGGGAGACAGAGCCTGTAGCAACTGCTCGTTCTTACCCAGATCGGGAGCAGTTGGTGAGCCCTTCTGCTTCCACTCCAGTCACCTGTAAAATTGTGTGCGAGGGGTGTCTTGGCCAGGCACCTCTCATGGATGCATCGTGGAGTCAAACAGTTTTTCTTCTCCTCTCTCAGTGCTGGTCAATGAGGCTACAGCTCCTCAGGGCCAGTGGTGCCTCATTAAGTAATGTTTCAAGCTCTCATTAGACTGAGGCCAAGAAGTGTCTAAGTTTGCCTCTAAACCTGACAGCCATGCTGAAAGCCTTCGGTTCTTGACACCAGAGTTAAGAAGGGAAATATAACCGGGAGCTTTTCTTCTGCTTAGGAGGAAGGAAATAGACTTCTGCATGTGGATCGAGGGGGGTACAGACTGCCTCCCCAGGGAGAGGTCTTTAGTTTCAGACAAGAGTTTGGATAGAAGAAATTACACCAGGTGCTGAGAAAAGTTGCCAGCGCTAAGCGGGGAAGGCTACAATGATACTGAGTAATTTTCTCAAATGCTCTCTGTTAATTACTGTTAAGGCTAATACATTTTGACATCCTGTCATCCCTCAGTAAGACAGCATGCTATGCAAACTACATCACACCATAAGCTTAGTACTTCACTGTCTCTTATCGTTCCCCTCCTCGGTTCCTATATGTATTTGTTCTTTATCGCGCTTTTTTATTTGTTTTGCTTCTTGTCATTCATCTTTAATACTCTCCATCCAGTTTCTTACCCGCGCACCAACATGCAAAAAACTCTCTTAAGTTGATGCACGCAGAAGACAATTTTGCTTAGTCTTTGTGAGCTAGTGTTAAGGCTGCCTGATGGAGAGAGCAATGCCGGGAGTATGAGGAGCGCCATACCAAGCAATAAACCAGCTTTCTGTTGCATGTGTTTGCATTATCAAGTTGTGTGTCTGAAACTCTGGCTTTAAAGTACTTGCAGGGAATGCAGTCTTCCTTGAGTGTAATGGTATCAGTATACAATATGCTGTCAAATGGAACTAGATTTTCTTATCTTACTTGTATATACAAGAGCACAGCTCACTGCTGCCTTTCTCTCAGCTGTGTTTCAGGCGGAATCAAATTTTACTTTCATACTCAGATTCAAATCATTTGCCTTTGGCAAAGTGAAAGATAAAATACAGCAAATGCAGATGGTACAACTGGTCTCCAAATCTGCATATCTGGCAACTGCAAAATAAGCAAGCCATGACAGCAGCATTTGATGATACAGAGGACGAGACTTTCAAAGATAGCGTGCATCACACTCCACAGGAGCTAATGCCCTTAAAATTCTTGCCTGGAGTTTCCTTGCAGGCAAGGAAGTGTTCCTAATACAAACATGGATCAGACATGGGATGGACATTATTTTCCAGCATGTTATATATTCCATTACTAAATGCTCAGTACCATATAAATTATTAAATACTGCTTTAGATACTCCGTCTTTCCAAGTATTTTTATATGTTAATTCTGGCTGTTCCTGATCCATGAAAAGGCACTATTGACTCAAAAAAATGTAAAATAACTATTGATTGAAAAAAGGGCTTTAGCTTTCTGTCCAAAAACCTTGCAGACTAAAAAAAAAAATGACAAGAAAACCTCACTTCCTTGCACAAATGAGCTGCCTTATTTCCATTTCTTTCCTGCCCCTTTCAGTCTTGGAGCCCCCATTAGGAGAAAGAATGTGTCGGGAGAGAGGTCTCCATTGGTATACTTGTGATTATTTTTACGAACATCACATGTTTTCAAATTAATTTTTCTAGTTTATTTAATTATTTTAGGCTTAATAGATCAACCTGTAAACAAAATATTTCAATGCAAAAATTCAAGATATGAGATTAGCTTATATTATAAGGTCAGGCTTTCCAGAAATACTCATCAATGTTACTTTTCGTGCTCCTGTCTTATTTTTTACTTCTATGCAAAAGGAACACTTATTTCTAAACTTTTTACCTCCTCTGTCCGTTGTTAGTTATATTGAAGTGATAAATATTTTTCTTGATTATAATTTGGAACTATCTGAAGTCTAAAAAAATTGTCTCCTCCTTCCTTATGTCTCTCCTGTTTCCATTTCAGCTCTCTGTAATGTTTGAGTGAGTGGTCACGGTCCTGTGGTTTTCTTCTTCCTCCTGACTGTTTGCAGACCTTACTCTATTTCTTTTCCATTTAAGCAGCTCTTCCCCATTTATTTGGAGATTACCTGAAAACACTTCAGTAAGCATTTGAAAGTGAAGCTAGGCAGAAAAGGAGGCCTATTCCTTTACAAGGCAGATGGATAGAATAATTTAGTCCAAACAATTTATAAGTTAGAATCCTTTTCATCCTCTACAAATTATCCCATCAATCCCCTTCCATTCCAAGTTTTACGTATCCTTGGTATCTTTCCTCTGACCATGAAGAGGTTACGGCTGTGCTTCCTTGCTTGCAGAGAGAAACATAAGAAAGTAAGACAGGATACACCCAGCTGTATTTTTCAGCATTGAGACAGATAAAATGGCTAAGCTGGGCAATAAAGCAAACTCTTCCAGAAATCAATCAAATAGTGTCCTACAGAAAGGTGATGGGAAATGCAAAAGGGCTCTGAGCCAATATATGTTTGGGTTGATGGGCAACACTCTCTGGAGAAAACGATGCAGACACATTCTTTTACATATTCTTCCCTTTGTTCTATGTGAAACTTCTTTCAATTTTTACTTTCTCCCAGAATTCTTCTGCCACAATTTGAGTAAAAAAAATAAATGTTTGGAAACATGGAAAACAGTCATCACTATTTTGATCCTGCAGTGAATTCGCAGTACATTGTGAGTCCTCATCACAGCCCTTGGGAATTCAGTGCCTCCTCTCCGTTCCCCTCCTCCCCTCCTTTTTTTTTCCTCTCCTTTTCTCTTCTTTTCACCGTAACCTATTGTTTTTGTGCCCCCAAAACTGTTCCTCAAGGTACCCTCAATATTTAGGTCAATGGATGATTACTTATATGCTGTTAAATGGAGAACCACTTAAGTCAGATGTGGAACTCTTTACTATCTTCTGAAGTGTAATGAAATAACTCTCTCTTCATCTTACTCTTCCTTGCTGAAGATCTCAATTTATTGTGTCTGATATCCTACTCTTTACCACTCACACACCCTTAATGTTGTCTCATCTTACTGATAAATATCCTTGTGTAAAACTAAAGATAACAGCCCAAGGCTGTGTATACAGTTGCATACTTTTAAGACAGCTTCAGCAGTGAAAGCAGCTTTAATAACAATTTGTGACAACATTACTGTTACCAGTATTATCTAATCAGGTCCATCAGATGGCAGAGAGCTGAAAGACTCCAGCCTTGTAAATGTTGCATGTCGCTGAGCCTCTCTTTTGACTTCTCACACACTGCAAGTTTTGCATGGTTCACAGAGAGAGGCTAATTTACAAAAGGACATTGGAAAGCATTTAAGCAACCATTTGCTGTAAACACCTAATTCCCCAAATTTCAGCTTTCATCTTCAACTGAAGGTTTCTGAAGTGTTTACATACCTAAGTAGCTATTAGTGACATTACTAAACGCATAAAAATCCAGCCAACTTGCAGTGTTCCCAGAGCTGACTACATTTTCGCAAGGGTGAGGGGACCTCTGATAGGCAACAGATGGCAACCAACCCAAATTAACTTCCATAATTCAGTTGTTCCCCTGCCTATTTTATCAGCAAGGGCCTGATCTGACAGAAATCTTCAAGCATACTATTTGTTAGCCACACATCCATATGGCCATTGAAATGAAGACTATTCCTCATTATAGGGAAGATTCTCCTGCTCCATGGAAGGTCTACGTTTAATTTTCTGCTCCTCCTGATGAGATCTGAATGGCAACGCCTGTCTCCTAACGTGAAAGTCAAAGCAACCTACACAGTGAGAGCCCCTTACCATCACAAACCATATTCTTTTTGCTCAACGTTACATGGACTATAGAAGTATTTATTAGCCAGAGAAAGAAAGCAATCACTAGGATTTGCCCCTCAAAAAACAAAGGAGGATGCAGACGAGTCTCTGAGAACGAGATTCATGTTGAAAATGTTTGGTGAAGAGTGAGTGAACCAGCTTCGTAAGACGGGGCAGGGTATGTGTGGAATAAGTGCAGCTCAGTGGCATGTTCCCATTGATAGAAATCGCTCTGTCTTTCTTTATTTTGTGGCAGTTATGCAAATGGCGATAGCTTTTTCTTTTCCCTGGCTGCCTTGGAAGAGAAACTGTTCCTGGCCAACAAAAATATGTTGTTCCATTTCCTTTTTTTTTTTTTTTTTTTTTTTTTTTAACCACACCTTCACAGTACTTAAAATAGAATGAGTAAATTCGGTAGATTTTGGAAAAGAAAACGCTTACATTGGTTTCCGTTTTTACTGAATTCAACTTAGGAAAAAATGTTTATGTTCACCCAAAAATGCCTTTTAAAATAAATGATAGTGCAAATGGTTTGCTTAGCTCTAGTTCAAACTGATTTTCCATTACTTGTTTCATTTCTCTGGGATGAAAATAGGTAAATTAAGTAAATTTGCATTCTATTAATAATAAATGCAGTATGAAGATTTCAAATAGGCAAGTGTTTTCCTATCAAATAAATACATTATTTGAGGAATATTTTTAAGATTTTTATTAGAATATTTCAGAAGTATCTTTTTAAAATAACTTATGTAACTGTTTATGCCTGTGTGTCTGGAGAACATGAGGAATGAATTTGCCTATCCATGTATGTGAATTATCTATTTTGTTCTGAACTGTATATTTAGATAAAATGTAACTATTCCCATTCCATTACTTAAAGATAGCATTTTGCCCTTGATAAGTTCTATATTAAAAATATTTACAGGCCGTATTTAAAATCATTACCTTGTTGTGCTACCTGCTTTGGGAGTAACTTTTTTTTTGGAGAATTTAATGTGGAGACAGTTGGAGGAAGAAGAAATGGATGCCCAGGGCATGGCCTTGACCAGGCATCTTACTGTAGAGAAAAAAAATAATTCTGTTTTCTCCCTGATTGCTTGGTACCTCTGATTTTGGTAAAACCAAACTAGCGTCAACATCCTTATTCTCCCTTATCATATTTTAACTTGACGTGGCTCACAGCAGTCAGTTGTAACAAACATTTGGATCAAAACCGTGCAGCGCTTTATGCCAGCCACGTCCCTGTGGTGGCATTTCGGGTCGGGGGCTGTGCAGAAGGCGTGTGGTGGTGGCACGGCTGGCCGGGGCCGTGCTGCCCTGCGCTGAGCAGCCTGAAGCAGAAGGGCGGTGGAAGCAGAATGGTTAGGGCCAGTCAGCCCCCGGAAAGAGCACGGCGACCCTGGCACAGAACAAAAGCATCTCGTGCACACCTGCGTGCTACAGCTGCACCTGTAGGACGGGGCCTTCCTGCAGGAATGCTTCACTTCTCTTAGGAAATGCTCCACTTTCTACAGGGACAAAAGGTAAGTGACTGACGTAGACAGAGATGGTTTAGTTTAAGCACCGGGGAAATCCGCACGACCAAAATCTGTCCAATTCAGCAGTGCTGTTATGAAATTAAAGCACCCGTGTGCACGGCCTGTATCCTGGGGATGCTCTGCCACACAGGCGATGTGCTGCGTGCCTCGGTGCCTTGCTGCCACCACCTGTCTTGGCGTGAATGTGCCTGTTCACCAAACCCAGCCAGAAATCCTCTCTTCCTGTTCTCCTCTGGAGCCAGCCAATTTGCTGTGCCTACCTCAGAATCCCAATGTCAGTGTCAAATGCTGTTCTCTACTAAATTGCTGTTAATCAGCATTGAGAGAGGGAGATTCAAATCAATGCACCTTTCAGCTCTGATAACAGAGAGGCTTTAGATAAAAAATAATGAAATGCCCAGAGCCCTACAGACTAAAGAGCTGACAACGATGTCTGTAAATTAATTTGGTGAATTAGTCTTTCTGGAACATCTTATTAAGGGTTGGTAGAATTATTCACAAGTACCACACTAAACTCCTCATGCTAAAATTCACTGAAAAGTATCTACTAATTTTCTTTAATCAACTTCAATAGAGAAGATGCAGTTTTGAATTTTGCAGCTATTCCAGTTCCTGTTCAATTAGAAGATTCCTTATGAAATTAAACTATACCTTTAGTCTTTTTGAAATAGTATCAAGTTATTTCAGGGTTTGCCTGAACATAGGAAAATAGCACACTCAATCACTTTGTTGTCTGAGTGAATTTGGCCAGCAGTTTCATTTTTTAGCGAGTGTAAAATACAGGAAATTTTATGTATCAGTTAGAGTTCACCTTGCATGATACTTAATACAATACCTTATTTTCTGTTGGTTTAATTTCACTGTACATTAAGTATTCGGATTGAAATTTCCATGCCAAGCTAGAGGGAAGTACAGTGTTTTACTTACATTTAAAATGTTATAATAGTTATTTAACTACAAAGGTCTTGTATTGCCATGTTTCGGAAAAATGACTTGATAATCAATGACTTGAAAAACTCATTTACATCTGACCAAGTTTAATGAATGTGTAAAGATCTCAGTATTCCCCTGGTCACTTGTTACTGTGTGGTAGCTCATTATTTCTTCTGAAACTAACCGTATTTGAGACGTCATAGAAAGCATAAGTGGATGAACAAAAGTTTTAGGAAAGATGCAGTGGAAGCTGGAAAAAGAATGTGAGAACAAATTCAGAATGCAGAGCTCACACTGATGGGGGAAACATTTTCAGTTTGAGACCTTCTGGAATGCAGAACAATTCACAATAGTAAAAGTGAGACATTTTGGTGAAACTGCAAGAAGTGGAAGAAGGCAGCGTATATGAACCAGCATTTGCACACTGTATCCTGGCCAATATTACTCTTGCAAAAAGACTTCAGTTTATATATCACAGACTAGTGTAGATGATGAAACACTTATTCTTTAGTCATTCTACAATGTGACATTTTTCTTCCATTAATTATGAGTGGGAAAAAAAAATCCTGAAGTGAAAAAAATCCTAAAACTAGAGTCATAGGACTGTTCTGAATCCAACCTATTTCCTTAGAAGCAAGCTTCTTCAAATTAAAAGCTTTAATAGGAAATATAATAAAGGCAGAAAGATTCCATTTCTGAGACGGAAAATAAATTATCTACAGAATAAATGAAAACATGTCAATTAATTTATTTTTTTTTTAGTTTTATGTATTCAATTTATTCATTGAGATCTCTTTGTCATAATCCTGTATGGAAGAATGCTTTCTAGCAAAATATTTGTTAGCGGAGATGATGAAAATGCTCTATCTTAAATCTCAAGTTTCATGCTGAACTGCTCACATGGGAACAGGAGTGCTATTATAATAATCAATATTTCTCATTTTAGACTTTAAAAAAATCCAGTTAATTATAATAATTATAATAAAACAATAAATTCCTGCAGAGCTTTTTAGGGATGCTATCATACCTACTACTGAGTAAGTAGTACTTAGATAAAGTACTACTATAAAGAGATAAAGCCATAAAAAAATATATAGATAAATAAATAATTAAAACACCATATTCTGGTAGCTCTGTGCTTTTTAGGTGTAATTGTTCCCAAGCATGGATGTACTATTTGCACCCAATAGTTAAATATTTTAAATAGTTTGATGGCATGCATCCTGCGAATAGCATGTGATGCAAAGATTTTTGTTACTTTTCCCCCTCCTCCAAACTCAATGTTCTGTAAAGTGTATATTTTGATTTTTTCCTGGCTACTTTTTATTTCTATAGTGCCACTACAACATGTGTGTCTTTACTTTTTATTTCTAAAGATCTAGACTTTTTCCACAAATCCCGACCTCTCATTATCTTCCACTGTCACGTTGCACTGCCTAGCCTAAAATGGGGTTAAATCCAATATCTGCCAGTCCAGACGCAAATGAAGTTTCCTTCCACTATAAGAGACTGCAGTACTAAGAAACATTTTCAAAGTTTGGGGATTTTGTGTACAAAATGAGAGGAATGAGAAGGCCAGACAGAGTTGCTTGTTCCTATGGTAACACGATGGTGTGTCTAGCTCAGCTATTTTCTCCTTCTGTGATTTTTTTAGATAGCTGGGATGAATCCAGTGAAGTTTAATATTGGCAAAAATAGAAGAATTTAACCCCAAGTTTAATCAGAAATAGTAATGCATAAAGGACAATCTGATCTAGAAAATATATATATATGGGGGAAAAAGTTAGTTGTTGTGCCTTCTGATAAACCTCTCTGGAGCTGCAAACCAATTCTGAGTGCTCCAGCTTTGCATTTGGCAACGGTAAATGCCTGCCTTTGAGGTCTGAAAGCTTTCTGTGGTAATACCATGCCTTCCTGCAGGATATTTCTCCACCTCAATGGTGATGTGCTGTCTTAAGAACCACCATTTTCCCCCAAATCATCAGGTGGTCCTGGCTTGCAGAATGTGCTGAGGTTTAGGGGACATGCTTTGGAAGTTTCCCAGAAGTGTCGATGTCCTCCTGACAGCTGCGTGCAGGAGTCATTTGTGTTGCATGATAGCTTTATGCATCAGCAGAGCTAATCAAAACACTTCATTTAAAAAGCCTTGATTTCAAAATGAAAGTTTTCATGTAAGAAACTGATTTAAGTGGTAACTTTATGGTCTTATACTGAAAACAGAAAATCTCCCTAACATTTTTAGAGCAGAAGTACTTGTTTCACTAAAACCAGAAGAAAAACTTGAAGTCTCAGCGAACACAGTTTAAAAATGCATATAAAATAATTGTCATTTTTACCAGGTTTGATAACTCATCTAAATCTGAAATTGAATTCAGTTGAGCTCAAAATACAGATATACATTTGGATAATTAAGACAAAGGTTTTTAACCATATGAATTTCCACTGTATTAACATTTTAGGAAGTTAGTGAGGATGAGTAAACTCTACGCCATATGCTGTCCTCATAGCTGGGTTAGCCTATTTTAATGGGTCTATGGATCTCAACTTAAATACAGAGCATAGTCTCTTATTTTTAACAGAAAACAAGATTAACTAATGCTGAGTTGTATACTAGCACCACAAGTCTAGCATAGTCCTCTGCAAATTTCTACCTCTTCCAGCACAAAGTTGCATGCTACTGTAGAGTACTGTGTTTACCAAAGTCTCCACAGTTATAGTCACATACATTGGTTAGGTTTTGAGTAAAGCCTAATCAAAAAATCACACCATACCTATAAAAAGAGTTAATGTCTTAACTGTTATGTGTATTATTAAGAGTTAGGGAAATTTCATTGTTTGGCAGATGGTCTGACACCCACATAAAGAAATTCATAATTCAATCTCAAAAAGTAAGGCAGAACATATGTGTTTGCTGGAAAAGAAAAAAAATAATGTTTCAATCATTTTTTTTTGTCAGAGCAAGCACATATGGCAGTTCCATTTTCTATCACTTACCATTTACTTTCTATTTAAAATTCAAATGTCACTAGGCAGGAAAAAAAGTTGCATATTAAAACATAGAAAAGACTTCCTAACAATCACTGCAAGAACTTTACACGGTTTGTTCGTGGATAGTAATGGTCATCAGTTAAAACAAAGTTACTCATCCCATTCTGTCTTTTCTTTTGTTTTCCTTACATCTTCCTCCCATTGATAGTTACTGTTTTATATTTTTTTCCCAACCATCTGTTGTCTTTCCTTGAGCCAAAATAATTTCCCTTCGTAATATGTGAGTAGTCATGTATGCATTTTTTTTACACTAGTCTGTGCCTATTTACTAATCCTCTGCCCTTCTTCCTGCATATGCACCAAGTAACTGGAACAATTTACTAAATTTAACAATTTACTAGTTAAATTTCTAGCGAACAGAATCTATATGCAAAATTTAAAATTAATAAAAGAAATGAGTCTTTATCTCATTTCATACTTAGGAATATAATTTAGCCTCATTCACTTGTCCAGACACCAAAAAGCATTTGCAGGTTTGATGAAATGGAATGTGTATCGGTGGGGAGATGCTGGACATCTTCAGGGATTACACAGGGACCAGGGAAACATAAAAATGCTGCCTGAGCTGACAGCACCAAGTGGGATAACCACACCGAACTGGTTTGTACCAACCTGTGGCAAGCATAGTTAGGAACAGGCCATTGTCAGAAACTGCAATCCTAACGAGATAGCTGAGATCTTTTTTCCTATCAGTGAAAGCCTGTTCACATTTCTTAATCATATCGTTAAATTAGAACCACGCTGAAGGTATTAAAGCAAATAGACGGCATGTTAATTAAAAAGGTATCGTTATATAAAGTAGCATTCAAGGTACGTTTAGCTGTCAATACAAAAAAAAAAAAAAAAAAAAGGGCCATAAAGAACCTGCTGTACAAAGCCCCTCGCTTTTGTAATGATTTTCAAAAATATTCAGAATAATGCTATTTATTTCATAGCTGCATTTGTTCTGATTAGTGGCTTTAATGCCAGTGGTAATGATGTAATCCCTTACCCAGCTGTGTACACGAGTGCATATCCATGTCTTGTAGCTGGTTATAGGCACTATTTTCATTTTAATAGCTGATGTACAGCAAAGTAAGAGACTATGATGCAGGCCTTCCCCCACCCTCCCCTCTGGTAAATGGCTAAGAATTTATCACAGCTTTCTTCACTCTTTATGAAACAATATAGACTATTACTGTCACCACCTCTGATGTGCTACTCAGACAATAACAGCTTGGCATTAAAGTACATTTCAACCTTTTTATGTGCCGTCAGTCAAATTTCATTGACTCAGCGTTCATTTTATTGTAGTTTTCTTTTCCCTGGTTCTTTTTTTTTTGGGATATGGACATGTGTAAATTAAGGTTAAATTCCTTAGGTTAATTGCTTACCTGCTGTGCCTTTAAGCAGAACATAGGAGGATTTTCTCTCTCTTTCTATGCAGCTCTCAGATTCTGTTTTTGTGTTGATGCAACTTATTTTTGTCTATGTAATGGTCCTAAGTCTTTTGCATGAATTTATGTTTTTTGTAATGTATCACCTAAATAAGTCATCTAATTTGTTAGTTGCAGACTTCTGGGAGAGCAGTATTTTCTGCTCCATTTCAAATTCTTCATTTTCATTTATTTTCTTCAAAGCCAGTGCACTTTTCAGGATGCTGTGACTTTAAGGTTCATTCAGTAAAGCAGATGCTGTGGACGTGCAGCTGGTAGGCAGTAGGTGCAGAATTGGAAGGTCAAGGAAATGTGTTTCCATGCTCGTAGTGTTATTTGTATCAACAGCAAAATGCTCTGAGTTGAATAAACAGGTCATTCATCCTGGAAAAAGTATACCTGATGTAGTGTAAGCCTCAAAAAAAAAAAAACAAAAAAAAACAACAACAACAACAACAACAACAAAAAACCACAAAGATTCACCTAATGTTGTATGCAGTCAACTTATTTCTTAGCTAAAAAATAGAGGGTTTACTTCATTGGTATTTTAGTACCACTTGTTATGCCTTTGTGGCTAGCACAATGTGCTTGCATTAAATGTCGGACATTGCTAGGATTTAATTAACTTGAGAATTCAATCCAAGTACAGCGTGGCACAACTTGTAGGTTACAACCTGTGTTAGGAGTCAGTTTCAAAAGCTGGTTGGTGGTGCGGGTGCTTCAAAGAACTTCTGGGGGAGGCAACTAATGGGTGGCTTTGATTAATTGATCAGGAACTGATTTCCTAAGCGCCTAGAACTTTTTAGATGCATGTTCTATAAGAAACCCTATGGGATGTTTTAAGACTTGTTGCTCCTCTTTAACTCCCTTCCTAAGCGAATGTGTTGCCTTAACATGCAAAGCCTTGACCACACAGTATTTGCCTGGAGAAACAGTCATGAAAGATAACAGGTTTCTGAGCCTTCCCTCTCCCATTAACCTCTCACTGCTGCAGCTGACACCGGTGTTTAGCCCGACTCCAGTTTCTTTTCCTGGAAGCTGTTCTGTGGCGTCTGTGCTGTTTCCCTGCAGCATAAAGTATATCCGGGTGCTCTACTCAAATAGTAAACGAAAAGTAACCTAAAGGTTTATTCAGCAAAATATTATTTTTACTGTTTTTATCCACTAACTCTCCACAATCACCTTCCTTAGCCGTGCTTTAGTACATTTTATAGGCAAAGCATTAGAACACGGCAAACTTGGTTCAACACTCGAAAATATGTCTTGCAGACAGTTGTGTTTTCTATTGCATTGTCAAAGACTTTCTTAACCCCCCCACTCCCAGCAGATGGCATCAGCAACTATATATTTCACCTAGGGAAAAAAAACTTGTAAAGCAAAGTCATGGTTGTGCTCTCTTAACCTTTTTTAAAGAAAATAGAGGGAGAGGGGGGAGAAGCATTTTTCTTGTCTTGCTGAGTTTGTGTCATCCCTATAGCTGGAGATCCAAATAATGCTAGCAAAGAGAAAATAGAATAAAATAAAGAAAATGGGGAAAAATTAGGATGCAGGACACTGTCTAGTACTTTGCTTCACTCTGGGTTATGTGACAGGAATTGTCAGCAGGCTGATCGGGCTCACAGTGGAAAAGTACAGCCTGCTTCAAGCAAAAAAAAAGCAGCAATCCCAGCCCTGTGGGGCTCTGAAGGATGTTACCTAGAGTTTAGGATTTGCTTTGCAACCCATATTCACCTCTATTTTTATGCACGTACGTGTGTAGGGGAAGGAAATGAGCCAAGTTTGTCTTTTACAGCAAAATCAACTCAGTTATAAACCTTATGTTTTTCTTGTAGGCATTAGCAAACATTCAACCTCTGACAGATTAAAAATGCCTCGAAATGTAAAGGACTTAAACTGGCAATATTTACTTGCAATGAAAGCAGAGATAAAGATGATCTACATTCCTATTTTGTTTTTATTAGGTGCGTTCACAATATGGAAGTGAAAAAGATGGGGTTTAGCATGCACTTGTGCACATTTACAGACTGGTTTCCTTCAGGGAGATCCACAGGCCAATTTTAGGACACCTGAGTCAGATGTGTTGTTGAGGTATGTGTGGAAGGGTCTGGGTTCTTGCCAGCTTCATAAAGTCATCATTCATGCAGATACTGCAAATAGTTCAAATTCACAAGGTATCCTGCTTGCAGGTGTCCATGCAGAAAGTAACAACTAGAATAAGGTAGCAAGCTGAACAAATGTATTTTATGATGACACATACTTTTATACTCTTCGTATCAAAAATTTTGAAATGTCTAAGTTAGCACGTTATGGTGTACTGCAAACAAAGTGTGTGCCATTTGTGTACAGCTAAACAAGAGTGGAGGAAGGAAAATGAGAAAACTTGCTTCCGTGCATCCTTTATTTATTTTAAATATCTGCATTACGGGTCAGTCATGGGATAAAATACCGTAAAATGGATAAAAATCTTAAAGAAGGAGCAGAACACAGCTGCTTTCTGCAGTGTCCTAAAGCTGGAGAGCTACGAGAGCCTCAGGATCAGCGGTACAATTAAGTACATGCAAAGTCGTGTAGGCAGAGCATCTCCTACTCAGTTGTGTCAGTTTCAAAATATTGCTACAGGTGGACTTAATATAATTCAAAATTAATTGTGTGTTTAATAACGTGATTAATATTTACTTTCCTAACAAAACACTCAAGGACTTAATTGTACCTTGCCTATCATAGGGATAACAAGTGACGAAAGATTTCCATTACAATGTGTCTAAAGTAGTCTTCAAGTGATTTCAAACCCTCTGCTTGCAAATAGTATAAATGTGTCTGCCTTTCCTGGATTCCTGAGAGCGTGTCTGCACAGCACTTTGAAATGTAATGTCAGGAAATGTAATGTCAGGAAATGTAACGTCAGGAAACACGTTCTTACTAACTCAATATTATCTCAGGTGCTAGACCCAGCAGACGGTGGCTCCACGCTGCCCTAACTCTTCCCCTGAAAGAGCTGATCTGGGTCCCTATTCTGCAACACACTTCTTAGACATGTTCTTAAACATAAGATCAGGTATACAAATACTTTTTTTTTTTTTTTTAAACTGTGTATAGTTTAGACTTCTGCTGTGTAGTTTTAAATACAGAATTCCTTTAGGGAGCTCTTAGAAACACGCATAAGGTAGTAAGTCCTGTAGTTAATTAAAGTCAGGTAGGCTTTTTAATAATGTATATGTAATGTAAGAATAACTGCTACGTACTTGACAAATAAATATAACAGGATGCTGTATTAACAGGGAGCAGATGATACCTTCATTCATTATTTTTATTACTTTACATTAGAGCAATTGTTCCATTGAAATCCGAGTTCTGTCATGGGAAACAAAAAAGCCACTTGCATCTCTTTCTGGGAAAGGTAGGATTAGTGTCACCAAACTCTTAGAAGTTGTTTCTTACGGCACAAATTGTCTTACATTGCATTAAAGACTCTGAGTAGAAGAGTGTCTGAAGACCCCAGAACAGAGGTGGCCAGGACATTTTACCCATGAACAACTGCCTTTGTATGCAACTTTCCTCTTGAGGGGAAAGTAGGTACACTAACTTCTTAGGCATCTTACATTTTGAAACTGCATGATAAGTACTCAAGAACACCATCCTGGGACTGTTTTGGTTTGTTTGTTTTTAATTGTACTGAGAGTACTAGGAGCCAGAATAAATGCACAAGCAAAAAAATTCCACTTTTACAGTGCGGCAAATGTTTATAGGAAGAATAAACTTCTTATGGTTGGAAAAGAACAGTGTGTGTGCACTATGCAGGTACCTAGCCCCCCAAAAACTAGGTAAAGAATACGGGGGGGGGGGGGGGGGGGGAGGGGGGAGGAGCTTACATTTAAAAATAAACATTTGTGGTCTGTATGTTCCTAAAGCAATGCATTTTAGCATAAAACTGGAGAAAACAAAACCCCAAAACAATCTGATGCTGTATCAAACCCGTAAGTAGTTCCTGTAACTGAGGGAAACTTGCACTGACAGGCTAATTTTTGGTGGAATAGGACTGCCAAAATCATGTTAAATAACTCAGCATTTGTTGTTGTTCGTGGGAAAAGTGCCACAAAGAGTTCCAGCTTTTCAGCTGTTAAACAGAAACCTTCAGTTCAGGCCTGATTTTAATGTCTCTTTGCATAGGACTGAGATAGTTGCTCCTCAGCATCTCAGCGCGCTGCGTGATTCAGCGCGATTCCTTCCCAAGAGAATGCTTGACAAAGGCTGGATGAACAGAGATGCTTTCAGATGCGCTGGCAGAAACCTGCAGAAGCCTTGGCTGACCTCTCCAGGACTGGCAGTAGCCATTAATCTCTCACTTACATGAGCATTAAAACTCTGCTAATGAGCGCTTTTTTCCACAGACACAAACTTCCAAGATCTTTGAGCACTGGGATTTGTATGATCTGTTTGCACTGGGGAACTGGGGTGTTACAAAAGCATCCCAGCGACCAGAACCTCAGCATGATTCCTGTTTTTTTTTTGTTTGTTTGTTTGTTTGTTTTCTCTTCAAATTTTTGTGTCCTAAGAGGTTTTATTATTATTATCCTCTACTTGAGGCATAAGCACACTGCTGCAGGTTGTTACTGTTAGCTCTGTCTCACCCACTAAGCTGTACACCTCCCTAAACAGTGCCAAGGCTGTTCCTCAGATGGCACGTGGAGACCGAAAATACAGAGCGCAGTATTCGTCCTCTCCCTTGCCTGCTCCTCCATCTCTGCACACCAGACACACAGAGTCATGCCCGTGTTCACTAGTTCAGTTTGCAGCACTGGCTTCACTGCCCTCTAACAGCTAACTTGAATTCAGTTGGTAATAGCCTTCCCATGTCCAATCTGCAGGAGAGCTGCTCCCTCTGCTGAGTTTTCTGTTGATCGCCACCGGCACCTGATGTCCTTCCTCACCATGCTTGGGCCCAGCCCGGACTGGAATGTGGGCCTGTCGGCTGAAGACCTCTGCACCAAGGACTGTGGCTGGGTTCAGAAAGTTGTTCAGGATTTAATACCCTGGGACGCCGGCACAGACAGTGGAGTTACCTATGAGGTATGTGAACTATTTGTAATGTATTTTACATAAGTTTACCTTAAAGCAGTGAAGAACGAAAGCTATTTAATCCAAAGTAATGCCATATTTATCTTTATGCTACTCTACTAGTTTCTTTTTAAATCCTATTTATGTTTTTATTTTCTTTTTGATTGCAGTCGCCTAACAAACCTACAGTTCCTCAAGAGAAGATCAGACCGCTTACAAGCTTAGATCACCCTCAAAGTCCTTTTTATGATCCAGAAGGAGGCTCTATTAAGCTGGTAGCCAGAGTTGTCATTGAGAGAATTGCACGCAAGGTATAACATACATGTATATTTATATAAAATATATTTAAAGATATTGTATATACATAGATATATAAAATCCTCAAGGAAACAAAACCACACTCTCTCAGACAAAAATCTATTCTTCCTCTTCCCACCAAATCTGCAATCCCTAACCTACCTCCAACAAAGACAGTGGCAGAAAATACCTAAAACTTTCCTAAATTTAAAACTGTCTAAATATGCTGTTTATCCTATTCCTGGTAATTAGTGCATCTGCTTAGTTACAGTTTTTTGTTGTTTGTTTTTAATACACAAGAATTAGAGGATAAAAAAAGAAAAACTTACATGATGATGTAAGGAGTTATTCAGTGTATCCTGTTGTTACTGCTGATCCTGTAGTGCCTCACAGGGTACCGTCTTAGCCCCTCTGTCTGCATACACATGAGTTTGCTGTATCTAATCTCCACAATCACTTCTTTGCAGGGAGAGCAGTGCAATATTGTACCTGATAACATAGATGATATTGTGGCAGATCTAGCACCAGAAGAAAAAGAAGAAGGTACTTTTCAAATTAGTTTGTGTTGTAGTAATTTATATTTTGTTCCATTCTCCGCTATTATTTCTAGATAAAGTAAAAAACTGACAGAAGCAGAAGACCCTCTCAGTGTCAAAAAGTGATTTAGTTTTCCATCTTTTCTGGTATATGCTATTAGCCTTTCCTCTTACAGAAAAGGCATCAAATGTATACCTGGCAGATAACATTAACAGTAAAAGTAATAGAAGATAACCCTTTTGGGGTTCAACAAATAAAATGATAACTTTAAAATCAAATTTGACTTTCTTTTTTTCTTTTGGGTTAAAACGGAGCAGTTTTAAATAGAGAAGGAAATAATGTATTATATTAACATCTAAAGTAATCAGTAGCCAAGTAAAGAGAATCAAATGGAAAATTATATGCTTTAATGTTTACTGCCTTTTCTTATTTTTAGATGACACCCCTGAGACCTGCATATATTCCAACTGGTCCCCGTGGTCAGCCTGCAGCTCTTCTACCTGTGAAAAGGGCAAGAGGATGAGGCAGAGAATGCTTAAAGCTCAGCTGGACCTGAGTGTGCCATGTCCAGACACCCAAGATTTTCAGCCATGCATGGGTCCAGGCTGCAGTGATGAAGGTAATCAAGAGGAAAGGGTGGAGAACATTTTGTGGAATAGGGACCACTCTTACTTTTCCTTTAAGGTTCTCAAAGCTGTTGGTTGCCATAAGATTTGGGATATGTCAAAAATAAGAATAATTGCAGAAGAATGCAAATTGAAGAGGTCTGTGGTCAGCTCTGCAGTTCAGCTGAGTGGGTGCATGAAGTGCACAGGATTATAAAAGGAAAGGAGTAAAGTAAGCGATAGAGAAGACAGAATGTGTGAGGAGGCATAAAAGCAACACTGCACATTAACGGGCAGCTACAAATTTATCAGGAGAGTGGACAGCACACATGTTAATATTAGCAATTGAAATGGTCCTCTGTATTTTAGATGGTTCCACTTGCATGATGTCTGACTGGATTACATGGTCCCCCTGTAGTGTTTCCTGTGGAATGGGAACGCGCTCTAGAGAGAGATATGTAAAACAATTCCCTGAAGATGGCTCTATGTGCAAAGTGCCTACTGAAGAGACTGAGAAATGTGTTGTAAATGAGGAATGTTGTAAGTATTTCATTTAGCTTTGTAAAATCCAGCCAATAGCAGGATCGCTGCCTGAACCTTTTTTTTTTATGTGAGCTCTACCAGTGAAGGATTTTCTCTATCCATTTTGAATAGCCCCTAGCAGCTGCCTTGTCACTGAATGGGGAGAGTGGGATGAATGCAGCGCGAGCTGTGGCACAGGAATGAAAAGACGACACAGAATGATCAAGATGACTCCTGCTGATGGATCTATGTGCAAGGCAGAAACTACAGAGGCAGAGAAATGCATGATGCCTGAATGCCGTAAGTGTCCGTGAATTCACCTCTTCTGCTACAGAGGCTGTTTCTGACACATTCCTCCATCACGCCACAGAACATAGCTAAACTAGACACAACATCACTTTTTCCTGTTCTTCAAATTAGATCCCATAGGGAACATGCGCTATATGCTGCTTTCATCAACAGAATGAGAGTATCAGTAAAACATATTCAGTGTGCTGTTACTGTATTACCCATACAGTGGTGTGTGTATTCACAAGCCATACATAAGCAACTCTAATTTTATGGGATATGCGATCTATTTATGGCTAGAATAAAACCATGTCCTCTCATTTTAGCCTGTGAGCAGTTCAGAAATTGAGGTGCACCTTTTGTGCAACCAGCCAGCCTCCCCCTTACCCTGTCTATTAATATTGTGTTACAGTAAGAGATGGTAAGATTTTCATCAAAGACAAAAAGAAATTAAGGTATAAACGATTTTTGGTAGCTAAAGCATGGAAGATAAATAAATAAATATCCTATCTTAGACTACACCAATTTGATTTCTGGTTCTGGGCATGGGAAGAATAAAGGCTTTTTACAGAAATTATTATCAAAACTTATTTCTTAAACTATTTATTCCCTGCAAGCACTGGGACTTTACAGAGATGAATAAGGTGGAGAACAACCTTATTCATGTTTATGGAGAAAAACATAGCAAAGAAAAAGTATTAAAACCAAGCAAGCCTTTTAATTTTTCTTTTTCTGAGCTTCTGCAGAAACATCATTCAGCCTGTGATTCATTTTGTCCAAAGTGACAGCAAAGTGTGACTGGTTGCAGGCAGATGAAAGATAGAAGTATATTTTTCATCTGTGTTATTTTCAAAACGTATACCTTTGTAGACGGGGTCTAACAAACATTCATTACCTTTTTATTTTCATATTAGACACTATTCCCTGCCTACTCTCCCCATGGTCTGAATGGAGCGACTGTAGCGTAACGTGCGGGAAGGGAATGCGCACCCGGCAAAGAATGCTGAAATCTGCAGCTGAGCTTGGGGACTGCAATGAGGAACTGGAGCAAGCAGAAAAATGCATGCTGCCTGAATGCCGTAAGTGTGGGGAACCTGGGAAAGAGAAGGCCTCTTTGTATGTGTTAGTCTATGGCTCCAAACTAGCATTTGTTAACATAGGGTTTTTAATTATTTTCAAATATAGTTACTTGATGGACAATTTTTTCCTGATTAACTTTGGCTATAAAATATAATTATTTGAAAGTTTTAGCTAAATGCTCTCTGAATTCCAGAATGCTATATACACTAATTCTATGTTTCAATTTTTTTTTGTGTGTGTGTTTGTTTGTTCTGTTTTTTTTGGGGGGTGGGGCACAATTGGAGCATTCCTTGTCTCTTTGAATTCTGTAAACGATTTGATGCAGTCTTGCGCTGAGTCTTGCTCTCTATGTGTATTACTCCTGTCAGCCCACAAGGGCATGTAATATGAAAGTGTTCTCTCCTGTGGATTTTTTGTTTGTTTTTTGTTTTTATTGCACACTTTTGGCTGCTGAGAGATGGAATATGACCATGTTTTCATCTCAACTTACTCAGTCCTATGGTGATTACCAATATTGCTTTAGGTGTATGGTTACTCCATATTTGATACAATACTACCACTTTGGGCAACAGCTTGTTCACTTCCCAATAGTAAACAAACAGAATTAATAAAGCCTATTTTTTTACTCAAATGCAGAATGTGCCCAAGGAAGGAGAGAGAAGATTAGCATATCACTTGTGTAATTCTTGCAGCTCTAAGAGTGAACACAAAAGAAGCTCCATTTCTGATACATCTCTGAACTGTATTTTAGCCTCTTTCCTGACCTACGTCTCTTTGCAACTTTCAATGTCGTATGGGCCAGCGGATGGTGTGGAGGCAGCTGCGTTGATTTTATACCTTATTCCACTAACATCTCCCCCTTCTCGAGTGGTGGTGATTTCTAGTTGCTTTGCAGTCTTGGTGAGGAGTGATAGCCTAAGGCATTGCTGAATGAATAAGATGATAACTTTTAGTGCACTGTTGCCAGCAGGTTTATGAGGCATGATATCTGATTACATTATTTATCACAGAAAGTATTGGCTAGAAAAGGCTTTTCTACTGCAATTTGCTAATTCAGCTTTTCTTAAATAATGTGAAATATCATTTTGATTACTATTCACAGGGCCTGTGAATAAGCAGCACTAAAAGGACAAAAACTTTTAAGACACAGCGGTATTACTAACCTTTGCGTACTGCACTACACTGATAAAAATATGATACAAGTTCTTTTCCATCTGTTCTGCTTTAAAAAGCTCCTTTATGTTTGGGGTTTTGTTTGTTTTGTTTCCTCTTCTGCTTTACTCAGAGCCTCAAAGCAGATCAGTTTAAAGCTCTACATCTATCAGTAAAGCAAGGCTTGTATTTCAGGTAACAGATAGTTTGTAAATCTAACTAACTTGTTTTTTTAGCACCTTTTCATTATAAAACAGACATATATACAGACTGGAAAACTGAAGGTGGCACAGGAAAATTATTTACATGTTTGTTGTAAGGTTAGTGGTCTGCCAGCACCTCTCTGGAAAAAGAAATTGGGGAAAGCATCAAAAAATATTTCTGCTAGAGATGGCTTCAGAACATTTTTGATGTGTACTCTCACAAAATTTGCTGAAAACACTGGAGGTGTAAGTTGCATTCCCGTATTTAGGATGCAGATGCTCATTGGGCACATCTGTATGGTTTTTTTTGACCTTATGTTTAGGTTGGCAGCTAACACAGATTTTGTGTAATACTTCTCATTCTTTGCAGCCATCGACTGTGAGCTAACAGAGTGGTCCCAGTGGTCTGAATGCAATACCTCATGTGGAAAGGGCCACATGATCAGGACAAGAATGATTAAAATAGAACCACAGTTTGGAGGAACAGCTTGCCCAGAAACTGTCCAACGTACAAAATGTCGAGTAAGGAAATGCCTCAGAGGCCCAGGTATGGAAAAAAGGCGCTGGAAAGAAGCTCGGGAGAAAAGAAGAAGTGAACAAGCGAAAAAAAATATCGATAGCGAGCAATATCCAGGTGAGTGTGAAACCATTACTTAGTATGCTCATGTCTGACTTTTGTGTGTAACGGGAAAGAGTTTGTGAGCAGCTCCTCCTTCGTGCTGTGATAATTTTTTTTCACTATTGCAGTTCAGGGAAATTTATAGCAGCAAAGTACATCAGTTTCAGTGTTTGGCTGTCATTACAAAAGTGCAACATGAGTTTAGGGCACAACAGAGAAAGGTTCACATATTTCCACATCATCACGGATAATATTTTAGCTCCTTCCCTACAAAGTGTAGAATCTGAAGAATGTAGAATTGAGATCTGGCAAAGGATTGATTGTAATGTCTATGGGACTTAATAATAATCTTTGCATCTGGTTACCTTCAAACTTTGGAAGTATTTGTTCCTGGATTCAATGCTAAATTTCAAGATTGATCAGCCTTCTACCTTAGTAACTTGATTCGGGCTGAGACTGCTCAGGGAGATGTGCTCTGTCTTCAGGAAGGGACAGTATTCAAGCACTAATCAGTAAAACATAGTATCTTATATTGACTTTATACCTTACATTATCAGGATATGAGTCATTGCTAATTTCTGGTTCATGATTGTCTGACATATAACAGTTTCTTAACTGTATTTGTTTTATAATGTAGACAGTAAATATCTTTTTAAATACAATTTTCAATGTTTTTCAGATATATCTTGAATATATTTAACTGGCTTCCTTAATTGCCTGCTGTAATAAACTAGGCAATATGCTATCTTAAATTCCAAGGATGTAAGTGTGCAGACATGCATAGTGGTACACAATCAAATGTTTTTTTTTTTCTTCTCCCAGTTTGTAGGCTGAAACCATGGACTGCTTGGACAGAATGTTCTACGCTCTGTGGAGGTGGAATTCAGGAACGCTACATGATGGTAAAGAAGAGATCCAAAAGTACTCAGTTTACTAGCTGCAAAGACAAAAAGGAGCTAAGAGCATGCAATGTTCATCCTTGTTAGCAAAACAAGGCTTCCAAGTGATGCACTCTGAGCTAAATGGAAAGTCAACCTTGGTTTGGTTTTTAAAACAACAAAAAATATACAAAGTGTATATTAGTTTTCATTTTTGCAGTGTGGTTTGCTTTTTAGTCTTGCTGGTGCAAGAAGTATATTTTATAAATATTTCCTCACAGATTAATGCTGAGAGTAGATCTTTGATACTCCAGCTAGCCCTTAATGCATAAAAATAGTAAGTCATTGTGAGTCATTTAACTGAAATACAGATGTATCTGTGGACATGGAATAGCCATATAGAAATACTACTCGTAAAGACATGGGATGCATGCATATTAACATAACTAAGTTAAAGTGACATGTTTCATATGTGGGAGGATTTCTCTCTTGATCTGATTTTGAAAATCCAAAGCAGTGCCTATGTGATTACACAACTATGCCAAGGAATAATTTCAGTAATGCTGGTTCAATAATATTAAAGGTGCATGTTTATCTTTTTACACTATTGGGTTAAGCTAATAGTTATAATAATGATAATCCTATATACTTTTGTTCACATGGATGTTGTGCTCCATGCAAAGCAGTCTTTGTTTCTTTAAAACTTAAATAATCTGTGCAGCTCAATAGTGACGTCTGCCCACTACGTAGTCACAGCACACAAAGAAAACTTGTGACTATCATAATATGTTTAGATGCCATATTCCCATGTTTGGTCTACCCACTCTTGCTCAAAATGCTTACAGAACTAATAGAAATTGGTCCAAACACAGAGAGTCACAATAGCTGTATCACAGAAAGGTTTCCACGTGAAAGATGCTAAAAAAGTAGATTCAGTTTCATGATAATGTTGATCACAAATGAAGCGAGAAAGAGGATTTTGACATAATAAAAACTGTAGAGAAAAAGTGAGACAGGTTCTTTTGCATCCCTTATAGCAAAGAAAGGGAAGGGAACCTCTGGAATGAAACAATCACACTCTTAGAAACAAAATTAAAAATCAATACAATAATATATTTACAGCAGTGTCTTTTTTTTTTTTTTTTTTTTTTTTTTTTTTTTTTTTTTTAACTCAGAGTTTAAGAGGATCTAAAAATTACTACACTTGTGAGAATTGCACATTTGCATTTGTACCACCCAGGATAAATGTCTTCCTTGGCCATGTAAGCGATGAACAAACTGCCTGAGGTTAGAAAATAGAGCTCCTCACCACTCTAATTGCTTTTGCTATTTTACGCCATCTCCTGAAGAGTTCAGCTCTTATCCCTACATGTAGACCAGTGAGATCTTGAGCTCCACTTGGTATTAGAATATAATTCTCTCCTGTATGTTTAACAATTTAACATTAATGGTAAGAGATGACGGTGACAGGTTATCTTTTTGTCCAGGAAAGGCAGCATACACCTATGTCTCTACAGAAATCATAACAATGCACTGAATATAGACTGTTGATGCTAACACTTAAAACAAGCTTGAGAGAAATGAATGGAGAAAAATTCATATTTTAGTCTCTTTAAACCAGTCTTAAATAATTTACTCACTTTTTTTAACACTTGGTCACAATTCTGAGAACCCAATGCCCAGGTTTTAAGCGTCCACATTTGATGTGAAACACAATGCACGGAGGCTGTTCAACTTCATCACCGCTGCTCTGGGAATCTTCTCATTACCTCCCCGTAGCTACATGGGCTGGTTGCATTATGCTGTAGGGCTGATCATCATCATTTCTCCACTGGACACTACAAGGGCTGCTCAGGACTCCCACAGCTGTCATATCCCACCCCCTCAAGGTATTTTTCTGCTTTTTTTTAGGCCTGGAATGAAGGTAGGGGTAGGGAAATGGAACCACTGCAGTGTTTATCCTCTCCTGCCACTGCTAAATGAAATGGGTGCAAGCTCACAGTGAACCAAACCAGGAGAAAAGACAAAAAAAAAAAAAAGCGGTTTCATGCTAAAACCAAACACTTTACATTTTGCACAGCTTGGCACATTTAATAATATAATACCAAGGTAGTTTGCCTCCTTGTGCCTATTGAAAAATTTTTACTTTTTTTTTTTTTTTTTTTGTCCCTACAGCACTGCCATTACAGTGTAGCAACGAGACCATCCCTAAGTAATGTATTTATGGTCTTACCTTGCACGTTACCCTTTTAATGACCAAAATATTTGAATAAAATGAAATTCAATGGAATGATTGATATAGAAACAGGAGGAGCAACCAGATGAAGATATTTCAGGTGAAGACACGGGTAGTTGCAAAGAGCTACAGCGATTAGTGCTAGGTGCCCAGCCAGGGCAGGGCTGCACATGCAGCCTAAATCCATACTCCACCTACCTTTGTGAGCTGTTCCTGCTGAGTCTGACAGAGACTAGGCCAGCTGAGGCTGATCATTAATAAAAATAATCATCGGCTGTGAAATCTGTGGCAGTGCTTTTTGTATGCTTGGCTCAGTGAGAGTTTGGGGTGGGGGGAGCTGAAGAAGAAAGTGGCTCTTGCATGGAAAAAAATGCTGTGAGTTTACAGACTATATTTTATCCAATCAACCCTTACCACTTGTTCATGCTACTCCTGCAGAATCGTGCTAGCTATTGCAAATAATGGGTTAAAAATAATGCTATCTTCATTCTTCATGTTCGTTCCAGTTCATCAACCTGTTTTGTCTTTTAATGACTCCCTTTGCCAAAGGATGAATAGTCCAAATACACCTGTAGGCATGTAGGAAACGCGTAACATATTTCTGAACATGCCCACAAAAATGTCCACTAAAAATAAATCAATAAATACATAAATCGGGTTTCCTTTCACTGTGGTTCTTACCAGTTTGATTCTCCATGTACTTTTTCTCTTAGCAAGGAGGCTGTTCAGTGTGATTTCCAGTCATTTCTCTTAGGCTCATTAGCGTTATGAATGTTGGATTCTTCCCACCTTGTTAATACATACAATGACAATGTAGATTGCATTTGGTCAGAAATACGTGATCATTCCTGCTTAGGTTCAGCTTTTCACACTGTTTTTCTGTTGAAGTGTTTTACAAATCACTTGTCTTTATTCTAACTTGATACAAAAAATATTTAAGCTTATTACATTTTTTTAAAAAAAGAACAAACAAACAAAAAAAGAGGTTGATTTTCTATTGAGAAAAAAAAAAAAAGCTCTGATATACAATATGTATACAATATGTATACAAGAAGTATTGCATTGTTACTGTAAACTTTCTAGTAGTGTAATAGCCACTGATTATCAGTCAATAAAAATGAGAACTGTTCTCTCGCTTCTCTCATGAATAATACTGCTGAACTGAAAGCACAGGTATCACTCCCGTTTTGTAGACCTCAACTATCAGATTTTAGCATTGTGTGTATGTTATGTTTTTCTAACATACAAACTGTAGAAGCTTTACACATAATAAAAAAGTTAGGGGCTTAACAAATGTACAGTAGGACTCTGTGTGTGCAGCATACAATTTAAAACATTTTTTTTTTATCGCATTTTTAGATTTCCTTCATGGTTTTTGTTTGCTGTGGAATTATGAAAAAGCTACCATGAATATTTCTTACCAAAGTCTTGTGTAGATGTTTTGTAGCTGTCTGGCTAACACATTATTATTTTGGAATAAAGACATCTTTACTATGAAATTTATGCTTGTATGAGATTCTATTCAACTACTGTGAATAAGTACACACACACACAAAATAAAAATAAAAAAACAACAAACAAAAAAACACCATACATGAATCAATATAATGAGTAGAGCCATGCTCTTATTTGCATTTTAGTCCTCTTCAAGCCAATGGGCTATCTGGAATGAGGTGGCTTTTATTTCACCTGGTCATTATTTCCACTTTCTTGTATTAAAGTGTTTGTTGAACAGTTTGTTGCTGTTTAGAAATCACAGGGTAACTTGTCATCTTTACTCACGTTATCCTGCATTACTCTCATGCTGATTTGTTTAATAAAAGAAAAACTATTTAAAAGAATACGATACATGAATAGGAAAACTGCTAAAACTGAGCTTCTAAAAGGTCTAATGTTTTGTGACACTTCTACTGATATTTTGTGATACCAGCAGGTTGTGTAGGCATGCTGTGAGAGTGAATACTTCATTAACAGTTACAGAGAAAAGTCCAGCAGTCAGGGGGAGCATCTCAGCAAAGCTGACGCTGTAAAAACAACTGTAAGTAAAAGCTAAAAATGACCAGTGTTTTCACGGACTAAACCTATTCTAAATCAAAAGCATAACAGGGCTGAGGTGGACCTAGCCGAAGTTGCTTGAAGATGACCCATGGAGTTGCTTACTGATAAGTAAAGGCAGAGCCTGGTCCAGTAAAACCCCACTGAAATGTAGCTGTTTGCTCCCAGTGAGAAACATGCTTGGTATCTCCAAGCAGCTGTTTCATGGCAGGTTTGTTAGTGGATACAACAGCATGAGGCGCACAAACTCACCTGCAAAGAGCTGCCTCTGGCTTCAGCAGCTCTGCTCCAGCAACATTGGGCAACTGCAAAAGAGGCAGTGCCTCCGAGCAAGCCCTCCTTTCAGTTACTCCACCATAGCATTGCTGATATTTTTTAGTCAGAAGACAAAATCAGATAAACTCACCTTTCTGTAGTCCTGCTTGGTGAATAGTGCAACTCCAGCAAAAACCTGACTAATCCTTTTGTCTTCAGGTAAAACACCGACAGGACTGAGGCTGCCTAGCATGAGCAGGTGAGCAGCAGTCTAGCCTAGCAGGACAAGTCAGCTGGACAGCAATCGTGATCTTATGGCCCATAAAGCTGTATCATAGCATCAAGTGAACCTGAGAGGGGTCACTGAGCCCTGAAGCCAGCACCGTGGACATTAGGCCTGTTAAATGCCAGCCATCCAAGTGAGTGCTTGGGACCTGCTTGGCAGTATGCCTGCTGATAACATAAGATACTCTTCTTTGCATGGCCAGCACATCTGAACCATAACCAGAAGATGTTAGTATAGCAAGTCCTCAGTGAAGGCCTGTAATGTGGCTAAATTAACTCTCCTTCTAGAGGTACCTGTCATTCTCCAGATCACTGCTACTGAGTTTCAGAGGTGACAAGAAAACTAACAAATCCCTGAAATTATGCAGGGCTCTTTGCTAAAGTCTAAAGCCCATCATTTGGCCAACTATCATTTCTGTTTCTGATATAGTTATTAATGCTGACACATGGCCGTGCTGCAAACTGCAATGCAAACTAATTGTGTGTGCGCATTTGGCATGCAGTATACACTCCCATTTTTTCTCATGTCTTTTTCTACTTGGGAAGCAGCATACTAACTACTGGGGAAAAGTCTTTTTGAGTAAATTGGAATGTGCTTAAGAATCTTTCACAACCAGATTTCAGGCACTTAGCATTCTCTGCTCCACATGCAAACCCATTTAAGCTCTTTATTGCAATGCTTTCAAGTTTGGGACTCAGTCACTTCATGCAGTGTTGCGCAAAACAAAGCAATAACAGGCCACCTGAATGATACTGAGCTCTGTTTCCTCTGGCTGCCAAAAGACAGAACAGTTTGTGCCATAACTGATGGGCACATTAACTGCTCAGTAGGCAATGACATTTTTCACATGCAGCCTAGATAATTCAATGCTTCTAAAACACTAACGCTCAGAGCTCTGCAGTCTTCTCATCCTCTTCATGAAAGTCCTAGGGAACTTTGCTTGCCCCACCATCAGTAATGAACTCCCAACCATTGAGAGAGGAAAGCTCTTCCCTTCTGCTTGCTTACCACATCTGTACAAATGGGGAAAACGAAGCACCTCATGACTCCCAGTTTGCTTCCATTTCATTAGCAAATACTGGACTATTCTGAAATGGGTCTTTTAAAATAAGCACTTGATATGTTTCATAGAGAGGTCACAGTTTCCAGACACAGGGAGGTATTAGCACCGCCCCTCTCACCACACCAAGGGCCTTAAACAAACACCTGCCCAAAGCCCAAGTACAGATCCCACTCTTTACCTACAAACCTTCAGGTATCACCTATTATTTGGCTGCAATACTTTATTAACATAAATCAGAGGTTAAAAACAACGAACAGGAAAATTCGTACTTACAGAATCCTTGTCTACTTGAGCAGTGAGGGAACCAAACCAGTGTCTAGAAAAGAAAAGGAGGAGTCCACTTTAGAACATGAAAATTGTCTTCATCATGAGTTCAGAATGCATAAAATCTTACAACTGGGAGAATATGATTTTTACACCATTGGCATTAAAAGGTACAGATAGAGCAAGACGCACAAACACAGGAACAGTAAGTACTTCCAAGTGCAAACAGGCAGCAACACAATTTAGAAAGGCTGAAACATTTGCATACTATCTCAGAATTAAAGGAAGAGACGAGCATTTGTCATACAGTATACTTGCAAATATAGTTCTGGTTTACTTCTCTGTAATGTTTTTCAAATTCTAACTTATATCTATCTGAAATGTCAGATATTATCATAAATACTTTTGAATGGGTTATTCCTGAAGGGCACATAAGCGTACAGAAAGCACTATTGATATCTTTGCATATAAATATACAGGCTTGTAATGTCTGTACATGAACACACCAGAGAAATAAAACTACAGTCCACCAGATGGCACTGGAAGCCAACACAGACAGCTAAAAAATAAAATCCAACTAAGAGCAGAGCCCGTATGCCCAATGCCACTGAGTGTGAGGGGCTGTGCAGTGTGTAAGTGGGCATTTTCCTCTTTGCAGCTGGCACCGAGAGCCTACCATGGCTTAAAAAGCACTTGTAAAGCATCGTCTTTGTGAAAAGCCACAAGGGCAATGATTAAGAAATAGTAAAGCTTCATTAAAAAAAGCCAAAGCACTCTTTAACATGCCACCTGTCCAACAGCTGACTTCAGCAGGCCAGTCACCCCCTGACCTCCTGAAGCCCACCCTGCAGTGCACACTGGGCCGTGATTTCCATCAGATAGCTCCTACCAACCGTACCCGGAGCAGTCCAAGCACAGCACCGTACCCAGCAGACTTTTTGAGCTCAGGGTGGCTGCCCCTGCTGTGAAGCCAGCTAAGCGAGCCCCCAGCGCTGTTGCCACACAGGCAATACGTGCATCAGGATGCAGAGAAGCTGCTTTGCTCTGGGAGCCCTTGATCCCCCTGTGCTGCGTACCGCAGCTCAGCAGCCTGCTGAGTAACACGTTAAGCTGCTCGGTGCACAGCCCCCAGACCTTAACATGATCGAGCCGCTTCCCAGGCACACCTGTGAATGCAGGGATGGCTCGCAGTTTTCCCTTTTTGTTCAAAATCTGATCTCATACAGTGGTATTCGAAAAGTGATTAATGGTAGAAAAACATCTCAAAGAGTTTGGGTTCAATGAGTTTCAAGATCAACAGGTTTCAAAATGCTTCATGTCTTTCCTGGCAAAAAGTAAAAACATTAGCTTATACCACTGGCTGGGCATTATACGTGAGGTCTTTTGGCTCAGAATCTGAAAAGGGAAAACAAATATGGAAAACTATGGGAATTAAAGAGAATTTTAAAAACTTACTGTACAAGTACAGATTCAGGAATATTTTCACTGCATTTGAGATATTTTAAATGTTTTGTTTAATTTCAAATGAGCTAACTTTTTAAAATCATCTTTTTCTTTCTCCTTTTTCACATTAAAGAACATCCTACAATTAAAACAGTTTGACAGATCAAGAAGACAGTAACCTTGTTAATTTTGATGCAATTTGGAAGACAAAAAATGTGTTTTAGTATGATTCACCCTAGCAAAGTAGAACGCTTCAAAGTCTTTATCAAAAAAAGATACTTTATGAATTTCTGTTGGGATTTTTTTTTTTTTCATTTAGAATAAAAATCAAAATTTCAATTATCAATAGGAATGTTAATAGCACGTATTATTCCAAGTAATATATACCAAACTGACTCCCATTTAGAATAGGAATCTCCTAATTAAGGTGTGAATTTTACATTTTCAAATAGAATACTCAAACAATACCATCTACAACATCAACTACTAACAACTTGATTTTAGGACCTATAAAAAGCTTATTTACTCACGTTGAGATTTAAAATGCAAAACAGAACTGCCAGCCAACTTAATATCCCTTTAAGATCCTAGATTCCTCACTAAGGTTTCTCTTTTTGGTTTCTACTCAGGCCAATATTTTGGCACACACTGGCTTCCAGAGCATCTTGCATGGAACAGTTCAAGAGTGGAAAAGTTGCTGATGGAGGGATTCAGGAGCGGCGCTGTACTGCCACACAGCTTTCTCTTACCAGAAGTCTAACGTGCACATGGGGAACCCATACTTATCCTTTTTTGTGCTGCTAGAAGCTGAAGCATAGCTCTTGTTCTAAAGCAGCATAAAATGTGTCTGAAGCCTACCTTCTACTGATATAATATGTTAAATATATCAACAATATTTTGCTTTCTTGAAATTCTGTTTGCTCCCAGGTGCGTTTTTTAGAGCTCTTCATTTCTGTGGTACCTGAAACCAGACCAGCTTCCCTAAGGACACCTCAGTCATTTCTGTCCTGCTGCAGCGATCTTTTACCTTTTCCATTTATAACTAAAATAAAAATTACATGAAAAGAAAAGAAAAACACCAACAACTACAACAAAAACAGAGATGATAGTACAGAACATATCTCTAATTGAAAGAGACATTGTTTATTTTTGTCTTTTATCAGTTCCTGGGAAAATAATTTCTATTAACTCCTTTGGTTCCTTCAATTAACTCCTGGAAGCTACCCCCAGATTTCAGAGAGTTATTTGCTATGAGCCCATATGCAAAGCCTGACAAGGATGTCCATGGCAGGTCACAGCAGAGGTGTTAATGACCTGAATGTGTTGATCCTCTGCTGTTCCAAGGAGACAGAAAATCACAGCTTTTCTGAGATGCTGTGTTCCTACTTGCTGCTGAGTAGCCCAAACAGGGCTGGGCTTGCTGGTGCCACCGCTGTGGATGGTTATTTTAAATACTCTCCTCTAGAGAAGGGAAATAATTAAAAACACTATGGGAAAGACCTCTAAACTAGTAATAGTCCTGTAATGGTGTCATGCGCATACATGAAGACAGAGCCATGTATGAACAGGTCAGAAACACGGGGCTTTCTTCATGAGAAGGAAGGACCCAGCCCCAAACCACCAATACGTCTGATATGTCTTTATCAGAACGGGGAAGAACTGGCGACACCAAAAGCAGCATCCAACCCATTCCCTCAGCTACCTTGGCCCTAACGAGGCCGCACACACAGGAGTTGAGGTGTAGGGGCAGTCAACATCATTCCCCTGCCAACACCCGTGCCCTGGGCGGTATCCTCAGCTTTTGGGAGCCGAGCAGCTGTACTGCAGCACTCAGCACTCTTCCACCAGGGAGCCTCAGAAGCACCCTGGCACATCCCGAGGCAATTTCACCCACTGCCCTTCCACATCAGGAGATGCACAGAAAGAACCCTGTAACCTCTGGATCCCGACCAGGCTGGAGCGCCCGTCTCAGACTCCTCCGCAGTGTCTGCAGGCGGCAGCACGAGAGCAGTTTTCACACACAGCCCGTGTTGTTCTTCCCAAACCCAGACACGAGCTGTACGAGGCAGCAGGGCGATGAGCAGAGCAGAGATGCCCGTGGATCAGCAGAGTGCTTTTGACTTTAGGAGAGCTCCCAGACTACAGCTGCTGTGACTTGCTTTCAGGTTACCAGCACCATCCAGACCTGCCAAGTGCCCGCAGGCAGCAGCAAATGGGTCAGTCAGTGCCCGGGCAAGGCGGTGGGGCTGCTGCAACCCTGCGGGGCTTTAGGAAGTCACTTTGGTTCTTTCTTTGAGCCCCTACTGAAAATGGGCCCAACTCAGAACAGATGCCTTTGTGTTCTCTTCAGATTTCTCTTTTAATAAAGGCAGTATTTCAGAGCAAATTTTAACACTGATCCAAAAGAACTTTGTTAAAATCATCACATTGTAAAGCTTCAGATCCATGGCCCACAGAACATACCTGCAACAATTTAGGCATCTGATCCTATAAATAAGAGCAGGGAACTAACTGCTCAGTCCCCAAGTTTTACATTGCTCCTTTAGGCCTTCTGCCTTCCCCAACCCCACTCCTGCTGGCTTGGAGCGATTATGTTAAAGTAGCTGGGTACTTGGAGATATGGTTACGGAAAAACTAGAACAGAGCATAAACAATCAGCTGTGTGACTTTGCTCAAGAAACTACAAAATCTGTCCTCTCTTCCCTCAAATCCCCAAAGACAAGAATTTTCTAAAAGCAAGAACTGTGTTGCTATGACAACTGTAAATAGTACCATCTTCTCCCTCACGTTTTCCTTTCAAACAAACTAGTTTTTAATTGTATATTTTGTCTTAATCTAAATTTTTCCACGTCAAGTTTCTGATTTAACACACTGCAGCAGGGGCTTACCATCGAGCAGGGAGGGTTTCATTGTTAGAGAGAAGCACATCCACCTTTCTGCTTTCCCGAAGATCTGCATCTGGACAAACTAGACAGCTTTATAATGAACCTTAGCACACAGCAGTGGGCTGCAATTGCTCTGCTGAGCCTCACTGGGGACCCCCATCCTCATGTGCACCTGAGGGCCTGCTGGCCTGGGAGGTGCCTGCACTCCTTGTTGTCACTGTCACCAGACCCGCTCAGCCCTTCTTGCCTGGCAGTCTCGTCTGAGTTACAATCTCTGTTGTAACTCTGAAGACGTAGTGCCCTGAGCACACACTGACTATGGAGCAGCACAACTGTGAAAAGATGCAAAGCTGCAGGTGGGCTTGAGACAACATAGACGAGACTGAGAATTTCTTCTCCAACTTCTCACTTCTTAAGATTGGGGGCCAGGTTAAATCAGGCATTGTTTTATAACACATTGCTTAGTGTAATGAGTTTTTACACCTTCCTCATTCAGTAGGGGAACTCTGCCGTGTAACAGAAATAACATCTGAGAACCTTATCTGCGCAGAGATGTTTTCCCCGACAATGTGAATTGATCATCCTTCCTTCCAAAAAGAGGGTTAAGGCTGTGCATGTTTTGAATCCTATTAGTAAACCACATTACACAAACCAACGTCCCTGTTTGCTACAGTGAAATTGCAAATTAACCCCCTTTAAAAGTAGGTCAGCTCACATCACCTATGAGAGCAGTACTGTGTGATCAATCTTAACGTCATTATCAAGTAATCTGTAGAAAACTGTTTGGCAGACAATGCACTTTGACTCCATGCCCAGGGCTTTGCTTTGTGATTAATGATTATGCTGCTTCCTATTTGTCCCCTGGTAAGTTACAACTGTCCACCACTTAAGCAGACTTCATCTGAAATTCATGGAAGCATTAAAAATCACCAAAAGGGAAAGAAGAGCAAAGGAAGAAAAACATTTGCAGTATTCGAGGGAAAAGTTGCTAAAAGTTCACATTTCAGACTCGCTCTTTGATAACCATATGCTTTCAGAGTGCTTCTGATTTAATGTTTCATGCATACATACAATACTATTTACTCTATTTACTTTTAAGAATCTGAACACATGCTTACTGTTAAAAATTTCTCCCAATGTATTGTTATCCAAGGTGCCAGAACAGAGTCAGGCATCTACAGCTCAGACTAAATTAGGCTGCAGCCCTACAGGCTGGTAAACCTGCATCATGTGTGGTTAGTGGATGTGTGACATCATTTACTGAAACTATATATTTTTGTCCTATTTTATTTTCTCAAAAGAGTGACTGAATCACGGACTGATTTACTGCTGTAGATGAACTGTCTGTTTTGGCTTTTGGGTGCTTCCACTGCCGTGATTCCTCTAGACATCAAAGCCAGCAGAATGCTCTTAGCTACTCAAGATCTATGCCTGCCCTTCAAGAGGGACTGATACATAGCATGGACTTCGTTTTGAAAGAAATACAATTGTTAAGGTCTTTAAAGATCAGCATAATTAGATGAGATGGTTGATAATTAAATGAGATGCTGAGATGGATCCCTCAGGTTGTTGTTTGATACCATGAAATATTGGGTAACACAAAAGGCTTAGTGGCCTAAAAAGGGTGCTGTCGAATGTAGCTTGCATATTCACAAAGCCATAGCTGTTTGATTCATCTGCTCCAGCACCTGTAACAACAATTGCTTTTCAACAATGTAAGGACAGGAACATGAAGAATTTTGCTTAGCATTTTAAATTCTGAATCATTATAATGTTATGCACAGCTGCATTTTATTTTGTTTGTTTTCCCTGACAGATAATATTTCCTGTTAATTTTCTCCAAACAGCTTACTGGCAAAAGACGGTGCCACACATTGGCAATTTAAAACTACAACTAGCTCAGCCAGACAGTGAGATAAAAAATAAATGAAACAAAAAAAATAATAATAATAATAAAGAGAAATAAATCTGAAGAGCATTTCTTGTAGCTTCTTTTCTCTTTTGGAAACTCATCAGCACTCTCTTGCATTCTTTGATTTTAATCCATAGGGAAATATTAATTGATCTGTGAGCCACGTATCTGAGTGGCTGTAGGAAAGTCAGCAGAAATTGTATAACACGTAACACTCACATGGCTAATACAAACCTCTCCAACGAATTCATAACCTTTCATATCTGCAAGTTACACTTTTCCTGCAGCCAGGAGGTGGCTGAAATGATGTAACTGAATTTCCCAACTTTGTCGATGTTAACTGAGGATAGCTGGCAAAATGGCAGCAAAACAGAAACACAAAGATGACCCCTCCCCTATTCAACAAGGCTCAATTTCAGTGCCTTATTTCACAGAAGAAACTTCCCAGTAGCAAAGACCGTATGAATTCTTATTTTGCATTAAGGTATGTGAGGGTTTTTTTCTTTTTTCCAAATCCACATCACAAAACGCAAACGTTTTTGAGGAAATACAAGTGCCCTGTGTCAAGTTCTCCTCGCAGCCTTGAATGGACATCGCCCTGTACGTGCTAGAAAAGGCAGTCTCTAAATGCACAGCTACCTTTCCCTGCCAGAGGGCCAACCCTGCAAATATTATTCATGAGCATTAAATAGGAAAGCTTACAGAAATACAATCCCTGCCCCTTCCTGTGGCATCGAGAGGCTCTTCTCATCAGAACAGATTGAGTTTGCTTGTAGAATGGCGAGAAAGATGCTGAATTGTGCTATCATTAGAAAAAAGGCAATGTCTCCAAGGAGGGGAAAACACAGATGAGGCATAGCTGCTCTCCGACTCACCCTACCCTCCTCGGTGTCTAGGAAAGGGGCTGGGGCTACATCAGGCCAGATGGAGGCAGACGTTTCCATGGAGGTGCTTAGCAAATGGTCTTTTGCCTGAGAGTGAGTCTTCCTCCTCTCTGCCCTCTGTACATGCCCCTGCAGCCACGCACTGAGCCCAGGATTTGAACCATCTGTGCTGGATCTCTGCTGTAATAATCTTATGTTTTAGTTGGCCGTAAAGTTGGAAAGAAACAATAAAAGGGATAAAATATAATGAAAGCCAAGGAAGTGACAAAATAAATTAAACAGTTGGAGAAAATAGAGGAAATGCATAATAAATATAATCATTAACATTCTCCATGTGCCAGTAATTTAACAGGCAAAAACAAAGATGACTCAGAGATTTTCAAAAGTTTTTAAAAGCAGAGCTGTTATTCACAAGTCTGACTTTATTTTTCTAGAGACTTTTTTTTTTTTTTTTTTTTTAAAAAGTTTGGTACATATTTCGTAAAGTGATGGTTTTATTTTGCAGGCAAACAAAATCAAAAGGTGTGCCAAGACTTGCTGATCTCACAGAGATCTGACAGTTTCAAAGGCAACAATATAATTTCTTCTTATTATTATAGGAAAGTATTGTATTAAAATATTATTATTTCCTAAATATAATCTGCCTCTATACTGGCTATAGTAGTTATGAAAAAGAAACAGGGAAAAAACGAGGTCTGCTTCAAGTGTTACTTTAAACATTGCTTCTTATGTACTGCTAAAATACTGCTAATACACATCTGGAAATCCCTTCAACAAACAAGTGGGTGGAGAATGTGAATGTGATTATATTCTCTGTAAATACAAGACGGGTTAGTTTAGTCCTCTTACTGTCCCAAGGGGCTATTGTTTTTGTAGGCATTATTAATGTTACCTGTCTTTATTAGGCTAATTATTTGTTGTATCAGTTGAAAAACAGCCTTATGAAGCTTAGCATTAGCTCTATGTTTCTACAGAAAGCAGGTTCACAGGAAACCCTTCAGATCATTAAGCGTTATGCCTATTAATAAGTATTTGTTGAATTATCGCCCCTGTTTCTCATGTGCAAGATCCAGACCCAACTGCATCTATACAATATCTTCTCATTATAATACCAGTGCTCTTAGGAATGGTGAATGCCTTGAAATGATAAGTTTAGATGGCTTTCCAGCTCAGAAGTGTTTATTTTTAGGATATGCTGAACAATGCCTTTTGTATGCATTTAAGTATGTAGGCCACTCGCTGTAAAAAGTCACAGTCATATAAACCATGAAGAGTGGGCCCATCCAGTGATGTGATCAGAGGGGAAAGGACTTTAAAGGAGAGAATTATAATGGACTCTTGAAATGCAACACGGGTTTAATTGGAAAGACTAAGTGCCTTAAAAACTTTTTGCTTCCCACGATTCTGCTTCTCTAGAAAAAGAGTAGGCAGAAGGGAGAATTGTTTTCACAGAACAGTATCAGTAAGGGAACAATATAATCCTAAAAAAGATAGCTCAGAGTTTGCAGAGCTGCCTGCAATAAAAGGATGTCATCTGGTGTGGTAGGTAAAATATTTTTGTGATGTCTTAAAACTTAGATAAAGTCTGGTTCTATACACAGGACTTGTGGCATATTCAGGCAGAACTGTGTTCATCTACTTCGCTTTCCATCGTCCACAGCAAAATTGTCTACTGTTACAAAGAATTTGACTATTGTTGCAAAGGCAGGGAAAGAGAAAGAAGGGATTATGCTCAAGAGAATATAGCAACCTGTACAGCTTTTACTTTCACATTGTTAAACAAATATATCAAAACCACTAGAAAATAACAAAAACTAAATCACAACTTCTTTATACACATGTTGGTATTGTTTTGCCTGTAAGAGTAGTCCTTCCTGTTGCATTCACCATTGTACTCCACAGATAATTTTAATCTATGACTGCATTAATAGATTTCAGACAGTCAAATCTATAGGACCTATATACAGCCTCTGATGAAGTACATATCTCCATTACATAACCTATACTCCCATATATTTTGTTTAGTCTGCTATTAAAGTAATCAAACTTTACACTACAACAGGTAATCGCTCCCTTTAATAATCTGCATCCGTCACCACGTATATGGGGTTTGTGTGCACTGCCACTGCTACACATGCTGAGCCCAACTCCAGGCACGTTCATCCTGCCCTCCAATGCAGCTCACATTTATTCTCCATTGCCACTAGTCAACATTTTATATTTATCTCTGACAGGATACACAGATGCTGGCAGCACTAGACTGATGCATTGACTTGCCAGATTTGGTACAAAAATAATTGCAGTAGTTTCACATTTGCTAAATCCAAAAAGTAGATTTTTAGTTTTCAACAAGTGCTCAAGTACTCTGCCACATTTTCCCAGCTGTTCAAAGGAAGATGTATTTTCTCTCTAACAGTAACGGCTCTTACAGAGCAACAGAAAAGCATACTTGTAAGATTATTTTAATATTTTCAAGCACACGGTAATTCTCACATTCTGCTCATTTCCCTATTTTCCAGTGCAATTTGATCTTGGTAAGTGGTTCATATAATGGTAGCTTCAGCTTAACCCTTCTGAGTCATTCTGTCAAAATCATGAGTAACGATGCCCTCTAAAAAAATACATAACACACTTGACTGAAATATTCATGTTACGTACACATTTCCCACTCAAATAGCTTCACCTAATAATGAAAACCTTTAGTACATGAAAATGATAAGATTAAACATGATGCCTTTCAACGTACTTGTTCCCTTCCATCTCAGAAGAGCAGTATTAGCTAAAGCCAAAAGGATCACTAACGCCTCATCTGCTAAACAATTGCATTAAATTCTCCATCGCTAGTAGAAATAAGGTGAAATTTCAAACAATCAGGGATTTTATGTGCTCTTATTACTACTGAGATGCAATAAATCCATGTTTATTCAGTCTAACATAAATTATATGGTCTATATATTAAAATATCTCCCAGGATATAACTAGCTGCACAGGAGGCTGGACACATGAAGAACAAATTAGCCTTCCATCATTGCTGCTTGTCATGTTGTGAAATGCTGAGTACCTGAGAAATACTGACCAAAAAAAATACTTATAATTGCATAACTGAAGACAATTTCAGAAGAACAGGAGAGAAAAAGGACCACGTCCCCTAGTTATAATGCCCTGCAGGACCAAAGGCTGTTAAAATACTCCTAAATCATTGCCTCTGGGCTTGTTTTTTGTTGTTTTTGTTTTAGATCAATCACAAAAAGTTGTTTCTGCTATTAGTCTGAGGTACACAAAGTTTTCATGATGCCCATACAAGATTTTCATACTGAATATTTAAGTGTAATAAACAGCATTCACTTTAGTTATTACAACAAATCCTGCTCTCATGAATGTGCACAACACTTCAAAGGATCTAGCAAAGAAAGTTTCAGTCAAGTGGAGTTTTATAAGGGATGTAAATCCCACCCCCAGAACAAGTTGTGGTTTCATTCTAATGAGTGATCTTAGCAGCAGGATTTAAATGACGTGTATCAATCAGACCTCCTTCCAGGAAAGCATCCACATCTTCAGCAGCACACTGACTGAGGCAACCCTTTTTCCACCCACCCTTAGACAAAAAGCTCATTCATTTGAAATGCACTGTGGATACACAACAGAGCATTAACAACCACTGAAAGGTTTTTAAAAGGACAACCAATACATATATATGTATATTAAGCAGAAATTATCAGTCAACACTTCTGTAGTTTTCTAAGTAGCTCAGCATAGCTTACAAAAACTGTTGGGGTTTTGTTTGTTTCTTTGTTTTTTTTTTTTTTTTTGTTTTTTGTTTTTTTTTTTTCCTGAAACAATAGAGTAAGGAAGTAAGAAAATCTAGTTAGCTGAAAATACATGGGCAGATAGTGATAGGACAAGGGGGAATGTTTTAAAACTAAAAGAGGAGAAATTTAGATTAGATGTTATGAGAAAATTCTTCATTCAGAGGACAGTGGGCACTGGAACGGGTTGCCCAGAGAAGCTGTGGGTGCCCCATCCCTGGAGGTGTTCAAAGGCCAGGCTGGATGGGGCCCTGGGCTGCTGGGAGGTGTCCCTGCTTATGGCAGGGGGTTGGGATTGGATGGGCTTTAGGGTCACTTCCAATACAAGCAATTCTGTGATTTTATGATACAAAGAATGAAAGAATATTTTTAACAAGTAGATTCAAGGAAAAGAGAATAGCAAGAAAAATGCTAGTCATTTGCCCACAATTTTTGAAACGCTTAATATGGAGAGAAAAAAACATTCTTGAAAAGTAGCGTTCACTATGGCTTCTGGGCTGATTTTTAAGCTGCTGGCTGAAGGTCAGCATTGTGCTTGATACCCTAGCACCCAGAGCTACAACCAAAAGGCTAGAGCTTGAAGGAATCAGAATTTTTACTTTTATGCAACAAATGTGTAATCACAATATTTCAAAAATGTTTCAGAAAATTGTATTTGACATAATTCTCCTGTATTTGTTATGTGTCTAGGAGCACTCTTTCCTTGTACACACCATCTGGCATAATTAATTTAAGAATTAAATTCTGCCCTCAGTATGGACATATTGTTACTCTCGGTAGAACAGAGATGATGTTTGAAATTAAAAAGTGTGGGCTAATACAGTAGTTGTGCAAGTTCCTTTATTTGTACCTTTCAATCACAAAAATTAAAGAACTTCTTTTTGTCAGATGCTTTGTAGCTGCTTATATCCCTGACAAAACATGTGAGTAGGGCATTTATTGTCTCCAGATCCCATGTTCTGTGAAAAGAACCGGTATCAGGGGTACTATACCCTAAGCACACACCTCTGACACAAGGATGGACCTCCCAATACACATGGCTCATTCAAGCCCCTTGTTGCAGGGGGGAGGAAAGTCATCTGCTGAACGTGCCCTTTTGCACAGGTGTTTGCCTGCCTGTATCACTTCCCAGCTCCTCGCTGAATCTCCTTTTTGCTCTTCTTACATTTAACCCGTTCTTGCCTTTGGCCACTTTCTGCTTTATTCTACTAGACATCCTTTCTTATTCCCTATGGGTTCTGTATCAAGCTGGATTCTGCTCAAGGGTAAAAGCACCCCCAAAACATCAGGACCTTAGGGAGCCAATCAGGTCAAGCTTTGTTCTTCTGTCTTTTAAGACGTCTGGCATATTTTCCTGCACCAGATTTAGCTACGTCTAGGATAATGTACTGTTAGATATGTTTATTGTAGTGCAGCAATGAAACCCGTTTCCTACATGAACACCCCTTCACTTGTTCATTCTTCCTGCTTTGTTTCATCCCCTGCACTCCCTCTAGGTGGAGGAAGGAAATTTTTTTTTTTTTTTTTCACTTGAGGAAGTACAGATTACAACTGCATAATGTTACCCACTATGTTTTGACAGATATTCAAGATAGCAGAAATTTGCTCAAGCAAATTTTAATTGCAATTCAAACTTTTGCATGAGAGAGAATGCTGTACAAACAGAAGCCTATTTGTGTCAGTCTTCAGCACAGGGCGATTTGCGTGCTTGAAACACTAAAATATTTTGTGAAGGGGGAAGAGCTTTCCTCTTCATGATCAGAGCTCCACAGCAATTGTTGAACCTACACCAATGAAGCACAGAGCCACTGAAATACTTAATTATGCCTTCAGAGTACTGCTCAAATACCAGTATTTACCTCTGAGGCTACAACTAAATTGCATGTTTCTGATCTAGCAGAGAGAGCTTTCCAGAGTCAATATTCATATTGCTGTGGGGACATGCATCTAGTCTCTACATAATCTCTATATAATTTTATATTATTATTATTTATAATACCATATAGTGGGTAAATAACAGCAGCTCCGTATTCAAGTGGTGTTAATCAGAAGCTGATTTCAGAGAGCAGCGATTCATAAATCAGCCTCCTTAAAATGAACACAACAGCTTCCCATCATGCTAATCAGACCAAGACCTGCAAAGTATGGGAAAAGTACTCCCTGAAAATTGTCCCGAGGTTAAAAACATGCCCGTGGGCTTAGCACCAAGTTGTTCCTTTGCTCCAGTTCATATTCATCATTTTTACTGAATAAAATATGATCCCCCTAACAAGATCAGTTTTATTTTTACTTTTTTACTTTAGGCACTGCATAAACCTATAGCTGGAAGGAAATTACACTCCTCCAAAAGCTTAGTATGTAAATCAACAAGCTAGGGAAAGAACTGGAGGGAAGAACAGAGCAATGTAATATGCACAAATGTACAGATTTAAAGGACAATAACAGCTTTAAATAGACTTCTTAACTCTTAATGAGAAATATTTTTCTGTAGGTTTAGTAACATTAAAAAAGATTGTAATGATTTTTCATTAAACAAAAGTTTGAACTTGAATGAATGCACTGATCTGAAATATTTCATGAGGAACATCAAGGTAGCAATCTACAGAAGTATTTATAATATTGTAAAGCCAGACAGATTTATTAAATGTTTAAACATATTCTAACATTCACCCTGAAAAACACTTCAGCAGCTGCACAGACATGGTTTTGGCAAACACTTTGTTGCATGCCAGGAGCTCCAGGAGGCACATAGGTGGCTACATGGTTTCTTGGCAGGTCAGAATGGAAAACAATGCCATTTAAACTATGTACAGATCCAAAATATTTTTGGTTTTGTTCGTTTTTCTTTTGTGATTTTGTTATTGTTATTGATTTTTTGGTTTGTTTGTTTTTTGGATGAGGTGACCAGTCTCTGAGGACTCAGAGTTTTGTGAACATTAGCTAAAGCAAGCTCACACCCCAGCTAACGAAGGTAAAAGATAAAGCACACTTTTCTCACTTTGCTGTCCCAAGGGACAAAAATATTAGGGTTATTACCCCACAAAAAGTAATTCCTGTGTAGTGACCTATAAACTGCCTTTTGACCGTTACCAGAACAGTCTGATGAGTGATGCTGTGCATACACATTGGGGTTTACGAAGGTGGGACCTCCTCAAATTAGCAAGCAAAAACAGCACGTAGAAGGGAAAACCTGCTTTCAGTACTGTTCTCAAAAATCCACTGTTGTATTTAGTAAAAACAGTGCTTCATCAGAGATCTGCCTCCTACTCCTAATCCTATGACTCACTCTGATGTTGGTATTGTATTTATAATATTGCTTTTCTCCAATTAAACATGCAATATTTCAATAGCATTGCAACCATAGTTTTTTTTGTTTGTTTGTTTGTTTGTTTTTTGTTTTTTTTTAAGAAGATGGATAGAAAATTAAGGCCATTCTGCTTGAAATGTAAAGGAAGATAAGCATCCTTTATAGTGATTTTAAGTAATGGGAATTATTAATTTGGCAATACAGTTGCTCAGTGGTGATGACACTAATAATCAAGTGATTATAATAAAACAAATACTTTTATTTATCATTCCCACAGCTGAGATACAACAGCTCTTCAGTGAGAAAATAAAACTATGTTTCTACTTTCCGCGAATTTCTGTTATAGTCAGTCTAAAGACTAAATTTCTGTGGCAATTTCTTCTTTTGTATCTGTATCATATGTGCCTGTGTTCTCTTACTATTACTGCTAAAACAGTGATATAAAAAGGGCAGATGAGAAATAGAGCTGGCAAATGTGATGTTAATACAAATGGTATATGAAAAGCAAAAGTATCTTATTCTCTTGAAAATTCTAGGTTCCAGTTTAAACTGGTTATGGTCTGTCACTGCTTTGCCTTAGAAGAATAAAAATGCACAGTAGACACAAATCTCCTTGATTATCACAGTTTGCAAAAACATGCACACACTTAAAGACTAGTAATACTTCAGCACTGTTATTCTCAGTATTTTGAGGTATGTGAGAGATATTTTGTTTCAGATTTAGAGTCTCAGAGCATAATCCTCCTATTGGCAGGGCATCGTTTTGCTAATCTATAAGTGCAAATACACACATGCATGCACTATATAGTGTAATGGGCTGAAGGTGTAACTGCAGTATCTAGGTATTACAGCACTACTAGTATTAAATCAAAACATCTACCCTTTAATGAAACCCACTCACTCTGATCTAAGCTTTATCCTTTTTATAACCTGAATGAAAAGGACTGTGAACAAAAGAGTATTATCACTCTGGGAATTTAGGAAAAGATCTACCCACGCGTGCCGTGGTACTCAAACCACTGTTGTTTTTTTTTTTTTGGAGTTCATAAATCTGTGGTGCACAGATAACTGAAATGGACTTGACATTAATAGCTTTGAATGACCCACTAATTTACAAGCTGTTTTCCCAATCCAGTCCTTAAAATCTCTCACTATGTTTTTGTTAATACAGATGTACATATAATACAGATTTATAAATATATTTGTAAATATGTTTATATAAATAACTAGTATTGCCGAGTCCTTTGGTTTCATTCAGATCTAGAGTGAATCCTGCCTACTTCATTTCCCAATATCAAGATTTACTTTATGAATGGAGTGCTCACGCCTGTGATTCTGATACTCATATCCATAACTTAATGATCTCACCAAACACACAGAAAAACCCTCATTTATTTCTCTCCTAAATGGGTGGCCAGCCTCTGACTCCCACTTTGGTATCTTTGTTCCACTTTTTAGGTGTTTAGTCTGTTTTGGAGACTGTTCTATTCTTCTTAGATGTGACAATAAGATAGAAAACCCCAGAGCTTCAACACACATTCCAACTATACCAGATGGTCTAATAAAATAAATTACCTATCCCTATTGTCCTCCCTGTGCTTGAGTCCTTATACAATAGCTACAACAGAAACATATACTCAGTTCAGATATTCCACAGTTTTCTTCTCTATAGAAATACTGAAGTAACAGGAAATACACTTCTAAATTCGGGTTTATCTACCAAGCAAGTGTTTTGGGGGGATGAACAGTAAAGTACAGATTAAAGTTGAAATCAAAGAAAGCAGAAAATGCAGTTTTTCTTGCATATACCAAGATTTAAAATAAAACCCAGATCCAAGAAGCTGAAAGAGCAAGTGCTCTGAGCAAAAGGTAATGACCAAATGTGGAAGGCTCATGAAGAAAGAAGATGGAGCTTGCCAGGCATGGGAATGGTTTCACAGCTCCCACCTTACCACCTCAGACACACTGAAATGTTACAGGGACTCTAAGGAATTGTTCACTAGGCACAAAATTTCATTTTTCAGTAGCAGACCAGCAGATCATTATTTAAGTTCATTATGTCATTTCACTGATTTATGCCAGGCACCATGAGGACACAGTATAATAAAAAATGGGAGCTCCCTATGGAAATCTGAAATAAGACTTCATTTGTCAATGAGACCATTAGATCATTTAATGGCTGTCAAAATGATTATATTACAAATATATGTATAGAGTTACAAAAATAATAATCTTAGACTAGGATTTGGAATGAAACAATGTAAAAAGTAAATCTATTTAATGTCATAATGAATACAGTTAATTAGTTAATTTCTACATACCTTATCATGTACAGGTGTGGGGGATACCCAATACTCCAGTGAAATGTCACTGAGCTACAAATAATTTGTTTATCTACTTATAAGAATAAAACAATACTTTTCACCATAAAAGAAAAAAAAATAAAAAAAAAGGCAGCTGAAGATCACTATTGACTGTTCTTTTCTTGCAGAAAAGGGAAATATCAACCTCATTTTACAAATGCTAAATCTTAGGGAAAAACTCTTTGTAACCAATGAGGAGAGCTCATGAATTCTTAACTCTTAATTGAGCCAAAGCCCACTGAGGGAATGGGAGAAAGAAGAAGTCTGATAAAATATCAATTCTGCTGCAAAGTAGCAGCCATTTGAGGGGTGATTACTTTTTCTTATGAATAAATTGAGCATAAATGACCTTGCCATTGAATAGCTCAGCAGAAACGAAACTTCTGTACATATAAAAAAGGGTTTGGAGCATACCTCCAGAGTTCTGGAGAATGATAAATGAACCGGTTCCTGCAGGCTGGAACAGGCAAAAGAAACATATATGCTGACTGATCACTGAGGAAATGGAAGCTAAACTCTGATCGCTTCAGACAATTTTCTGAAAGGTTTCAGCAAAGGTTATACAGGATTTCAAACATTAAAATGTAAACAGGACAAGAACTGGCATTATTGCTGGCATTTCCAGCATTTACTAGTTTGACTGCCTAAATACTAAAAAATGTCTGCATAATTTTGCTATTTAAATCCAACAATAGAAGGTGCGTTGACATTTTAGGTCAGAAAATTTGCTTTTAGGTCAGAAATAAGATTTCTTCAAATTCTGGTAAGAGAACCATGGGGAAAAAAAAACTGAATAAAGAGCAGATGACTTGTGATTTTGCTTTCTGTTCAAGCAAGTCTTTTTCATATTCCACCAAGGAAAAAAGAGAAGATAGAGCACACAGCAGTGACAGGATGCTTAGGTTCTTTTTAGGTTCTTTTAGGTTCTTTTCTTTTTTTTTTTTTTTTTTTTTTTTTGGACCTTCTGCATGTCACCATGTTAGCATAGCTCCTTCCCATTTGAGATCTGGGAGGACTCTACATTGAACACCCTAGCGTAAGGAATGATAACTCAAAGAAAAGTATTAGAAAAAATATCCACATTACTGAAAGATGATAGCTCACAGTACATGAAAACATAATTAAACTAAAATCACCTTGATAAGGGAGGGAAAAAAAAAGAGGAATATTCTACTCATTTATGAAAAAAAAATCAAACAATCACTTGCATGGCATGAGAAAATTTTTATAGAGCTGACAGATCAGCCCTGTCAGCCATCTGGAGCTTAGGGTCTTTCCAGCATATTTTCAAAAGGCCATTTATATGATTTTCTTTGATCTACGTGGATTGTCAGTCTTTTTATGAAACCTTCTGGAAATTTTGCTGATAATTGGAAAATTAATAGATTCAACATAAAACTTGATTAAGAACAGCCAACTTGATTTCCAGAATGAAGACACAATATGCACTTGATCGTTTTTCCAGAACTGGTACAATCTTTTGGGAATAATTTGTATAGTGTATCACCTGGACCCAGGGAATTCTGTTAGGTTCAGACAATGAAATTTCCTCTTAACGAACCCACGAGGGACTGGTGCTGTAGAGCACCTCAGAGACAGGCCATCTGGAGAAATATTTGCTACCTTTTTGCTGCCTGTATTTTGTTCCATTTCATTTTGGAGGAGTGTTTCATATTTTCTGTGATCTTCTACCCTTACCATAAACTAGTTCAGACAGGGAAATCTGTTTCAGTTGTGCACCAAAGGAACACCCATGTCTTAATGGGGACATAAGGATCTGACCCAAGGAATGGTCTAAACCACTGTAACATCATCCAACAACCTTCAGAGTAAGGATGAGCTGCCAAAAGCAGGTTCTTAAACTATTAAAAAATCCTGCAACACCTTTAAGTGCCTCTTGTTCTATATAAAAGGCAATGTTCTTGAAGAGTCAGGACAAAACTTGCGTAAGGACCCTGAGCAGACCTTTGAGTGGGAACTCACAGAACCTACCACCTGGATACTCACAACTTGGGCTCACAACTGCAGACTTCTTTCACTTGAGATCCCTCTTCTGAACTATTTTTCTTCCCGATTAAAGATTTGAATCTCTAAATCGTCCTGATTACAAACTGCCAAGCAGCTTACAGAACCTAGCCAAAACATTTTTTAGGAATTTCAGTAGTGCAGCATACAGCACAAATACAAATCCTACTGTAGACTGAAATGACGAGGCAAATGCACCAGGGCAGGGACGACTGCCAGTAAAACAGGCAGCCTGGCTGAGGCAGTGCTCATTTATCCTGACAATAGCAACATCTTCAGATAAGAGAGCATTTGTAGCCACAGAGTGAGTTCACTTCCAGCTTTAAATCTTATGACCCTTTCTTTCATGAAGTGAACCCTTGCCTTTGCCATTGCTCATGTGTGTTGTGCAAGTTGTATTTTCTGAGATGCATGCCTGGAACTGATGCCAGCAAAGATAATAAATCCATCGTTCTTCAAACAGCATTTCTGTAGAAAAAACCCAGCTGCTTCTGCTGGCTGAAGACTTTTGTCCTAATGCACTTTATAAACCCTTCAACTGGTGGTTTAGCAGCAGGAGACACAATGCAAGTGGGAATCATATTGTGAACAGTCTGACTGCTACAAGTCTTTTTACATTTTTATATAAAAAATACAAATTAGTATGTGGTTCTTCTATATAATAGAAGCCAATTGCCTGGAAGAAATCCTGCAGTTATCCACATAACAATTTACAATTTACTTAAGGAAAACATTTAACTCCTGTCACAAACAACACGGTAATTTTTCGGCAAAGGCAACTGTGAATTGCTTAAGTCTGTATGAGGAAAGGGTATTGTTCTGGGTAGCAATTAAAATAAGCATTAGTTCACAGAAGAGACTCCAGGCAGGGAGTCTGGTGCATGAGGTATATTTTACAGACAAATAAATTATGGGGTCTCAATAAGTAAGGTTTAGTTACCATAACCTTATTGACATTCACCACTGCAAACCCCTGAAAACACTCTCTTTTATTAAGAAAAGAACTCAAATACTTTTCATACCCAGAAACAAATAAAATTACTATCTGATCCCAAGCAATGTTTACTTTGAACAAGGAGGAGAGCAAAAGACTCCATAAAGCCCCCTCAAAGAGTTGGCCTCTGCCAGTGACCTATGTGAAAAGTCCTCAGACGCATCATTCAGTCACACCCAGCATGACAGCAAAACAAAGACCGAGAAGATACTGGTGACTCTGCTACCAGACCCACAGCAGAAAACCCACAACATCCTGAGGACACTACACCTATGTGCACATACCTACACACACATATATACTTTATATACCCAGCTTTTGGTCACCAAAATTTACTCTGAGTTTAGTTACACAGATAAAAAACAAACAAAAAAAAACCACTCAAGCTTATTTTATATCTTGAAACATTATACCCTTATGAATAAATACATTTTTCAATGGGAAAAATGCAGTAAATAATACCAACATTCAGCCCTATACGTACTGATATATATACTCCATTTTTTTCAATTCATTTCGGTATACTGACTTAAGAGAAAATTAGTAGTGAACATAATTCATTGTACAGTACTGAAGGAGAGAAAGGGATTACAGTTTCCTGGCACATTTGCAACCACACGAGCACAAGCACTTTATTGTAGCCATACTCCTTTAGATTCTAAAGCCATCTACCTGTCTTCTGCCTTCCTCTGTGGCTGAAAGTGGGTAACCAGGATAGGGATCAATGTGTGGACCAGCAAGCTGTGCTGCTTTTTCTAGCATACTCTGCCAACCTTCCCTATGCAACAAGAAAACAACATGAGATAACTGGGTTTTCTCCCCACTGTTAAGTGGTATCTTGGGTTTTAAGATGCTGCAGAATATTATTCCCATCCTGTAAAAACTTGACACATTTAACTTCCTATACATATACTTGGAGCAGGAACCCAAAGAGATGTGAATTGTGTTGATAAAACAGAATTCAAACTGCATCCAAACCAGAATCTAATTTTTGGATGAAGGTCGACATCTACTTACAGGTTCCCTCTCAACTAGAGATGCAAAGAAACTCCAAGTGAACAACTTAATATAGATTTTATTCATGAGTATCTGTGTCTGGTGGGCTCATTAGAGCAGATCAGAAGTAATAATTAAAGTGCTACCTCTTAGCTGGAGTTGGTCATGTTCATTTGTCACTGCAGGAGCCAACCTGATAAACAAAAGCAAGATTTATCCTTCTGATGTTAGTGGAGTAAACGCAGCTAAAACTGACTATAGAGGAGGACTCACACCTCACCACTGACCTCCCAGAACAACGTCACTTAACTACACCATAAGAAACCTCCTTTTTTTTTTTTTTTTTTTTTTTTTTCTTTTTTTTTTTCCCCTCATTTGCTGAATTCTGGTTGTTTTCTTTTCTGTTTAGGACACCAAGCTTGGAGTGCGTATACACATTGTTTAAGGAAAGCTAATAGAAACAGTGAGCATTAGGATATGCGTGTGCATCTACCCATATATCTTTAAAATTTGAATACCAGTGCCCAGAAACAGCTGTGCACTGTCAAGATGGGCACAAGCATCATTTTCCTTGCTGTTCAATAATCCCGTGGAAAGCTCTCCAACAAATTGCATCCAGGAACATGGATACACTGTGGTAAGCAAATGCTAGAACCCATGATATACCTCAAAAATCAGTGTAAAACTGCTGCTTCCAAACATGTGTGGTCAGTAACAACAACCACTGGCAAGGTCCAGCTCCAAACCTGTGTCCCACATTGCCGCAGCCTTGCACAGACCACGAAAGAGTTTTTATGTGTCTGCCTGCTAAACAAACCAAGTCTACCCAGGGCTGCTGCTGACGATTCTCAGCAGTAAAGGTAGCTGTTAAATCTCAAGTTAGTTTGAAGTCAGGTTCATTAAACTTGGAAATGAGATACAAAGATATTTTCAAAAAGGATGAGTGAGTCAGTTTTTAATTACTCGTCAAGGAGGGGTTCTCAGGAGAGGTTGTCTTCACAACTATGCAAAGTAATAAACATAACGTATTTACAGCTGTTTTCATTTTTCATGACAAACCAGAATTTGAAGGGAGTACAGAGATCAGAAAGGGCTTCTTTCAACCAATATTTATGTAATATTCCTTCCACAAGCACAAAGATAGAAAAAGACACAAACGTCATCCTGTTCCTCTTAAAGGAAATACTCTATGTGTATACATTTAAGATGACAAGACCTTCTGTTCAAGTCATCTCCAATCTTCCTTATGCTCCAGTCATACAAAGATATGCTTTGATCAAGTTGAAGCAAGTTCAACTGCTCTGTCATGCCACAGGTTGTGCTTGTAGCTCTCTACATTCATTCCCACATTAAATCTGGCTGTGTTGCTGTTAAGAGAAAATCAATAGTGGCAAAATGAGTTACTGAAATAATCATTCATGCCAGTATACTTGATGGCACTGAGTGCATTAGGTTTTGGCTTGGTTTGGATCTGGAATTTACCTCTGCAGCCTCTTGCTGACCTGCTGGGGTTTCTGAGCCCAGGGTGCTGCTGCTTGCTGAGGCCACAGGAGCAGCAGCACTAGATGGGGCATTAGCCCACACCACTTTCAGTGAATTTCAAGGAATTTCCTTCCCCCACCAGATTTCAACATTCTTCCTTTTCAGCCACAGATCACCTAGAAATCCCTTCTACAAACTGTCTACCACCAATTTTAACATGTGCAGAAGTTCTTTCTTTCTTTCTTTTTTTTTTTTTTTTCTTTTTAAGCAAATGTCTGTCAAAATACTGTGCCATAAGCACAGTATTGCCTTATGCCTCATCTCTTAATGGGAGGGTGTTCCCTCATCCCACCTGCCTCTGTGAGCATGAGACCTTAATGCACTGAAACATAAACAAGGCATGTCACACAAGCATTTTATCTCCAAAACTTGGGTTTGGCTTTATCAAGAGTCCCCCCTACAGTACACATCACTTCCTGCATTTTAATCTGACCAGAAGACATCCTTGCATTGACACTAGGGAACCTGCTTTGGCAGGGGGTTGGACCTGATCATCTCTGGAGGTCCCTTCCAACCCCTACAATTCTGTGAAACCCTTTATACAGTTATAATCATAGTGTTGGATGGCTTTTGTGCTCCACCACCACAATAGTACCAAGTCTGTAACATGGCTGAGTTATGATCTGTGAAGACCAGAGCTATCTATGTTAGGCAGCAGAATAAATCATCCCCACCACAGAGCAGCAGTGGGCTGATGTTTTCAGCATACAACACAGGGCGGTGCCATTTCCTTCAGTTCTGACTCTTGCAGTTAATGCAGGAACCCCCTTTTAAAAAACCCAGCTTCCCCTGCCTTTGCTGTAGGGGCTAGGCATGGCTGCAGAAGAGGTCTGGAGACAGCATCTCCTGCAAGGGACAGTGCCACCCCTGCAGCAGCTGAATCTGTGCTGGTGCTCAGTTGGGCAGAGACAGAGGCAAGTCAGGAGGAAGAATACAATCAGCTGCTAAGAACATGCTCCTGCTTGTGGAAAGGGAAAGTTTCCTTGCAGTGAAAAAAATTGTGGTAAAATCTGATACATTCCAGGCTTCATGGAAAATCTCTTAATTCACGAGGCAAGATTAATTTCCCTTCTTCCCACGACCATGTCTCTCGTATCCTTGTCTCTTACTCCCCACAGAGGAGCCACACAATCCGATGCCCATCTGTTAAGCCTTCCACATATGAGGCCATGCAGGAGGTAGCAGGAAAAGACAGGAAATTAATGAAAAGCTCTAATGAATATTAAAAAATAACTACGTTTTACAATTGCACAGAAGTTCTATATACATTCAGAAGGACTAAGTTGTCCAATATGATTTCTGTAATTTACAGAAGGTTTGTATTAGGTTGCAAGAAGGTAACTTGACATTGAGTAATCAAAGGTCTATAAATGCAGCATGTAAAATATTCAGACCTTTACTTTATATTAAATTTCCTGAAAAGTAAGAGTTGTGTAAATTTTTTGAAAAAATTGCATTTATAAAAATTATCTGTCTCATGGGAATCTCTGGAAAACTACATTCTTAGCTAGACATTGCAAGAGTAATTCCATATATAATTTTCTGCTTGCCAGATACAGACTTGTGCCCTTAGGTTTATCGCTATGGTTGTACCTGTTTTGTTTATTTGTTTGTTTGCTTTTTAGGCCTTAGACATAGTTCCTAATGTCACAAAACGTGTAACACTACTGTGGTTTTGTGAATGCAATCTGTTGATAAACTTTTATTTTATGAAGTTGCATAAAACAAAATGAATCATGGAGTGAATCATTTAAAAACATATCAATAAATAATTTAAAAAGAGATTCTAATGTACAAAAGTAAGTACTGACCATACTGCCTCCTTCTACTAGCAATCCTGAAAAAGCTGCCAGAAATTGGATACTCTTTAAGGGAGAGGATAAGCTCTGCTACAAAGAAAACACAAACAGGAGCAAAGTTTTTTCCTAATTTTACTCTAGTTAATTATCAACACAGCATTTTTGTTGTTAAAAAAAAAAAGAAAAAAAAAAGTGGGCATCATTCTTGTGTTCTTGAAATGCTCTTCAAATGTGCCTAACTTTATTCTGCAGCATCTCTTTCACTGAGATTTAAGTTCATGCAATAACTAGCTTATACCTCCATGTCCTAATCCCTGCTAGTAAAACCAGCAACAGAAAGTAAAGTGTTATAACACATTTCAAGGTACCCTGGATTTTTGTTTTTGCCAGTTATTAATCCGCATCATTACATATATTTTAATATAAAATTATTAATTCATAAGTACAAAAGATAGCATTATAGTTAAAAAGAAAATGGTTCATCTATACTTAGACATAATGTTGAAATATGTCTTCAAAGCATTTCTAAGATTCTAAAAATTCTTTTTCTAATCCCAAATCCACCAAGTTATTCAGGCCCTTAATTGCTTAGGTATCCCACTCCAGCCACAACCAGTGGCCCACAGTCACCTCAGCGTGTTCAGCGCACAGGCCCTCTTTATGATTTACTGCCTTCACTCCCTGCGAATGCTCAGTCTATGTCACACACAGAGAGTGCTGTACCTCTCGTTTTAGCAGAGTTACATCTCTGGAACATGCCTGACCTCTGAACTCTCTCAACACATTGCGCTGATAACAACTAGTTATGTTCAATAACTTCTTAGCATAACTATAAAAAGCTTATATACATATGCGTTAGGTGTGTAGGTCCACACACCCAGCAGGCACTTTACAACCATTTTAGTCCAAGTGATGCAGAGCACTTTGGATGTAATAGCATTTGTGTAGAATGTATTTATTAAGTTTTGGCTCAGGAGCCTCACTACAGGGAAAAGCAAAGTCATGCCAGGATGTGGCTGGTTTGATAAATAATGGAAGGCAATTTTGTAATATAGAGTCCTATTATCCCTTCAGCATAAAATGCAAGGGAGGAGGAAAGCTAATAACAAAGAGGTATAAATTTCTCCTAATGGAGAGACTGACAGATTCCTCCATCCCTCAAGGGGAGAGGGATTAGGGTTTGTGCAAAATGAGGCAGCAATAACAGCTATTAGTTACCCCAGGATTATCAGAGGAAAGCTCTGCACAACCTACACTCAGTCGTCTCTCTTCAAAATGGTAGAAGTAACAAAGAGGAGGGTTAATACATGGAGATAACCACATCCCGTCAGAGTGAATAAGCTCTCCAGAAACTCTCCAGCCATGGTCCAGGGCCTTGACGGCCCTGGAGCATATCCAGAGAAGGGCTACAAAGCTGGTAAAGGGCCTGGAACAGAAGTCAGTCTGTCCTTCTGTTTTCTTAACCCTCTGGTTAAGCAGCTGTGTATTTGGCTAATTACACCTCTGCAATGATACATCTGTGCCACCAACTTCACTTCTGACAGAGGAGGGTGTGAGGGAATCATGCAGCAGTTACTTGAACAATTCAGTATTACGTGGGTATCCCTTTGCCATCTAGCATCTAGAATTTTGGAATAGTTTTCAGACCACTTAGAGGAATTAAAGCTCATCAGGATAATTTCTTTCCCTGCAATTTGTCTCTCTGGCAAACACATAAACTAAAACGCAATCTATTTGCACTGAAAATTCAGAAAGTATTGAGGGAAAAACAAACAAACAAAAAACAAACAAACCAATCCAACAACAAACAAAAAACAAACAACCAAACCCCATAAATATCAACTAGGAAACAAACATTTTTCTGCAGAAGAAATCTATCAGTATACGTAGCACATGATACATCTTATTGGACTGAACTTGAATATCACTACCACTACTGTGATGAGAGGTAAGTAAATACAGTCGTTACCACTCTTCTTCCAAATATCTAGTGCTCCAGGAACAATCCAACTTGCACATCTTGCAGCCAGCAGGGGCTCAGAACAGCTGTATTTGAATATTGCAACCTATTGTGGCCTCCTTACGCAAATGACAAACTCATCAATTGCACTTAAATTGCAAGTACAGAGTCATGCTCAAACAGCTGTACGTATGGATGTCTGACTCTACGTAACTCAATTTTCCTTCCTGAAATCAAGAGCAATTACTGCATGGATGCTGCACGCTGAAACTAAGCCTCCTCTCAGCCGAAGCAGACATCATTTCCTTCTGATGCAATACAGTACGATCAATATCTCTGGGAAACAAAAGCTTCGCATCAGGGCTTACAGACAGCGCAAACAAAAGAGCAGCCCGAGGGGCAGATAATCAGTTTATGCAGAACTTACTGTACCCATGTTATCAAGATGGAGAACAACAGCAGAAATTAGTCTGAAGTGTAATTTCATTTTAGTATTGCTCAGCATGTGACTGAAGACGACCACATTCACTGCGAATTACTTCCCTTAGGAAGCTGCTAGTGACTGCCGCCGACGCTTCTCATCTCAGCATGTGAAGGAGGTTAACTCTGCACATAAGCTGAGCAGATATTTTCAGGTTCAGCTCTGTGTTTTTTCTTGTCACTGAAGGCAAACGTAGTCCTTGAACTGTTACTGCTCTCACAAAATCCCCTAGGAGAATCTAGTAACGAATGAAAGGACCTAGAGGGTTACACGCCCTAGAAGCAGTCTATGTACTGTAATTTGAAACACTCGAAGTGCCATCTCCTGCCACCACCTCCACTGCTGCACCTGTCACCATCACTGTCAGGTCCCCCCACCCCCGTGGCATGGTGGCAGCAGCAGCAAAAACCATGGTGACAGAGCAAATCGATGGCAAGGGGAGCAGCAGTGGGGAGGTGTCGGAGCACACACAGCACACAGGGCAGGGGGATGAGAGGCAGGTGGCCAGGGCTCCATGTCCGGAGGCGTGCAGCAATGACAGGCTGACCTACCTTATGAGCTGGGTTTTTACCAAAACGCTGCTTTCCAGTTCTTTAGCCAAAGACAAAATGTGGGAAAATGTCAACCTGCAACCAGAATACTCCCATTTTCTCCACAAATAAACCACTTTTTCATCTGACTCCAAAATTACATTTCACTTAATTAAACCCTCTTTTTCACATTTAAAAATTGTATTTGGGAATTAAAAACAAAGAACATCTCAAAAATGAACAATTTTGCACATTTGACCCACATCTGTGAATCTAATTGGCTCAATATAAACGGCCTTTGGTTAATGACATAAGCATCTTCTGGTTAATTAACTATTTGTCCTAAATAACTCCTGGGTCTAACTGTGGTCCCACGGGATGTCTGTTTCCATTGTTTCCATGGTATGAAAAGCTTTGCTAAAGTACTGTCCTCTCCCTGTCCTAGTAGCATCACATTACAAAATAAATTTTCCATTAAGAAGTCAAGAAGTCCTTTTTTTTATTTTTTTTTACACTACTATAAGATGACACGAAGCATCTATTGTTGTGTTAGTCATAAAAGAGCTTAGATGTGTGTAATACATCAAATGTTACCAATCTAGTCTGACATTAGAGAACAAGATCTAAAATATTTCCTCAGAGGAACAAATGTCTGTAATTAGCACTATTGGGTTAAAAAGTCTGAGAGTAGCTGTTTTATCTCTCTGACCTGTCCAGTGCCTGCCCTGAAAGTGCTCCTCAGTAATGAAAATCCAAGAGTGTTTTCTTGATTCAACAGTTAGCATGCAAAGAGATTTTATCTCAGAGTAACTACTATCTAGAGATACTCGAGAATACATTCTACAAAAATAACAATAATAAAAAATAAATAAAAAGAAGAGAGAGAGAGAAATAACTCCCCTACAATTAAATCAGACATAATTCTGCTGATACCGTATGGATATTCCCTGTTACTCTTTGCTTAAAACAGAACCTGGATTTTAGGTTATTTAGAGCAAGGACTGACACACCACAGATTGCTGTTTCACCATTACAGCCCTGCAAGAATCCTCTCTTCTCATGTCCCATATTCTCTTTTGGTACCACCAAAGTAACAAAGAACCTGAGATGAAAGGTGGTAAAAAATTTAGTAGCATTGCAGAATTCTTCTGTTTCAGCTGCTTGCTCCTCATTTTAAATTATAGTCCTCTCTGTACCCACAATATTATAACTGATTGCATCAGAAGTGATTAAGATGTTACACAAAAATGATGGATTATCAGACTGAGGGAATCCTGGCTGACGTACAGAGATGAACAGATGAGTAAATCTGATCCTCTGTGTAAACAAAGAATTAAAGTACATGTTCAACAAAATAAAGTACCAGCTGTGACAGAAACTAGTATTCCTCCCTTGACTTCCCTGGAACAATGCTGATTTACAACAGTTGAGGATCTGCTCCATGGTTTAGGCTTGTCTATGTATCATCGCTATTTTCTTTGTAGATTATTAACTATGTTTAGATATTGTTTTCTTTGTTGTTACAACAGTCTCTTCACCACAGCATCAGCAACGATCTTCAACATACACACAGACTCTCTCCCTGATGCCCTCAATTTCAGCCTTGTAGTACAGTGGCTGTCACATAAGACAGTCCCTATTGAAAAATGAAACACTTCTGAAGCAAAAGTTATTTAGAGCTCTACCAGTTATTCACCAAGGATCTGGCATATTTGCTTTAAATAACTGTTCCCTACTTCCCCTTCTCAACAGTTTTATCATTTATCACATTTACCAAGCAACACATTTTTTCCAGACTCTTAGACTCCTGCTGCATCTCTTTTACCTTTTTGTGTCACTGTTTAATGCTCCTATGTGATGAGCTGAGTGTACTGTTTTCTACAGACAACAGTCTGAAGAGCAAAAAAGAGCTTAAAACTCTTTCATATGGCTAGTGGCATTCAGTTTGCTAGCAGATGACTGCACATCTCATTTACTGCAGAGGTTGAGCCTATGTTGGTATTTGTCTCTCCGGGCCACAAACAACAAGCCAGTCAAGTTTATGAAGTTAATTCTCCAAGATCTGGCAAACGTGAAGGGATCCACTCTAAAATTTTAGACAAATGTCTTACAGCAAAGTCTACTCTACTGCAACTTTAAGTCAACACTCTCCAGGAAGTGCCCATTCTCTGTTTTAAAACAGGCGTTCAAACAACTCAGTTCCTGAAACAGAAAACTCCTAGGTAAAAGGAAAATGACCAATGCCAAAATCTGTAGCAGCAACGTGGTCCTTTTTTTCCCAACAGTAAGTGACAGTAGGTGCTGAGCTGTTTTCTCAGATACTTACAGCATCATGACTAATAACATCACCTAAACACAAACATCAACTGGGTCATCAAGTGCTATCTCAGGCAATCATGTTGTATAAAACCGTCCACACAGCATCCTTGTATGCTTCCCCACCCACTAATAACCCCTAGATAATCTTTTGTTTTATGTAATGCTTAAGACTGAGTATCAAAAAGTATTAAAAGCATGACAGCTGGTACTCTAATAAGCTGCCTGGCTCTGTGATGCTGCCATGCACATCCAGCACTACCTCACACATCAGAGATGCTACAAGGTACTAACATATTAATGATTTAGTTAAATCTAAAGGTGTCACCTTGTTTAAGCCATTTGTCCAATTTTATAATGTGTTAAGCAGCAACTCACATGCATGACCTTCTCAGGAGATCAAATCGCTAAAAGTTAGCTTAATTGCATATGCTAATGATACACAAGGCTACCTTGCCAGCTGTACACGTAATTGCCCTAAGTGGCACAAAACAACCCATTTTGGACACTTACCAGCCAGAATAAACTGTACATGTATTTTTGAAAACATGATTCCTTTCCTGCCCATCTTAGACCAAATTTATGCTGGAATCATACAAGTGAAAAACTGCACTCCTCTGCCCTGATCACTCCATGTGAAGGGTATGTAACTGGGTGAGAAGACACACAACACACTGTCGCTATAGTTATACTTGACTCGATTTCAATGGATTCAGTGAAAAAAGCAGCACTTGGATTGTTTTTCACCTGCTTTACCATACACTCGTGTGATCTGAACTTTTATCGCTTCTGAAAGCATCCACACAGCTATTCGATGTCTTCCAGTGATGCAATCCTTATTGAATGTTTGATGTTATCGAGTCTCCTATGTGTACTTGGGTCTAGCTTGAGCAATGTAAATACAACTCAAAAAAGTTATTATGCTGGAGACAGATTTAATCACATTACAGCTGTACCAAGAGACCTCCCTAAGGCCCAAGTCACACTGAGCCAGACAGTGTATGTGCTGATGGCAAGAATTCAGGAGGCCTACCATACTAACTGACCATGCAGAAGAAACAAAAGGAAAAATCAAGTTAAAAAGATTTGCCTGAAGTTCAAATCCGAGTTACGATTTGAAATCACATCTTTTGAATTATAGGCCAATCCCCTTTAAAAAACCTGATCCTTCAGCTTCCACTGAGCAAACAGACAAAGCACAGACGCCATAAAGCTACCTTGAGTTGCATCTCAGATGTTTTCCCAGTGCCTGAGGGCTCTCAAAACAATACTCACTGCACTGCATCCACCACTTTCAGCCCTCACTAGTGACAGGTTCTCCAGTTGAGGGAAAAACTAACGAATGCAGTCAGCTCATAATGCCTCTGTGAACAGAGGTACGGAGCCTGCTGAAAGCTCCCTGCTCTCACTTGCTGGCAGTCCTGCTTCAGATGCACAAAATGAAAAATGTGGGCAATTGAAGGCCCACTGTTATTCTCTTTGTAAAAAGCTGGGGCCTGAGGAAGTTAAACTATTTCCAGTAGGGAAACCTTTCACACAATTGTACCATGTGACAAATTTTATCAGAGTCCCAAAATGTTTCTAGTCGTGGAGGCAACAAAATCTTGTGATGGAATAAATGAAGAGGTACCTCCATCCTACCTGTCCCACTGGCCATAAGGATTGACTGAAACAAATTCAAGGCAAATTGCCTGTATAAAATCAGAGAAACTGAATCCCACAACAAACTATCATTAAAGCTGATTCCTCACTACCTAAACCCCAGAACCCCCAGCAAAGCATGAATGACAGATGTGTAAAGGCATGTTGAATTATGGCCTATTAATTAGCCTACTGTGCAAGGGACTACTATGTGAATAAGCATAATAATGCTACCTCAGAATAAGTTTTCCCTCATTCAGAATTACATTAAAAGCCAGTTTATTTCAACAGCTCCTTCACAAGTACGTTCCTTTTCTCTGCTACCTCCACATGTGGTGTAGCTGCTCTCCTACTAATGCATGTTGCAAGGGAAATCAGGTGTACTGGTGTGGTCAGCAAATGACCCAATTCTACAGCAGCTCTATCACTACTGTTTGGATCTACACTTTGAGAACTGCTGGTTTCCTCCCCACTGAGCACTCTGCTTGTGCACCGTGTATATTGTAGTGCTACCACCTCAAATTCAGAGTACTTACTTCGGGCTTATTCCAATTTTAAGTGTCTTCAACTGTCCACTTGTTCATTTCTTAGCATCTGAATAGACAAATACACCACAGTTCATCTGCAATATCATTTACGTGTTCACTAACTAGCACCTCCTGCTGATTCACAGGCTTAAACCTCAATATTCACCACTGTTTTTATAGTTTCTAAACCAATCTAATATTAAAGGGAATCATTACATGAAAAAAAACCATTTCTTATGAATAATAGACAAGTCTACTCAAAGTTATATAAACTCACATCTGGAGGAAGCAGAAAAATAATTGCTGATGTATGCACAGTTGACCTAAGCTGAAGGATGACAATTTGCACTTGTATAAAATTGGACATTCACCCATTATTTCTGTTGCTCCCACTGTCTGATGATAGCCTTCGCAGCCAGTGCTGCTGGTAGCCATGGCAGCCGTGCATCCTGCCGGGGGCCTGCTGCAAACACCCTCCGAGAGGGGACATGAAGCAAGAAAGTACAGCGGGTAGAGTCACAGGCTTTAGAAGTCAAAAGGGTTGCACTTCAATATTTAATTTGAAAAGGCATGTTAATTAGGGACTATCAAAAGTAAAATAGGTCAGAAGACAAAGATAAAAGTGATAATTAATGTACCACTAAAATAAATGTTAAAAGCCAAAAACAATTCCACCCCCACCACCCCCCATACCAATTCTCTCTATAAGAAACAAATGGTGAATCATGCATCCTTCTCCTGCCTTTTTCCCGGTGTCCTCCTCACACAGTTATACAAGGGGGACAAAAAAAAATAAAATAAAAAAAATGTCACATTAAGATTCTGCAAGTGAAGAATGATTTAAAATTCAATGTTTCAGTGAGCAGTAACAAAGCAACACAGGGGTCAGAGGTGGCTGGTAGCACGGGAGAGCAACTTGGTCTGCCTCTGCAGAAAACTGCCAGACCCTGAGCATCACAAGCCTGAGGCTTGTTCAGTGTTGGGAGCAGGTGAGGAGCTTGCTAGCATGTGCAACCAAAACATTTACAAATAGCACATCTCCTCCCTGACTGGGGAATACAGCTGGGCCTGTAAATCTCTCAGGGGCATTTCTTGTACAAATCAGGGCAAGGCAACCCACCCCTCATTCCAGCATTATTCAAATACTCCTGCAATTGATGCTTAATAGTAATTTTTCTGCAGGGTTTGGTCACTTAACCCAAATGCTATTCTCCTGAAACTCCTCCTTAGAAAATCTCTTCCTTAAAACTCCTCCTTAAAATCTCTTAGAAGATTTGAACATAAATGTCTAGCAAAATAGACATATTATAAGAACCCATTTCAAATCCCGATGAAAGTCAATAGAAAGAGACCCACTAATTACAGTCTATGACGAATCAAGACCTAAAACAATGCCTTGTGTGGCTATTTCTGTCAGACAAATTTCTTTAAAAATCTTCCACTAGAAAAAAAATTCAACAGGAAAACCCAAGTTCTGTATATCATACATGAGGTACTTTATACATATGATATTTAATCATCAAAATAGTTGAGAATCACTGAAAATTTGTAATTAGCTGCAAACTTTTGAGATACTAAAATTGGTAGGGCAACTACTGTTGGCACTACTAAGAGATATAACAGGAATTTCACTGAAAGGATTAATAAAACCAAAATACATGCATAAGCATGTTATCAGAATGCTTGGGGGGATTAACTGCTCTCCATTATAATTTCTATTAATAAACAAAATCTGAGTGAAAAATACTGTCTGAGAAATGGTCTCACATCATCTATCTACTTTTAAAATGTGAAGGAAAATCCCAGTGCAGTGATTCACATGAACATTAATTAACTTTCTGCAGCAAATCCTAGTGGGTTTATAGGATCTGGGAGCAACTTGACCCTTGTGAGCTAAGGTAAGCGCAGATTGCAAACCCTCACAAAATCCTCTTCTTCCATGGAAAGGAAACCTGGTGCCTGTAGATCCTGCAGCCCCACATGCCACAGCATCCACCTAGTGGGGGAGACCCAGTGCAGACCTAGGCACCATCAGTCCTTGACTCATGATGTTCCTTCCAAGAGGCTCACTAGAAAATGCTAATTCTTTTCACAGGAAGGTGGCAAAGTCAAGTGGAACCACCACTTTTCTGCTTTCATCAGTTTCATTAGTAATTATTGCATTCCCTTTCTTCCTATTTTATCTTTACCTGTTTTGAATTACCTGTGATTAAATCAGTAAAAAAGCTAAAAAAAAAAAAGAAACAAGTCAAAACCCTCACCAGGGATGAAATTGTGTGAACTTGTTACTCCCAACTGGTAATGCATAGGGTACAGCACTGACGAGCCATTAACTACTCATTAAAACAGAACATTTTTATCATCCTCAATGTGCTGGGTGCTTACATTTGAGAAAAGTCACCTTTTGACTACAGCGCCTTACTGACAGAAAGTTTGGTGAGTTGTTTTTTTTTTTTTTTTTTTTTAAACTCAGTTTTCAATTCATAAACTATTAATTTAAGACCAGGATTTTCTGCTCATAAAACATGGGAAAACAGATCACGTTTTTAATTAATTCAGAATTTGGAATTATCTAGCATATCTTTTATCTAATACTCTACTACTGTATTTGATCAGATAAGGCTTTGGCCTTGTACAGTGTAAGCCAATTGATAGGTGTTTCGGCACCTTAGCTACAAAATATGAAATGCTATAATGAAGTCCCTAGCGTAATTTTAGTAAAAAACAAACTTAAAAATCACCCCTATCGGATCCAAATAGAAGAACTAAAAAGAATAATTTTCCAAGAAGTTCTCTGACACTGAAATATTCAATAAACTTGGAACTAGAAAAAAAAAAAAGGCATTTCATTGAAACTAATTTATTTCAGTTTCAAATGTTTGAACAAAACATTGTGCATTGTATGTAGATTTCTTTCCTACTTGTGTTTGCACCATAAAAGGTTCAAGTCTGCTATTCTGTTTTTATATTGCATATTAAATCCATACAAAATTAGAGCTTCAACTCCAACCTCTCATTTAGACAGGAAAACAGGAAAAATGCTAAAAAAAAAAAAAAAAAAAAAAAAAAAAAAAAAAAGCCCAAGCCTTTTAACTGTTTTAAAACTCCTAGCCTTCCTCTTGAAACTGAAGGATGATGATCACCTAAGAGCAGAAACGCTCACTCCTATGTTTTGCTGGGATGAAAACCACTTCTGGCAGAGTGTATTAGGAAGCTGCTCCTAACGTTTGCTTCTCAAGCTGTCCTTACATTCCTTTTCATCATGTGCCTGTTGTGTGAGCTCTCTACTAATCACTCTCCAACTGCATCAGCTAATCTACTAAAAGTCACTTCCCAACTGCCTTTCTTCCTGTCACTGAAACCAAACACTCATAACACCTCAATGCCACAATACTTATGTTCTGAAAAACTTTGAAAACCCATTACCAATGACTGTAACAAACACTGAAGAAGAAGAGCTGTGGTTTTAGTTTCAGGACCTTTCCTGCTTCATTTCTTGGCTTCCATTTTCACTTCTTCCTGCCTGCAGGAAGAGTGAAGCACTTCCCACATATGTAGGAAGCTATAACAATTAAACTTGAGTAATTCATACTTTTAATGCACCTTGAGATTATTATGCCACAAGCAGTATAGAGCTGCATCCCTGGGTTATTTGAATTAAACCTACCTGAGACTAACAAAAAGGATGACAAGAATTTGCACACAAAATGCATGGAAGTATTAAATAAACAAGCCTATATTTAAGTATTCAAGAGGTGCAATCAGAAGTTATTACAGCTTGAGGTAACTGATAAACAATCAGTATTTCTCCTGAACATACATACTATGGCATAATTACTGAAATTACAATACCCTATATTATCCTTTAGAGACAAAATAAAATGCTAGAGGAAGCTGTCTTTTACATTTGCACTAATTTTCTACAAACACTCTGCTCAAGTACATAACCAATTATCTTAATCAGATACTCAAGCAACCCCCCCCAGCCATGTACATGGACATTGTGTCCAGTACCGGCACTGATAAGTACTTACCACAAAACGTTACTTACATTTCTTTAAAAATACTCAAATAGCCTATACAATTTAAAATATGGTGTGGCATTTCTCTCTAATTGCTCCAAAGAAATATTTTCCTTTACCTTTCATTTCTATGTGAAGTTCAAAATTATTCTAGAACTTGAAGACAAACACTTTGATGTTTCTTTGCATTAGGGAAATCTTTACCCAATAAATTACAATTATGGAAATACCAGTCCCCATGGGGCATAAGTGCCTCTTTGAGACATAAAATGATTAGAGCAGAAAAATTATTAGATTTGTCCATGACCATGCTATGCTTTTCTTCTTCAGGAAATTCTGTTATCAAAGAATTTAGTCCTATTCCCACTGAAGCAAGTAAATTCAGCCACTAAGTTAACTGGAAATAGAATTCATTGCATCCGTCCAAGCAGTACCCTAAAAACCCACACAGTAGCACCATCCCAGGTAAGAAGATTCAGTCACAGTTTTTAGAACTGTCTTTCTATAATTCTTAATGCTTTTACCATTAACGGTCCCTTTCTATTGCCATGAAATCTCAAGCTTTTATGAATAACTCCTATAAAATATTTCTAGACTAAGACAACAGCTGGGCAGCAAAGCATGCATGCCCATAATCACATTCTGTGCTTAGTACAGTGGGATGGCCCAGAGATGAGGCAGCATACAATTATGCTGCTTTTGACATTAACGCTTAGTGGATGATAGACTTGTAAGAATCAGATCAAGCCATGACAATGACTACAGGATTTGTGTGAGACAGGCAGCTGCAGCTGTATAAGAAGAATGCATATGAAGGAAAGCATGGTGATTTTTATAACCCTGATACCACCACCAAGTCCTTTCCATCCCCCTCACAAATGGCACAGTTTTTGCTTTGTTTCTGACGTTTTTAACATGCTTAGGAATCTGTTTGAGGTACTAAGTAGCAAATAGCTTCCTCTGTTCCAGCCTTTGTTCATATGACTATAAAAGGCTCCAAGAGTTTATGTTGCTTTCTCTAGGAGCAAACCAGCTGCTTTGTGAGTTGGTGCAGCCATTTCCTTACGGGGCTTCTCATTGTTGAAAACCATGACACAGACTGAATTCCCAAGGAATGCAAAGGAAGAGAGGGGCTCTTAACAAGAAGAGATACTGGAGCAGACCTGAGCATGTTTGTAGACATAAAAGGTTTTGATGAAGAAAAGATGAAACAAACATTACCTCAAGATTAAAGCTTTTATCTTTAAAGGCTGAAGCCAAGGAGAGACTTGTCTCCTGCATAATTTACACACACATGTTCAGAAACACTTAGAGGAGAATGAGTGTAGTGATTACGGTAGAATTTTTAACTATGCTTATTCTTTTCTTTACAGAATAGTGAATTATATTACAAAAAAAAAAATATGTATATTACATGTTTACATTCTAGAGTTTATTCTAGGGCATCTTAAGCATCCAGCACAAAAATAGGACAAAAAGCCAGATTTTAAACATGTTGTAAAGCCTTGAAAGTTTCAATTGTTTTCCAGAAGGGAGGCTGTAACTACATACTTCAGAAGTTTTGGCACATGCTTTCAGTCAGTAACTCCTGCTGAAAGGTTTAAGAATACATACATGTTTGCATGAAAGTAATATCTTGCATTGGAATCTCAATAATAATTACCAGGAACACTGGGCAGTGCCTGCGTATTTGTTAAGACATGATTCCACATGTGGTTTAGAGACTGGGAGTTAATATGCAGCCGCAGATTCAGAACTGCAGGAAAGGCTCTACATAGGGCTCAAGAAAATGTTCAGCAAAAGCTTTAGTTGCTTTATTGTCCTAAAAATAAATTGTGACAGATGTACATGATGATTCACACCCCAAATCCATGAGGTACTGTGTCTAAACTGAAGGTGAAGAGGGGGAGAAAATAATCTACACCTTGGAGTAAGGATTCTTCTGTAGGTTCTGCAGGGAAGGTGGCTTCCCCCTGCTGAAAGGTCTATAAAAGGATAACAAGAAGTTGTTTTTAAGGAGCAATGAACTAGACGCTGTGGCTCAGCAGCTTCTTGCTGAGATATTTTATTACTGTAAATCAGGGTAAGGTCCAAGATCACTCACACCTCTTTAGAACCATCAAGGTCAGCAGTACCTCTGACTCTTGGACTGATACCAAACGGAGTGGACTAGGAAAACCGTAAAACATTGTACAGATATTTCATGTTCACTTCATTAGGTGGGGACCAGGCTACATGTGGAGCACAAGTTTTCCTTATTCCTATTATGCATACAGACACATATGTATACATGCATGTTTATTATATTACAACATACAGGTGAATCTTGGTTTTCCCCACTTAATGCTATTTCATACAGAATTGGTATGCATGGAGGAATTTATGGACTTAACAGTACCCAGATGAAGAGATTAAGCCAGTGGTGTCTGCTAATTTTAGGAGTAATTCCTTGCCATCTGAACCTAAAATTTACCGTTTTCACTGATCACAAAATATTACCTAAGTATCTGCAGTAAGTTAGAAATTTTGCCCTAGAAATCCTTGCTTGGCACTTGAGAGATACTTGACTTCCCAAGTGTTGCCAAAGAGCAGAAGTACTGATGAGCACTCTGGGAATCAGGATATTTGGGTCTGGCTCTGGCCCAGCCTGCAAGTGTACTGCAGTACTTGTTGAAACAGATCCATGAGATTGACTACAAAGATTAAATTATCTTTCTAGTTTACTGACTGTGACTCAGGTAATGAGCTTTTTTTTTTTTTTTTTTTTTTTTTGTCATAATATGTGTATTTTTAATCTTTCCCCATAGCCTCCTTCTGCAAAATGAAGAAGCTGCAAAATACTTTTTTTTTATTTTTATTTAATCCAAAGTAGTTCATATCCTGGGCTTCATTAAAAGAAGTGTGACCAGCAGGATGAGGCAGGTGATTCTCCCCCTCTGCTCTGTTCTTGGGAGACCCCAGCTGGAGTCCTGCATCATGCTCTGGGGCCCCCAGAAAAAGAAGGACATGGAGCTGGTAGAGTGGGTCAAGAGGAGGGCCATGAAGATGATGAGAGGGCTAGAGCACCTCTTGGGCAAAAGGTAATGATTTTAAACTATAAGACAGAAGATTTAGATCAGATATAACGAAGAAATTCTTTACTGTGAGGGTGGTGAGGCCCTGGCACAGGCTGCCCAGAGAAGCTGTGGGTGCCCCATCCTTGGAGGTGCTCAAGGCCAAATTGGATGGCACTCTGGGCAACCAGGTCTGGCAGGAGGTGTCCCTGCCCATGGCAGGGGGCTGGGACTGGATGGGCTTTAAGATCCTTTCCAAAACAAACCACTCAATGCTTCTATGAAGTTCCATAACCTCTAAGCATATGAGAATGTCTTTGGATAGTATCATTAATGTACTCAAACACATTTTCACAGAGACCTGTGAAGACCTTCGTTAAATAGTTAATTTCTGGATGACAAATATGTTTTGAAATATTTGTCCTGACTGCTTTATTTAGATACCTCACCTCTACACTCTTGGCAGCCCTCTGTTAAGTAAAGCACTGCCCAACAAAATAGTTCTAAACTCCTAATTTGAAGTTCAAAAACTTGGCTGTTTGTTCTTAGAAAAGGAATTATCCTCCTTTCTAGTAAATACCACAGGTCCGTTGAGACATTTTGTATCCCATACAAAGAAAATCTGTGTAATCTTCGCTTATTATTTAGTGATAGAGTTAGAGTAAAGCTGTAGACTCTGGCTCAAAGAGCCTCAGGTAATTAATATTTCAGAAATATACATTACTTATTCTGAAATAAACTCCAAACTTCTATTACTCCTGCTAATAAGATGCTTCAATTTTAACATGCTTACCGAGAGCACTACATAATTCTGTAAGTGATTTCACCCAAATTCAATGTGTCCACTGCAGGGTAAGGTACAATTCAGCAGGGCTAGGGAAATGAAAATCAGGATCTATTGTTTATGTTGTGCACTTTGTTAGCATCTCAAAACAAAACAACAACAACAAAAAAGTATATTTATCAAAATGAAATATTTGCAAGTACACTTTGATTTTTCCCAAATCTTCAGATGGACAGGGATCTGCCAGGACTTTAAACAATAAAAACACACACATGGCCTCTATTAAGAAATTGGTATTAATAAAAATCTCCTCAACAATAGCATCACATGTTTAATTGCTTTGAAGACTTACTAGCCAATGTAAATGCTGTATGATCTTCATCAACACTTCTCACCCTGTTTCAAAGAGCTGATATTGCACAGGCCTATGAATCTGCAAATACTGTGGGGCAGATGATTGGACTGCTACACAGAAGAAGAAAGAAGTTAGAAATATGTTTCAGTATTGCGGTATTTATCAAATCACTCAAAAAAAAAATGTTAGTTAAAAAAAATTTAGATCTCTCCTTTATGGCTATTCATCATTCTTGAGGAGCTGCCTTCTTGCTATAAGGCTCGGATCCTACTTTCCAAATGTCAAAGCAGTTTCTCTGTAACCTTCTGTCCTGGTTTCAGCTAGGATAGAGTTAATTTTCCTCCTAGTAGCTGGTATGGTGCTGTGTTTGGGATTTAGGATGAGAATGATGTTGATAACACCCTGATGTTTTAATTGTTGCAGAGCAGTGCTTACACCAAGCCAAGGACTTTCCAGCTTCTTGCTCTGTCCTGCCAGTGGGCAGGCTGGGGGTGCAGCAGGAGCTGGGAAGGGACAGACCTAGGACAGTTGACCCAAAGTGCCCAAAGGGGTATTCCATCCCATCTGACATCATGCTAAACAATATATAGGGGTGGCTAGCAATTGCATTGTGCATCACTTGTTTTGTATAAATTATTATTAGCAGTACTATTATCATTATGGCCCCCCCCCCCCCCCCCCCCCCCCCCTTTTTTTTTTTTCTTTTTTCTCCTCTGTCCTAATAAACTGCCTCTACCTGAACCCACAGGCTTCAGTGTCCTGATTCTCTCCCCCATCCCAGAGAGGGAGGGTGGAGGGTGAGCAAATGTCTGTGTGGTGCTTAGCTGCTGGCCGGGTTAAACCACAACACTTTCCTTTCAGTAGTGCCCTGTATCCTCTGCTGGTGATTTTCAAGTAAAGCAAAATTTCAAGATCACAAAAAGGAGAAAAGACTGGTGTAAGGTAATGGAAGAAATAAGACAAGATCCTGCTGTGAGCAGACTAAACTAGATTCCCAAGTATAAGCAGGTAGCTAAGCACATGATAAATTACTACTGTGTGATATATGTGTCTTAAAATTGGAAGAGAATGGACCGATATCAGCAATAAGAGGGATGTTGTGATGCATGAGTTGGAAGGAGAAATAACTGCATTAGAAATGTTCCAGATCCCTTTCAGCAAAGGAAATTAATGGAAGGCTGTCAATTAGCCTGAAACACTTAGCATAATATATTTAGAATTTACAAGATGGATGTTTTTTGTAACTCCATAACAGAGGTCAGCACAAGAAAATTGCTTTCCTCAACTTTTTAAAAAACTGTTCCTCATAAAAGTAAAACAAGGGAAAAAATGAAATCCATAACATAACATTTTCCCAGGGATAAAGTTGGGCATTACCTCCTTCATTTGGGCTTTCAAACACCATCCAGAAGCAAAGCCCTCGCTAAAGAAAACAAAAAAGGAATCAGTAAGCATGCCTAGCAGTTTCAGAGCAGTCAGTGAGATACCTCACAAGCTTAAGTGTGAAAAACTTCAAGAAACAGGCTCTAGATTTCAGACCTCTGCACCGGTAGCTGTATATCCTGCTATCACACCTGTGCTGTTCCATGCAACCCTGCCACCCTTTAGGCCCCGCACTAGCAAAGGGCTCCAAGCACACGGCTTATGTTAAGACTTTCCACATAGAAAAGTCACTGTATAATATTTAGACCCATTTGATATCAGTGTATTTCTCTGATGCAATTTCATCTGTCAAACTCATACATACATATATTTGATGTCTTGTATATTTTAGAAGTACAAAATATTCAGCAATAGGCAAGACCTCCCTCTGGCTGTTCAGTAATAAACCAAATACTGGTACAGCTGTAGAGCTTTAACTGTATATCTTGCCTCTACTTTTTTTATAATTTAATTTAGCAAAAGATGGAATTCAATTCATCTTCCACCTATAACTTCTTACAATTAAAAAAATAAAGAATCTTCTCTGACCTGTACTTTATGAAAGCCCCTAACAAAGCCTTTGTGAGGTAAAATCACGTTTTATAAAAATTTCACTCCATTGCAAACATTCCTAAAGTACTCCCTTTAACTGGGTCTGAAAATGATACTGTTTTCTTAGCTAAGGTTTTGAATTTCATATTTAATAGTGACATTTATTAAATATTAATTTGAACATATATAATTCATAATTTTTTGCATAGGTGAATAGTTCTGACACTGATGACCTCCAGCTCAAACATTTATTACTATTCATACTAGCCTATTAAAGTGAACCTTTAATTTTGTAACTCTTAATTATACCCAAATTTACTCCACGTTTGCCAACCAATCTGGCATCCATCCATGCTAGCAACTGATATTGCACCCTTCTGACCATGCTTGGAAGTCACCAGGAGCCCAGGGCAGAATGAAGCCAGCCTGCTACATGCTTAGGCTCCCTCCCATTCACATTTTTGGAGATTGAGTAGAGTAATAGGAAGAACTACAGAAATTCACGGACAAGAAATAAAAAGTTTCTCTAACTGTATTCAACAGAACTGATTTCATGAACAGTCCTAGCCCATTTCTGTGCTGAGACAGATTAGGCTGAACCACCCTTAGCAATGATTTATCTTAATCTATGTGACACTGCATTCAAATGGTCTGTCAATGACCACTGAGACAGTAACAAGAGCACAAGGAGATTGTAGCTAGCAGCTGAGTTGAAAGAATGGTTTTGAGTTGAAAAAAGTAGTTTTTGTAGAGACATTTTTTTTTTTCTTCATTTGCAGTTACTGAGGTGTAGAAGACAATATAGGACAAGGATTTTAGAAAGAAATTACCAGTAAGTGAATAAGAATTGACTGGCCTAAAGCCACTTACTGAGCTGCAGATGTGCATCAGTGAGCACCAAGCATTAACTTGAATGAAGAAAGAAGTAAATCTACAGGCTCACTGGTTGGTGACACTGGTGCAAACCTAGGCTAACCTGATCTGCACAATGCAGGAAGTTTCCTGCCCTGCGTGGATGTCTAAATAACTTTGAAGGTTTGTGCCATAGGTCTTTTTGCACTTTTACACACTTGTAACATGGAGAATAACATTATTTCCTTACATTAGCAGAGGATGCAGGAAACCCATATTTTCGTTAAGCATTGAAGTCACTGTGAGTTAATAATTTCCACTACACATTTCATAGGGTCAGATATCCTGAATAAATTAAATAGGTATTCAAATCTCACCTTTAATCTTGTTATATTAGCATATAACTAAAGAACCATTTCCAATAATTTGCTTGTAGCTGTTCTTTCTTGCTTACACAGCTCAATTACCAAAGGGCAGCTATCAAATGAACAGATTAACATTGTATAATTTTGTCATTTAGTTCCTTTGCTACAATATACAAGGAAAACACTAGGAAAAAGCCCAAGAGCAAAGTTTCATTTACAATTCACAGCCTTCAATTTGTGATACTACAGACAAATAATAATACTATAAAAAAAAAAAAAGCCTAATATTAAAATTATTTAATATTAACTTTTCAAATATTGCCAACTACCATTGGTAAGATGATTATAAAAAGGCAATTGAGAATATCTTCAAAAACGTGGCTTAGAAAATATGTAAATTGACATACAATTGAGGTAACGCCACTGAAACCAACTATGTTAGACTGGCACAAAATTTGAGAAGAATTGAGGTATCAGTAGGAAAAATTTTGCAGGAGGGTAAGTCATATTCAGCATATATCAAGTATTAGCTCTTTTTTATTATTCTAATTTTTCAAAATTCTAAAAATATTTTGTAAATAATGGCAGCCAGCCAGCTCCAAAAATCTCATGATCCAGAAAATGAATGGATCAATTCTGTAACTTTTCATTTCAAAATTAACAAAGAAAATGATTCAGTCGATCTTAGCTTAACCCTTCACAGAAAACTCCCATTCACTTCTGCTTTAAATTAATTGCCAAGAGTTGGCAAGATCTACTAGTTATTTAAGAGTCACTTTCTGCATGTTGAAATTGGACAACCAAGGGCTTTCTCCTATAGTTCCAACCTTTCTTTTCTTCTGCTTCAGCCTATAAAAGATTTTCATCAGTTCTGGATCAAGACAATGTAACATGAAATACTGTCAGAAAAGGAGAGTCAGGTTTTATACCAGACTTTTCCACCAATTAATAGATAAGTTAGAGTAATGTCACTTTTTCAAGCTCAGTTAAACCATATGCAGTGCTGCCATAACTCAGTTTAAAGAAAAGATGATAGGAGAAATTGCAGTTTCTCCATGTATGTGGCTAGGTATTGTGCAACCCAAGCCCCTGGCAGTCAGTGACCCATCTCTCCCCACTCGTAATAAGCAGGAACTGTACCTGTGAAAGGCAAATGCTGTGCCTTTCCTATCCACAGGTACAGAGGATAATCCAGACCAGAAGTCTATCCAGCCTGGAGTCTGTAGCCAGCAAAACCCTCTCCATCCCCCTCCTCCCCCCTGCCAGGTTTCTAGAAAGCTGACAGAGAACTGAACACTGCACACTTTCTTTGGGTGCTGGCAGGAAATTCTAATTTAATCCCCTTATCTGAACTGTCCTTCCAGGGTAGCTCTGCTCTTGTTGCACCCCTCTCTAGCCACAACACTTGTTCTCATGTTGTCAGCTTCATAGCAGCCCCGTAATACGTGCTTGTGAGGAGTGCACTGTACTGCCACATGCTGAATATCACTTCAAACCCTGACTCTGTTCCAGTCTTCTGAAATCCTGCCATGGATGAGTCACTTAGTAAAACTTTACGATGCTCTCAGGAAAAGGAGAGGAAAACAAATCTGTAAGAGCACACTCTGAGAAACACGTAAGAAAAGTATAACACATTGCAGTGTGCTCTCTCAGATCCTGTGATGTTTGGCTCAGGTAATTTTTGAGAGAGAGAGAACATCTTTGTAGTTAGCCCTCAGTAAGTTCCTCTTCTATTAATTTGTTTGATCTGCTAGGGAAAGATGTGTAAGCTTTCAGAATTTGTGTCATCGTACTGTAAAGACTTCCATCACCTAATTATGCTGGGTGCAGAGCACAGAATTAAACATGAAGACTAAGTTTCTGCTGTGGGCTTACTTCCTCTGAGTGCTCCTTCTACACCTTGATCATCTGCTGGCCTTACCATCTTGCGGGAATCCTGATTCTGATGCATTTTGGGAGGGGGAAAAAAAAAAAAAAAAAAAAAAAAAAAAAGAGCTTTAATATTTATCTTCATTCTGTCTGCAATGTATGGTTTGGGTTTGTTTGGTTTTGTTGTGTAGGGTTTTTTTTGCTGTTTTGTTTTGTTTTTCATCTTGGCTTGTGCTTTTACATCTAACCTGCTGAAGTCTAAGAGCTTTTGTATATTTCCCATTTGGAAACAGCTCTACATTTTGGTAGAGCATTTCCTTGCTACAATGACACAAATTTGTCTGTTTGACACACCACCACCCTAAAACTTTTAGTAAATCTTTTAGTTCAGCTTTTCTGATATTGTGTCCATTTATAGTCCCCATTCTGCTTTCAGAGGATTTACTTTAGTTTAAAAACAATTCTATTCCTTTTAAAATTTGTGTCAACATTTTAATTACTTATTTTGTTGCTGCTGTTCAGATAAACCTGTCCCTCCTGTACAGAATTCATTTATTCCAGACACTTCCCTAATCCTAAATAAACCATACCCCCAATCCTTGTGAGTTCCCTCTCTCTTCTCAGCTGCACATGGAGGTTTAACCTTTCCATCTCCTTACCTGTGGTAACTTGCAAGTGGAACCAGGGGCTGGAGACTGCAGAAGAGAGCCAAACCCAGTATGTATTTTTCATTTTGAATCTAAAGCGTTCTTCAATGTTACTGGATATTGTCATTACCCCAGAATAACTCTCTGAATAATATTAGTATAATTTCAGCAAGGTTGTTAAAAAAGTACTTATATTACCTGCCTTAGCAGAACAAGTGATCCACTGGCTTAGAGTAAGTCAAATACTCAGTAAGTTGATGCAGAAAGTGCAGCAGAATGTATTTCTTATTCTCAGTAGGCAATAAGCAATGTGCTTTACACTTGCTGACTTCTAGGTATTAATCCTGAAAGCACAATTTCTGTCTTTGCTACTTTTGCATCCAAACAGAGTCCAGAGCAATGGTATAATAGAAGAGTTGACAACTGCAAAAGTGGGGGACTCAGTTCTCCTTTGCAATGCTAAGAAATGTCCAACACATTTATTTGCCTTAGCTATAATTCCAGATACATAAATAAATAAATAATCTTGTTTGTGCTGATTTGTGCCTGTCTTTTGAATTATTTGGAAGCAAACGTCCTTTTGCAACAACAAAGCCACAGTAACCCTCTGAGGATTTACATCAAAGGACTGCTGATGAGTTCTATTCAATTAAGTACAGTTCTACTGATGCCTCAGACTACAAACTGTATTAGAAAAGAGGAGATAAAATGGAGGTGTGCAAATGCAAAGGCCAGCTTGATGCATATTAGAAACAAACTACACTGAACTAAAGCCCATGAAGCAGTTTAATGAGCAGGAAACACAATGAAAAATAATAGTAAAATTAATCCCCAGTGTTAACTTATCATAGCATAAACATTCAGCAATCTTTCTTTCATTTCAAGAACAGCGACTTTCCCATCACTTTTATCGAACCAAATGTTTGGTGAAAATAATACCATATATTAGTCAGAAGCTATAAAGGACTATATAGTACTGCAAGGATTTAAAAGAGTATGTGCACTTTTCCACCACCACACCTACAAATGTCAGTGATTTTTATTTATTTATTTATTTATTTTTTATCAGCACTGCATGCTGATTCAACTGTTCCTAAATAAGAAGTTAGCCTATATTTATCCTGCTGCTCTGAACTGAGCTGTTTTTCACATTTATTTTAAATGTGCTTTCCCTAAACAACCATTGCAACTTGAAATTCAACAAAGGAAGGAGCTAGAGAGACAAAAGTTCAAACTCTCTTATTTTGATTAAGAGTCCTAGAAAATCTTTTGTGACAGCTTGAATGCAAGAACAGCAATTGGATTAGAAGAGAGTAAATTCTCCCAACTAAATATGACTTCTTATCGATACTAAAATGACTTTTGCTAGGTAGTACTCTCAGAACAACAACAACAAAATACACAAAGCGAAGAGTAGGAAAAACTGCATTAGAGTCTGTACACATTCAGCAATGTGATTAGATATGTTCTCTTCCCCATCTGCTTTATAATGCCAATGAGTAGCTGAAGTAAACAGAATTTTATTTAGTTACATTTATCCCATTGGACTGTATATTTTATTTAGTTTGTTGTATTTTAAAGTTCGGAGTTTATGAATGTCAGCAACTGCCAGGCCAATAATATTTCCTACAAAAGTTTTAGTACTGTCAAATGCCAACTGATTCTTTATTCATATATTATAGCTGGTGGTCCAGACTTTTAAAGCATTACAAAATCATGCCAAGTCTGTACACAATAGTCTCTCCCTCAGTCTTACTAATTTCACAAGTTCTTCTCTATATTCAATTGATTTACACTGTTTCTTGAATCACAAATGCTACTAAGCTCCCTTACACCCCCTGACACAGAAACCACGGGGTCCTCTCCTGCCAAAGTTGGCAGCCAGACACCTGGTGGGCACCTAAAATGGCCTACCTCCAGTCAGATACATTTCTCCCCTTTCTTTCTCTGTTTTGTGATTATCTGTTATATGTTACATATGAATAAAGTATTATACTCAAAGGATATTTAAGAAGTGGTGCCTCTTACTCATCATAAAGGCTTTCATTGGCTATTCAGTCATACCTGCATATATATTTTTTAGAAAATATACATACCTGATGGAATACCCAATAAAATGCAGGTATAGGTATGAATACAGATAAAGCACTTTGAGTGCTTCTTCAGTTTTCAAAGAAATTTCATTTTCTAGAATCAGCTTAGACAGCTGTCAAAGTCAGAACTGTGTTATGGATGCAAAAGTACATTCCTTGGTGAAGCCAGATGGCTTCTCCAGGGCTTGCACTGTATTGTTTTCTGGGATTCTGCACTAAATACAAATTAACATCACCAAATACAAATTAACATCATGAAAAAGCATGGAGAGGAGACTGCTCATATATAGGTAAGTGCACTGCAGATACAGAAATAAAGAAATTGGTATCACATACCAGATTGGAACAAAATAGTAATTGTTGATCTTCTAATCCAGTTACTTTGATGAGAAGTCTTCAGGAAGGAACAAAAAAAAGGCAGAAAAACCACCCTCCCCCAATAAATAAATCATTTCAAAGACTTTTAGTTGTGCTTTAGCTCAGAACATTTTTTTTTGTTTTGCCTGATTTTTAAATTCACTTCTCAAGTAAACAGGTTTGTTTTCATGATGTGTGGTAACAGCAGTCCCCATTAATATAGTCTTTTTACAAGCAAAATTCAACAGTCTGCTGCCATTCAATATTACTTATTCATTTTACTTCCATTAATAATAAATAGAGCTTACCAAATGTTGAAGAACTGTAAAATGCTATATTATTCTTAAAAGTTTTGCAACACGCTTAAAAATCATAGCTGATTTTTTTTTTTTTTTTTTGGCAATTTTTGTTACTTCTATGCAGAAATGCTGATATTAGTTTCCTAATCCTTTCTTCTAGCAAGACAAGCACATAATTACTGAACTGCAAATAACTCAGAAAACCAAAGCATTGATATGTACATGTTATACCAAAAATATATTTAAGAAATGGTGACTCTTGCTCATCATAAAGGCTTTCATTGGCTATTCAGTCATACCTTCATATGTTATTTTAGAAAATATCCATACCTAGTGGTATTCCAGACAAAATGCAGGCATAGGAGAGTGAGACTAGATAGGTTTTAGAAAATAGTTCTGAGGATGATATCAAAAAAAAGAACAGCTTCTCTTATAGATATACCAAATGAAGTGAAGGCAGCTGGTCTGGTGCAGAGTTCCAAGGATCCATGAAAATTGTTTTTTTCCTCCACACACACACTCAGAATGTGTGTGTGTGGGGAAAAAAAAAAAAAAAAAAAAAAAAAAAAAAAAAAAAAAAAAGAGGTAATTTTACAGAAAGACCTAGAGCAATATTTCTCCAGGACATTTACATTCTTACAGTTCAGCTCTCCAAATCCATGTGATTTTAATATTTTTAGTATTACTGTTAATTCCAAAAACCACACATTTTAATACATTTTTTTCCCCTAAGCGTGAAAGAAGCTAAGCAGCATGTGAACAAAACTTTGAACAATTTCTGTAAGACAGCTAATATTTTATGAAATTTTCAAATATCTGAGGCATAGATGGGCTATAATATATCTGCTCCTATCTGTTTCCAGGTAATAATACCAAAGGAACCAGCTGTCTTTGAGATTACTACAGATACTCACTGTTGGTAACAATTAAGGAACAGACTTTATGGGGAAGGAGAAAAAATTGAAAAGCGATTAAAAGTACATAAGAACTGATCATACAGTTTAAGGATATTCCTCCACTATCATGTTGTGATCATTGCTCTGTCATATTTATATCTTTCAAGGAAATATGTATACGTCTGTGAAGAGTTTCAATTCAAAATCTTGACAAGACACCAAGGCTTAGTCCTTCAAAAGAGTTTAAAAGCTCGATCCCAGCCTAGAAAGTCACTGAAGAAGCCAAAGAGGCAAACATGTGAGACTCTTAGCATTTAAGGGGGATTTAGATAACATACAGACAAAACAGACAAGCCCAAAGAAGAGAGATGCTGTTTATGAAAGAGAAGCAGTCAGCAGTTTCCAGATCCAGAACCCATTCATCTACTCTAAGCTTAGAGATCAGTCTTTGCTTTGAAAATCAATGCGTACCAGCAGGGACTCAGTAACCCAATAACAGAGCAGGCATCCGTCCCTAGAAAAATCATGCAAGCACTTTCCACCTAGCTTGAGTCCTGCTCTGCATTCACAGCCAAAGACGGGGCCTTAAAAGCTGCGCTGTTAGCAGCCCTTTGCTAATGTTCCCAAGCTGCTCTAGTTCCTGTCTCCAGTGATCAAAGTCAACTGGGCTTCCACATATGCGATTCAACAGAAACACACTGTCCTCAGGTAGTTTTGTCTCTTTTGTCAGAGCTAAGAGACAGGTTTCTTGCATTATAATGGTCTTTCATCAACAGAATTATGCTGCCTGTTACCATTAAAGAAAAAAAATTATATGGAAAGTCACAGCCTTCTATAAAACCATCCTTTCAAGGATCATAAAGCAGTACAGCACTGCTACTAGAAATCTACAGAAATTCTTTTTAGAAAGAGAGATAATTTAAATTATTCAGTTACAGTCTTTATGAATACAGGACTTGGAATAACTTTATTTCACTTCTACTTCTGTTTTGGGTATCATTATTAGAGGGATAACTCTCTTAGGATGAATTAATTTTTAATCATACTTAAAATATAAATGCATGCATAAGTCTTACTGAAATTCCTAAAGAATTCTTGAACTGCGTAAAGGTCTTTTTCTTGTCACCACTATTATCAGCTTCAGAGAGAGCAATTAAAAAAATAAATTTGGATAGCTTTAAACAAATGAGTCTCTACATGAGCAACAGTATTTGTTGCAGTAAAGATAATTTCTACTGTCATTTAAATTAATCAGACTCAATTCTTTCTATTAAACTGTTACAAAAGCAATTTTTTTTCCCACTCATTTTTTACCCTCACAAGTTGTAGGCAAATTTATTTCTTATCCATATCTCCTAAGGAAATGAGATTTGAGGTTGCATGACTTCAATGCCTTGTAAATCCACCTGCAAATTTCAGTTAAGTGCAATGGGAAAGTAAAAATCCTAAGGTACTGAAAATGCTTATAAAATGCATTTTGTGTAATATGTCCAGGGAGAGAGGTCTCTGAAGTCCCACTGATGGCAAGCAAGGCTGCAGAACAAACTTGTTCTCCAAGAGCTACAAAAATAAGTTTAGTTTTCAGATAGAGGTTCTACCTGCTAAGGAGTGACTTGTCTCTTTAAACTTTCTGACTGCCCATAAAAGCCTTCATCATCAGGTGAGTGCTGAAGTGGTATCACATCAGTGATTAAAATGCAGCCCTCATCACCAGCCCCAAACCCCCAGGTATTACCTGAAAGCTGTTACCTAAAACCTCTTGGGTTGGCTACCTGACAAGTACTCATGTCTCCCGCTCAGTTCTTAATGTCAGCTTTCTGGTCCTAACTGAAGGTGAAATCAGAAATTTCCTTGCAAAGGGTATGTGAAGGAATGCAAAGGTGAGTGTAAATGAGCTATCACTTGTAGTAAGCCCTCCAAATCAAAATTTTATGTGGACCATCAAGAGCTTACACTGCTTCCACCATGTGCTCTCTGAATAATCAGAGGATTTCTGTCTCCAAAGCTCCTTATCCAACTCCACCCACAAGCACTATATATGTCTCAATGTTATTTAAGAAGATTCACCCCCCTGCGTCTTTGCAAACAGCCCTACCTAATAACCAAACAAAAGCACTGGCTTTTGTCCTAATTTCATCACAAGGAGTTAAACAGATGCTGAATTCAATGAGAGATCAGATTCCAAAGTCACCCCTGGAAAAAGTGCCAGATGTATTTCATAAACAGCTAGATATCCTCTTCTCCAATTAATTTATTTGCTATCTTTAATAAATAAAACTGAAAGAATGGGTTTTCTCCAAAATTCTTTGAGAACAGTGAACAATTTTCATCACAAGCTAGAAAGAACAGAAATCCTTCCAGTTTATTCCCAAGCTGACGGAAGCCACAAATACAGCCTCACCTACACGCACCCACTACCAACACAGTCACGAAAGAGGAAAACGAAGCCAGAGCTTCATCAGAAGTGATGGTAGCAGCTTCTTAAATTTACTTCACATTAGAGTATGTGCTGATTCATGGATGGTTGCTAGAGAAGATGCACAGCTCCCATTAGCCTCTCAGGACCTACGCATTTGAATCCAAATGTGATGCTTCTAATTCTGATATGTGGTAGCAAACCTCTGCTGTAGGCAGCAGCTCTAATTCAAAAGCAGCAGCACTGCGATATCCAGTATGTTTCTTTTTCCACAAAGGAAAAGATTGTCCCTAACTGAAATCTCTTTGGTAACTGAATTTATTGACATCTTTATTGAGATTTTCGAAGTCTCATTTCCATTTCAACCACTAAAGAATTGACTTCACATGTTTAACTGTGACCGTAATTAGACCTGGAAAATTCACACTTTTCATAACGTCCCATAGAACATCTTATATTCCAATACAGACTAAATAATAATATTCAGACATATACTAACTTTAATAATTTTCAGTGAGCTGATGTGAGCTGTTCATCTGCAGGTTTCAGTTAAGCATATTCAGTCTTATGACAAGCAGACAGGTCTCTGCCACAAACTGCATCTTGGGCTAAACTTGTCCAAGCTAGCTTGTGAGTAACTAGCCTAGCATAGCAATAGAGAAAGACAGGCATTAGCTTCACTTAAGAGGTTTATCTGTACAGTCACCACTTCCATAGCTAGCCAATATTTAATTAATTAGAAGCTCAGGGATCATCTCTAAAAAAGGACTACAAATGAGAAAGTGCAATTATATTTAATTGGATAACATTTAATCTGAAGTAACTGATTCAAAGAAGTCCCATGATATGTACGGACAGGAATTATTAAATAACACAAGACTGTTCATCAGCAAAGAGTTAATGGCTTAACACAGAAAGTTAACAGAGCACTATATCTGAATCCAAGAACATTTACTGGAGGGTGATTCAGAACATGAAGGAAAAAAGCACTTAAAAAAAAAAAAAAAAAAACATGTCTAAACTAACCACTGTATTTTGTTCTCTCTTTCTCACAGTTAACCTGGGAAACATTAGTGGTTTTCTAAATCCTGATGGTTTCTTCTCATGCCACTATATTTCTTACTATTGACAGTATGTCAGAGCAGTGATGTATGTTCAAGGAAAGAAAAGCTATATTTAGAAGGTACAAAGAACAAATTGACAAGGGAAAAAAAATGGCAGCTACACAAAGAACTTGTAAAAAAAAAAAAAAAAAGTATGCAATGTTACAAAAGAGGTCACCCTTGGTGGAGCAAATTGAAAGCATGATAGTGTTAAGCGAAGAGCTTACAGGAAAGCATAAGCAATGAGGTCACTATTTCAAGGAAACACACAGGCTGAACTGCAGGTTATACTTTTAACTTGTCTCTTCAGAGTGTTATACAAATCAGAGCAGCTGCTTGTTGTTTAATTCTTTATTTTAATGGAATAAAAACTATTTATTTATTGACCTGGGTTCCTCCTGCTCCTTTTAATGCCTAACACTGTGCCACCTTTCTTTAGTTTCCTTCTCCCCATTTTCAGTTTATTTCTTTAAACATCCTTCATTTCCATTTAATTTCATTTATGTTTTATGTTTTCTTCATTTTCATCCTAACACCACATCTCTGTAGTTATTCTTCTCCCAGATGCCTACATCATCTCCTTTATCACGGAATTAAGTTTTTCATCCCTAAATCTACTGATATGCTCTAGACTAGAGCTGCTTTTTTTGCTCTTTGATGCTGCCTGACCCTTTTATCAGCTATACCATCATTTTTCTGTCTTCTCTCTCTAAAATGACTCCTAAGAGACAGTGCAGACTTGAAGCAGAGATACCCTGAAATTCATCAGTGTCTGGAGGAAAGTAATATATTACAGCTCTTGACATCTAAAAGTATCTTATTTCAAGGTTCTTCACTTTACAGAGCCAGAAATTGTACAGTACCACCAGAAGAACTCTCTAGTTATGGTTGTAGCTCATATTCTTCTGAGGAGTCTCAGGACTTCAAAGATACTTTGTGACATGAAAATCTAAGTAACTCAATGAGAGGTGAATTTCTAACCTATCACAGCACAAGACAGACTCACAGGAGGCTGGAAGAACAAACAACTAATAAAAACAGAACGCTTGTCTAATAGTCCTCAAACAACAAAATGTGAAAGCCTGTCAGTGTGGTCTGATGGTTTTTATAAATTAACCAGAGGACAGAACAGCAGCGAACAGTCGTGTGAAATATATTCTCTGTTACAATGGAGTCAAAAAATCAACAAAAAGCCTCAGAAGTATCTTTAAATATAGCATACGCTTGAGATTGCAGTGACTTGCAGTTATATCTGAAGTACACAGATTATCTCCTCTGATGACTAAGATATATGTTAAACTATAAATTTAAAGATGTCAATGAATATTTTCAGAAAATACATTTAATATCAATCAAATCAGTACTGCAATTCTGAATAGACATTATTTTTCAACACTGAAAGCAAAAATCATCCTTAATCCTCACCATAACTTCAACAACTCATCTGTTAATCACAGTGTTGTGACACATATCTTTCTAAAGAAAAGGCTGAAGTAACAAAAGGGGGGGAAAAAAATCACAGTTAAACACTTAGCTGGGCAGAGTTCTGATGGTTTTAAATATCCCTACTTGAGAACTGAACATGACTGCACTTCTCAGTCAGCTTCTTTATTTCCCTCCCCACCCCCCGCCCCCCATTTCATGGCACATAATAGCTAAGAATCAAATCCTTTAATTTTATTATCTGGCTATTTACTGTATTACTTATGTACCACTGGAATCTTTCAAAAATTCATCTGTACTTAGCTACAGGTACAAGATAATGCTTATTACAGGACCTTAAATACTTTTTGGTTATCTTCTACTTCGGAAAGAGAAACTGGACCAATTTGGGCAACATGACACCTTGCAAAAGAAATTAGATATCATCATTACCTTTTACAAAGCCAAGTAACCTAAGAAATACTAAAAACATAATAAAACATTCACCCTTAGCCACTATCAACTGACATGTGCTGCAAAAGAACATGGATCTTTCAGCATGCCCCAATGGAACAGCTTGCAAAGGAGCCTGTTTATCTCTCACCACAGCAAATGGATTTAATAGACCTTCCCAGTATAACCTTGCCCTTGGTCTTACTTCATGCACTGATACATTAGAAAGAGAAATGATAATTCCTCAGAGTCAATGCCACTCAGAATCACACAACCAGAAACACATTAAACATACCCAAAAATCAGTCAAAAAAGAGCACGAGTTTTAATGATGTTCACACACACATGCACTTCATCCTCATTGCATTAACAGTTTTATAATAAAGTACCGCTAAAACTGCTTTGTCTGATCCACTTATCAAGATAAACAGTTACAGAATCTTCCTCTGTCCTACAAACATCATCCTTAGTCCCTTCATCCTTCAAAGACTGACAGATCATTCGAGCTATATCATAACAGAATAAGGAAAACTACACATACCTTATTATGTTAGTATACCAAAGTATGTGATGTTAAATACTGGCTACTTACATTTTGCTGCTCGTCATAAAGACGGTAATTGTTAAATGAGAAAATGCATGCATTTAATACATACTAAAAAAATATTTAAAATCAAGTGTTTCAAAAAAAAGAAAACATGCAATTCCAAGCTAACATAATGAGGAGTATTTCAGGATATGGGAACAACATCTTACCGTGAAAAAATAGAAGGCTTATTTCAGGACTTGTCACTGTAACTTCTGTCCTCAGGATCCATACCGTGATTCTGATTTTGTCTCTCCTTTCAGGCTGCACTGTGTTTTTAAACACTCTGTGAATTGAGAGAAAAGCTTTGCCTTGAATGTGCTCTCAAAAAGATAAAAATAGTTCATGCTGTAAGACCATCTTTGATTCGTGAATAATTATCCATGGTGCTCCCAAGGGGTCAAGTCTTGTATACTAACCAGTAAATTACTTCTGCTTACTAATATTGATCAAGATCATATTGATTTTCCTGTTGATTAACTGAAATGCTTTAGGAAAGTGGTGGGTTAGTGAATGTGGTAGAATAACGAGGAAAAACAACATTTTCTCTCTATAGTAATAACTTTATATACCTCTACAAATCTTCTACACACTGTACCTATTTTACAAAACAAAAACAAAAACCTCTCAGGTGAGCAACACAGTCCATTCATTAACTTTCCTGTGTGCGCTAGGTATAATGACATTATCTTGTGAATTCCTGACAATTTCCTCACTGTACAAACAATCTCATCTAAGTATCACTTGTAATGTGGACTTGACTTTACCACCTGCACTGCAGCTGAACCAGGAAAAGTAGTAATTACTGAAAAAAATAATATTGAAAACTAATGACTAATAAGAGGAAAATCATATTACTTCTGTTTACAAACTCAATTAAATCTTCCTGCATACTGCATTGGTGAGTGGTTTTTTTTTGTTTGTTTGCTTTTTTTTTTTTTTTTTTTTTTTTTTTTTACCTTCTGTTGGCATTCATTGTTACAGCTAAGTCAGAGAGATTTTTACAGGTCTTTCAAAATATTCTATTAATTGTACATATTATTACATCCTCCAAATCATGCAGCATGGTCCTGACCAAATGATCAGATACAACATAGGGAGGGCTGCAGAAGCTCTGTGTAAATCACTGTACTATCTCCTGAGACTAGCAAAGATCCCCTTTCAGCTCCAGGAGTAAGTGTTGGCACTGCAAATGCTGAAACATCTCTAGACATCAACTAAGTGACAAGAGGAAGAAATTATATGTGGTCTTGCAAGATTCACAATGCAGTAACTAGAACAGGATAAAGCAGAAATTTTGAGACTATATTTACTCTTCTGTAATACCATCAATTCTCCATGCACACGTAATTTGAGTAGTAGTTTGTAGTTATGAGCTGCTTAGGATGCCAATTATTTCACTGTCAGCATTTTAATCCCTACCAGATAACTGCAATTTCCCACATTGAGAATAGGCAACCCAGTTACCTAATGGCCAAACTCAGTGAATACATCAGTTCAAACCATGGGGGTGACTTCGATTTTTAAGCTTTCTCCAAACTGAGGTAAATGCAGAGAAGCCATTGAAATATCCTAGGAAGCTAACAAGTGACAAAAGCCTTTCCTCCTGGAAGAATGTTATGGGCAGTTAATATCACAGTTCATTTAAGATGCATAAAACCCCCATCTTTTTACTGAAGAGCAAACATGAACCTAGAAAAATTAAGGGTAGACACCATTAACCAATATAGAAATGGTCAGCATTTTATTCATTCATGCCAACTTGCTCACTTTGTGAGCAAAGAGGCTGACCACAGAGTTGGCAGAGAAGAGTTGAGACCAAAAGCCTTAGTGAGGTAAGTGGGATTTTTTCCCCAAGCAGAGGGAGAAAATAAAGTTTTCTACTTAATTACAACTTGTTCCTAATTGTCACCCTTAAATCTTCTTTATTTTTCCCCCTTTCATGCTGTAATTATAAGATATGCCGATAAAAGAACAACAGCTGGAGTTTTCAAAACCAGAAAATTCCAAGCAATTGACTCAAGAGAGGTCACAGAGGATTTTTTTTTTTCCTCTGTGAAAAAGATTATCAGGATTAAGCTGTTATTTTATAAAAATGTGTTTAGTTACATGGCGTAGCCACAAGAGGGAAGCTCAACCCACTTGTTAACTTTCTTAAACTAGTTTATTGAAGTCCAAAATGCTCAGAACCAAACAAGCTAAGTTCATTGATTTACAAATAACTCTCAGGTTCAAGAATTAAAGTTTAAAATGTTATCCTAAGCTGGCTCCAAATCTTATAGTATAAAGACATTGGAGGAGAGGCAACACATGTAAGATTACATGTCACAACCGTGACAAGGAAGACACCAGACTACCTGAAGAACACCCTTCTTGACAAACTCAACTTGCATACAACCAGATGGCTAAACAGACGGTTTAAGGGCCTCAAGACAAGCAGCACAACCAGGGAAGGCCCTGGCTGAGGCAGAGGAAAAGCCACAGAACAAGGCACAGCCAAGAGCACAGCAAGTGCCCTCTGCTTGAGCAAGAGGAGCCGGGGCGTGTGTGGGAAGGCACCAGCAGCTCTCGCCCTGTGCCTGACAGCTAATTCAGCCGCCAATTGTAACACAAAGAAATATGAGCTACAGCGCAAACAGAGCATCCTCACAGACCCAGCTCCATCTGCTGATGTGGGTGGGAGAAGTGGCAGGGTAATAGGTAGACTGTTGATCATTTTCCCCTCTAAGCTACCAGCAACAGTTCTGCTGAGGAAGAGGCAGGTTCAGCAGTCCTATACAGTAACCCCATGAGGGCTCCTTGCTTTTTTGGGACACAGAAAGCAAGCAGGTGTCCTCCTGCAACAAAACCACATGCCTGTAAACAGGGACACTTGTGAAAAGCAAACGCAAGTCTGACTGTATCAGAACAACTTTATCAGACAAGAAGAGTATCTGGAAAGAACTGCATCTTGAGGTGACTTTGACACACTGTGCTCCTTTTTTATAATGCTTCTCTAAATAGAGAGGAACAAAAGTAGGGGAAAAACTAGTAATTCTTAAAAAAAATAATGTGATTTTATTTCTAAGTTTGCTTACTGTTGATTTCAAGCTCATTATTAGATTTCACTTCTACCCTCTCAGGGCAAAATAATGCCCACATCATCTGAGATGAAACAAAAACCCATCAAAACTGCAAACTAAAATGTCTGTAAGAACAGTAACAATTACCAATATTTCACTATAACTACTTGAAATCATTGACAGCTACCAACACATTTTTGATTATAACTGTCTTTTTTTTTTTTTTTTTTTAAACCTCACATTAATACTGCTTGATTATACACTAGAAGCTACATAAAAGAGGTGCATAAAACACAAGGACTTTTTTCTTTTTAATAGTAGAAGCAAAACCCATCACATTTAGATACTACTCCCTATTGCATTGATTTAAGGTTATAACCCAGTGGCCCAGAAATCTTCAGAGCCCTTACATCAGCTGACCCATGAAACTTGTTTTAGGATTTAAAAAAAAAAAAAAAAAAAAAAAAAGATATTTTAGAGATGCACAGCATTAGAAAATTTTACTACAAGCCTACCAGTTTTCCTAGCAAAGTGTTTTTTTTGTGGTTGTTTTTGTTTTGGCTGAGTTGGGCAAGTCACTCCTTAATGAATCAAAAACTACTTTGGCATGAAAAAGAGACATCTATTGAACACCAGATTTGACCTAACATCTACACAGAACTTCTAATGGTTAATGAAGAGAATAAAAAAGCGTATAAAACAGAGCAGTAGAATACACATGGTATCAGAAAATGCAAGTTTAACAGTTAAACAACTGCACAAGTTTTCTTGCAGACCACCTCAGGCTTTAGAGATGCACGACTGGTCCCTTGCTTTCTCACTGCTTCAGCACAAACCACTTCCAAGCAATACCCTTTACTACTCTTCCTCAAAGACACTCCGCTCCAGTCCTTCTTACATCTGCAGATCTGGCCTCCAGCCCAAAGCAGCACAGCAGAGGCTCACTGGTCCCAGATGTCAGCATCTTGCCATTTATTCTCAGAGGCGGTGAGCAGATCAGTTGCCCACCTGCTTCTGCTCCCCAGGCCAGCCTCGCCCAGCTCCAGTGGCAGCTGGGTCCCGAGGCTGCAGGTCCTCAGGTCCTTCAGCCTCCTTGTACGTGGCTGGCTATTGAGCCACAAGTTCCAAGACAGGGTATTGAAAAGGTTAATATGGTGCTTTCTCCACAGTTCAGAAACAAAGGTATTTTTAGTATTAGCACTTCTCATTTCACCCAGCTCTTAATCTCATTCAGCATCCAGAAAAGCAAGAGTTCCAGGGGAAATAATAGAAGCTTGTAACTCAAAAAGGCACAGGGTTTTCACACACAGAAAATCATCATGCAATGCAAAACTTAATTCATAAACTTTTTTTTTTTTTTTCCAGAGTCACTGTATATACATTCAGAAATGAAACATGCTTTCTAGTTCAATCATTTATGAGGATGCTTTAATGAAGAGCTGCACATCCCAAAGCACCATGCAATAAGGATATATGCAGTCAGATTCACTGATGCTAATTTCTTCTTTCCTTTTGGAACAGCGTCAGATACCAATTAGGTCTGTTTCTCTGAGAGGAGATGCTTCTCAAAGTGTATACCTGAAGGGCTGTCTTTGACTTTCAGTGCAACCTGGCAGAAGCGTTAACACAGGAAATAACTAGCCATTAAAATACAAGTTATTTTACCTGTACTCTTTCTTGCCTACAGCACTAAACTGCTTACGTAGTATAAAACCATGATGGTGCTGAAAATAGCTTTCCTATTTGTGCATATCGATCTCAAAGAGAGAAGCGTGACTTAAAAACAAATTTAATAGGAAAACAACAACAGTAAAACATGTAAATTGGACTGTTGAGTCCAGAACAACCTAGGGAAGAGTACTGCATTTTTGCATGATATTAATGTGCGGGCTGTTTGGTATTATACTAACATCACTGTGAGATGAAAGGTAGCCAACATCCCAGCGTTAGCACTTGAAGCCATGAATTTTCAACTACATAAAAAAAAAAAAAGTAAAAATACTAACTAATGTCAGGCTGGTATTTGCTACATGGCCTCTCTACCAACAAGAGCTAAAAACACTTACACCATTTCAAAGTTTATTGATGTTGACAATAGGCTACCTCGAAACAATGTTCATTAAACAGACGGCAGATGCTCAATAGAGCGAAGGGCTCCCACAATATGGTGATGTTAACAGGGGAAGCTAAGGCAGGCTCCATCTATCATATTCATTCATATCATCTATCATATAGGATCTATCAGATCCTATGTGATCTGTAGCTGAAGAACATGATCAGATGCTCAAATGACTGCCAGTCCTTCTCCTGCTTTCTTCTCCCCCTTTTTTGCTAGTGCAGCACCTTCTTGGAAGTCAATCAGAATCCAGGAAACATTTCAGAGGAAACATGGAGCAGCCTTTCTCCTCTTCTATTGTTTTTCCATCCCGCCTCCTTTCTTTCCAGATAAGACATACTAAAAGTCACTCAAATAAATATAGTGGGCAGCTTAGTTTGAAGTATGTTTTGTACTGTCATAAATAAAGGAGTGCTTGCTACCTTTGGGGGTTCCAAGGCATTTCAAATGTGATATTGCTTTCAATTCCAACTGACCAAAGTCAAAAATATTTTAGAGGACTATCAGTTTCTACAGCGGGCCTCCCCTGCAGCCCCCCCCCCACACACACACACTTTAATATGCTTCTTTCCAACTACTAAGTGACAATTTAACAGATGTTTACCTATTCTTTATTCTCTCTTTTGGTTCTCTCCCATTCTTGTGCCAAGGAATATTACTTTCAGAGCATGGGTAGCATCATGCAGACATTACTGATTTGTTTGTTTGTGCTGCTGCAGTATCATATAGCATCCCTAGCTCCAGAGACCATTGTGAGATTGCTCCTGAAGGGTTCCCCTGGGGCTGGCCACAGCAGACTCACTCAGGCAGTTCCTAGGATGATGCATTACATGCAGTTCTTAGGATCCAGTCCCCTACTTTAAACAAGGCTAACTTTCATGCTTTTTTTTTTTTTTTTCCTCTTTACTCAGCATGTAACAAGATGACATTGAGAGTATGGAATGGGTGCCTAGCAAGGGCTGATGAACTCAACAGATGAATTATTATTTTTATAGTGGCAAACTTTACTGAAACTTGATGCATTTTTAACTCCATCAAAAGATTATCTTGACGCTCATGCCTCATTTTTGAGCAAGCCAGCAGCTTCCAGCTCTCGCAGAAGCACTAACTGCCCCTCAGTGGGCACAGAATATGTGGTTTGGGAGTCCTAAAAATCTAGACCCCCACTGATTTGAACCATCTCAAAAGCACCTTAGGGCAGCAAGAATTTAGCACCCCCAAGCCTCCCTTTTCCTCAGGCAGCTCAAGGGATGTCATTTCCCACAAATGTAGTTCGTTGATGAGCACATGCTGGGCACTCTAGGAATTGCATGGCTGCTCCTGTGCTGATGGGCTCTGACCCAGAAAGAAGAAGTGTCTGATAAGATAAACCTTATCTGTCCTGAGTTAAATACCAAGACAGCCACAGTGAGCTTGTACAGCTTGCCGCAAAAACATGATCTGCTTTTGCATGTTTTATGTTTTTAAAGGATTTCCACAGTAAGCAAACACTTCTGATGGACATTTTGTCAACAGCATTATTGGGAAATGTCAGGCCAGACATCCTAATCACATTTGCAAGCTTTTTACATACTGGTTTATTTTACAAAAAAAGCTGACAGGAATTGTTTGCTACCTGATTATTACTTGTTCATTTGCGTGTTACTTGGCTTAGTTTTAAATTCTTTATTAAAATCTCTTCTATGCAAAAACATTGTCCTTTGAAATAATTATAACCTGAAATAAGGTTTAAAATCATCTTTCTGCTAATATCTTGATTTCCCAGCTGTATAAGCAGGCTTTACTTGCATAGGAATAGTCATATTGGAATATTGGGCTATAAATAATAATAATAAAAATCATGAAAACAGTACAGAGTAGGTGGAAAAATTTACTGTACTTACTGTTAACTTTCTATTAACTTTTTTTTTTTTTTTTTTTTTACAACAGTACAATATCTTGAAGCAAAATATGTCCTTTGAGAGAAACTGCTAAGCAACATTTCCAGTTAAAATGTACTCCATCTTTTAAATATAAATACTGTCACAGGATATTAACATACCAGCCCTAACCTCTGATAACATAACACTGCTGGCTATTAAGAGTAGGAGCTGGGGGTGGCTAAAGAGATTCTTGCAAAATTAAGCAAGCTGCTTGCACTTAAGCTGATGCTCTATGTATGCAATTTTAAACCAAACCTACTTCCCGTACCTCCCTGTTCACCTATGGGCCTCTCCCAGGTCCACCAAACAGTCCCTTTTTTTTCTTTTTTTCCAAAAACATTATTTTCTTCAGCCTCTTAATTTTCATTTGAACTTCTATGGATATCATGCATTTACTAGACAAATTCTTGAGTTAAAAAAAAAAAAAAAGGAAGAAATGAATATTTATATTCTAAAGGTTCTGGGTCATTGTCCTGGTTCCAGCTGGGATAGTCTTCCTAGCAGCAGCTATGGTGCTGTGTTTTGGATTCAGAATGAGTAATGCTGATAATGCATCCACGTTTCAGCTGCTGCAGAGCAGAGCTCGCACTGAGCCAAGGCTGTTTGAGCTGCTGGTGCTGCCCTTCCCATGAGGAGGCTGGGGATACACGTGGAGCTGGGAGGGGACAGAGCCAAGACAGCTGACCCTAGCTGGCCAGAAGGATGTCCCAAGCCACATGGCACTGTGCTGAATGGTAAACCGGACAGTGAGGGGAGAGGGATTAGCTAGGAGGTATCATTGCTTGGGGTCTGGCTGGGCAGCAAGCAATTGCATTGTGCATCAGCTGTTTTGTATGTTCTATCGTCATTTTCCATTCCTTTTCTGTCCTATTAAACAGTCTTTAACTCAATCCACGAATTTTTACCTTTTCTCCAATTATCTCCCTCATCCCACTATGTGAGCAGGCAGCTGCATGGTGCTTAGCCACCTGCCCAGGTTAAGCCACAACAGTTATTGGACAGGATTTTCTGGAAAAAAAAAAACTCTAGTTTTTTTTCTTTTTCCTTTTTTTAAAAAACAAGGAAACAAACAAACAACAAAAACTATATGGCAAGAATATACTGCTTTATAAACCATTACTATTGAAAAAGTAGAACTTGAGATCAATGTACTAATGCTTTGACAGTCATTTAAGGATTAACCATTTTAGTGTAGTGTAGTATGGGTATAAAACTTATACAAACATGAAATAACAACTTTGTTCTTAGTTTAATGGTTATGCCTCCTTTGTTAACTCAAGAATTTTCAGAGAAGCTAGCAAGCACTTAAATGAAGGTTTGGAAGAATTAGGATATTCCAAAACTCTCCTTGATGACCTTATTTTGCCTTATGAAACTCCGATATAGTATTTTGGTTCTGATTACTTTTGAATGCCTGTTTAAGCCACTCATCAAAATAAAATGGACCCCCCTTCAAAGTCCCAAAGCCTGTCTTCCAGCAGTAGCCGTTAGCAACCTAATGAGATTAGTTTTTTTTTGGATAATGTTTGAGACTTTAGATGTTGATTATAGATATAGTGAGCAAGATTTATTTTGCAAGACTGTTGGTGAACATTTTTGCCATGTTTGACTCTTCCCTCACAGAGCTTCCACACTGCATGCTCTTAAGTAGGCCTGTCATGTTGAACATCTTTGTGTTTTAGAGAATGAAACACTAAGCTAAAGTAGGCTTGTGCTGAAAAAGCCAACAGAGTTCCACCAAGACAGTTTTACATGATGCAGTCAACATTTTAGGTTATTTGCTTTTTCTTCAGCTAATGTGTTTTGACACTATATTACTACAATAGAATCAGTCGACCAGATATGTTTTAAGCTATTCAGGTTCCAAATCCTTCTGTTACTTTAAATCAGACTTCTTTAAACACAGCAATAGATAATTCTTATTAGAATGAATTAATATGGATCTGCTTTCAAAGCACAGTGACCTCAGTGAATTGGGTAAATAGAACAGAAAGGTAAAACACAGGAGAGATTTGCAATGGGGCTGTGACTTCTTCCAAATGATTTGAACCAGCTGCAAGGCCTAGTCCGATCCAGTCCAGATGACTGAAGTCCCAAGGGTGTTGAGTTTACTAGTTTATGGAGCACACTTAGCATGATCCTGACCACTCTTCTATGACTCACAACACTCTGAGATACCCCAAGTTCAGGATGATAGCTGTAAAATACTCTCAGCTGTCATGTTTTATGATATCCAAGAAAGAATGGCAACAACTCCCACCTATCTTTGTTATGGGTTAAGTTTGAGTTTTAGAGATAAAGCCTTTCTAGTCAGTTTTTAGAACCATGAACTTATAGAATTGTAATTTAGGTTGGAAGGGATGCCCAGGGGCCATCTATTCTGACATCCTGTAAAGTAAACTTGTGCTGAATCTATTGTCTAATTAGATCAAGTTGCTCAGCGCTTTGTCTAGTCAAGTCTTGAGCATCTCCAAGGGCAGATATTCCACATCCTCTCCAGGAATCTATATATCATGAAAATATATTTTCCTAGTACCTGATCAGTTTTCCAGATTCCAACTGGTATTTTTATTATTTTCTGTCTATCACCATACAGCTCCAAGAAGATTCTAGCTCCATCTCCTCAGTATCCTCTGATCAGGAAGGTGAAGAGAGGAACAACTGTCTCTTCTCCAAGCTGAACAGATTGAGCTCTCTCAGCTTCTTACACATCAGATTTTTCCAGCCTTCTGACTGAGACAGCAGCATTCCGGTGGCCTAACTGTAGCATGCCAATATCCTCCTTGTACTGGGGAGCCCCAGACTGGATACAGTGCTCCAGATGTTTTACAAGCACTGAACAGAAAAGGATGGGAAGAGTACAAGCTTCACGCGTAATAGTACAGGCTGGGATGTGGTTGCACAAAAGAAAAACTAGCTACTATGTTTAGGATCCTAAGGTTTTACTACATAACATACAAATTGTTGCTAAACCTTCAAAAATGCATTCTTTAAAAATTACAACCTGTAGTTATACTTTATAAACAATTATTATTATATATATATATAGGATATAGATAAAATCCAACGAAAGACTGAGCAGCATTTTCTCTTGGACATTGTCTTCTATAACACATTCAGCCAGTTATTCTCTGAAACTCTGCCATTGGGATAGACATGTCCAGGAAACTTAAGATGACAGTGCCTCAAAAACAAGGAAGAGAGCATTTTCTCAGCATTTATCTCTCTATCCAGCATTTAACAGATGCCATTAGAAGTTGTGAGAGAACCAGAATCAAGGACTGGAACAAGATGCTGTGTTCTTTATTTTCTCATGTCCCTGTTAAATTTCCTGCCTGTGTTAACGTTGGTAGCAGCTTTCACGTTCTTACTGACATCACTGCTTCAAAGTGGTTTGAAACATGATTATAGTTTTCATAATAGTTACCCAACCTAATGGGAATTCTGACACACCTCAGAGGATGCTTTGCTGCCTTAAGACAGAAGCTGCTTATAATGCTGTTTCATTAATGACAATTAGTATTAGCTAACTACAACATTTTCTGTTTCTTTTCCAAACTGACATTTTGGAGACACATGGGCCCAGAGTCTTCACCACTTCCAGGACTGAAAGCAGTCCGTATACAAGGCAAAAAAAAATTTACAGAAGATATGGATTACTAAATTATCCTAGCCAGCTGGCATAATATCCTGGAAGGATGTTTTGCTGGCTTTTGACAGTCCAGTGGTAGTCATGTCTGAACTCTAAAGACATACACGACGCTTTGTGTGAGTCAGCCTCAAATGCAAAGATTTCCTAAATCTTTTTGCACACACAGCACAGGAAGAAAAGTTTCAGAAGGTGTGGATAGAAGCTGACACTATAGAATAGGAAAATCAAAGCAGCGTGGTTTTTTTTTGTTTTGTTTTGTTTTTTTTTTTTGTTTTTTTTTTTGTTTTGTTTGTTTGTTTTTCCCTAACAAGACACCATTACATGCTTCTATTTGTGTTTGTTCAGATACAATATAGGTATTTATATCCAGGGTGGTGGTGATAAAATTACAAAGGCAGCACATATTACAAGAAATGTTTCCACAGCTATTTCAGAGTTCTTTTAGAAGATGAATTATTAACATTACCACATTCTGAAGGGAGGGGAGGGGAGATCATGAATTAACTGCCAACAACCTGGAAACACTGTGCGTATTTGAAAGCAAGAGTCTTAAAATGGTGGCAATCAAGCAACACTACCCTCAGGTTTGCAACTGTTAAGCATTATGCATTACCCTCTCAAGGAGGAGGAACACCCATTTTTACTTCTGTCTAATCCAAATAGTTCAAATTTTAAATGAAAAGTATTGTCATGAGTTATTTACAAACAGGTCGTTCAAAATTTCCTTGCCAGAATTATTCAGCAAATATTATGTAAATAATTTGGAAAAACATTTGGCTCAGAGCTACCACATTTTGTACATGGATATCATTTTATGCAAATTATCTCATAAACACATCAGAATGTTTCCAAAGACGACATATCTATGGACAAACTGTTCTAACTTTACCAGCTGTGGCAGATGGCAGGACACAGAATGTCTGGAGCCTGCTGGCTAGGCAGTTTCATCTAGAAAGGACAGCTTTAGAAGGCATTGCACAAAGGATGGTGATGACCCTGTAACCATTATTTTTACACACACCCTCATCCCCCCATCCTTTTCTGCTTATTGCTTGTTCCACATCCAAATCCAGCAGATTCAGGTCTCAAACTTGCTGCTGAAAAGAGAACATCTGAGTTTAACCTGACAGCCCAGCTGAGACTGAACATAAATAAGCTAGTACAGAGGTATATCTGTCTTTGTCAGCTACCCTCTGACAAAGACCAAGAGCACCTTAAAAAAAAAAAAAAAAAAAAAGTACAAGAAACAAGGTATATCTTCTTGCATGTCATACCAGCTCCTAGAAATCAGCTGTTTGGAAACTTCTTGAACCTCTTGTACCACAGGCTACTAGACACTCTGGCCATTTATTTTTTTCTCCGTAACTATATCAAATTCCTTTCTGAGTAGCTAATCTTGCTTTCCATTGCATTCTGCAACAGTAAATCCCATAATTTAATTAACTATTTTAATGAAATCAAAACAAAAAGTAATCCTCAAAAGCTCCAAACCTTTGTTGTATTCTTCAGGAACTCTGTATCAAAGCCCATCCTCTTGTACTGGAAGAGGCTTCCTAATCTTTGTTCTGCATGACATCCATCTACAAGAAGGGCCGGAGGGCAGACCCGGGAAACTACAGGCCTGTCAGTTTGACCTCAGTGTCAGGGAAGCTCATGGAGCAGATTATCTTGAGTGTCATCACACTGCACTTGCAGGGCAAGCAGGCGATGAGGCCCAGTCAGCATGGGTTTATGAAAGGCAGGTCCTGCTTGACAAACCTGATCTCCTTCTAGGACAAAGCGACATGCTGGGTGGATGAGGGAAAGGCTGTGGATGTGGTCTACCTTGACTTCAGCAAGGCTTTTGACACTGTCTCCCACAGCATTCTCCTCAAGAAACTGGCTGCTCTTGGCTTGGACTGGCACACGCTTCGTTGGGTTAGAAACTGGCTGGATAGCCGGGCCCAAAGAGTCGTGGTGAATGGAGCCAAGTCCAGTTGGAGGCCAGTCACTAGTGGCGTCCCCCAGGGCTCGGTGCTGGGGCCGGTCCTCTTTAATATCTTCATCGATGATCTGGACGAGGGCATCAAGTGCACCCTCAGTAAGTTCGCAGATGACACCAAGTTAGGTGCGTGTGTCGATCTGCTCGAGGGTAGGAAGGCTCTGCAGGAGGATCTGGATAGGCTGCACCGATGGGCTGAGGTCAACTGCATGAAGTTCAACAAGGCCAAGTGCCGGGTCCTGCACCTGGGGCACAACAACCCCAAGCAGAGCTACAGGCTGGGAGATGAGTGGTTGGAGAGCTGCCAGGCAGAGAAGGACCTGGGAGTGATGGTTGATAGTTGGCTGAATATGAGCCAGCAGTGTGCTCAGGTGGCCAAGAAGGCCAACAGCATCCTGGCTTGTATCAGAAACAGTGTGGCCAGCAGGGCTAGGGAGGTGATCGTCCCCCTGTACTCAGCTCTGGTGAGGCCGCACCTCGAGTACTGTGTTCAGTTTTGGGCCCCTCGCTACAAGAAGGACATCGAGGTGCTTGAGTGAGTCCAGAGGGCAACGAAGCTGGTGAGGGGCCTGGAGAACAAGTCCTATGAGGAGCAACTGAGGGAGCTGGGATTGTTCAGCTTGGAAAAGAGGAGACTCAGGGGCAACCTTATCGCTCTCTATAGGTACCTTAAAGGAGGCTGTAGGAAGGTGGGGGTTGGTCTCTTCTCCCACATGCCTGGTGATAGCACAAGGGGGAGTGCTTAGATGTAGAGCTTAGTGATACGGTTTAGTGGAAGACTGGTTAGTGTTAGGTCAGAGGTTGGACTGGGTAATCTTGGAGGTCTCTTCCAACCCAGATGATTCTGTGTATCACTCATGAGTTTAGATGTCTAACATGTCCATTCTCTCCCCTTTGTGATTCTATTTGCAATCTTAATAGCTCTCATTTGCTTATCTTTCTTTACATAAGACTACTCCATACCTCTGACCACCTCTGTAATTCCTTTCAGGGACTGGTCAAACTGTTTAATACATAAATGTACTAAATATTCATAGTGGTTCAATACTGTGTCCTCTCTTCCTTTCCCAGTAAGTCCAAACAACATGCCCAATCTTAGGTCCCTCACTGTGCACTAAACTGATATTCCTAGGGATCCCAGCCTTGATTTGAGATGTAACCACTACGTTAGAGAACACAATCCAAGTATTGTCAAAATTTCTCTCCCCCAAACAAGCATAATACTTCATCAATATCTACAAATTCATTTAATAACATGCTAAGTACAGCTTCCATGACATAGGAGCTACTGTGATTTGGTTTCAACTGCCTGTAGTGACTTATTTATTTTACCATTTTATTTTGATTAAACAAAAAAAAAAAAAGAAAAAGAAAAATGACCTGAACAACTTTGCTGTTAAGTGAAACTTCCTTACTGAGTGTTACATGTTCCTACCACTTTTTCCACAGAGCATATTACATGTGATATTTTACTTTTAGAAAACCAAGGTGATAGCAAGATACATTTTAGAAATGATGGTGGAGTTTTCAGTTTTGTGCAGCTATTTTTTATGTGCTTTCTTAACATCAAAGACAAAAAAAATAGATAAATATATATGTATTTCTTGAAGAAAATCAAACTTCTGCAATGCTTATATGTATTTATAAAATAGTTGCATTCACCATTTAAGACTCAAGTTTAGCTAATCATTTAGAAATGATGAATTCGTGATACATTGAAGAAATGTATCACCAAAAAAAAAGATGAAATGGTGATACATTGATGTCTATATATACACTCAAATAGCTTCAAAAGTTCTTGTAATTTATATAGTCTACACAGAATTTGTGTACTCATTAAAACATTTAAAAAGAATGAATTTCTGAAATTTATAAGTTGCTTCCATATACTAAAAAGCTTTCTAGTGTCAGGTGCTGACCCCAGGAAAAGCAATGCAGACAAACAGGAAAAAAAAAAGAAAAAAACTACAAATAGATGTTCCACATTAACGCTGCACATCCATATAGTCCAACCTTAATGTAGGTTTGCACAGAAAGTGAGCAGCATGGGAGGTATTAAGACTAGTCAAACCAGCTATCAGAACTCAAAATATCAGTTTACAAACAAACTTGCTTGCAGAAGACTTTGCCTAGCCTACAGAGACCCGAGTTTAGGTCTTAGCCCCTTTTCCCATGCAGGTGTGAGGGGAGAGCAATCCCTGCCAATGCTGCTCTGGGAGCAGATGATCCCTGTTGAGCAGTAATCTTCTATGCTTAACTCCCACAGCTCAGCAGAAATCTCTCCCTTTCCTAGAGGGTCTTAGCCAAGAAACAGAATTTGCACTACTTAGTCCTTAGTTAGAGCCCCTAGTTCAAATACTAGTAGCAACATCACTTTGGTATGATAATTCTGACTTGCATTGATCTTATTATTAGACTAGAAGGTGGCAAAAACGAGCAGGGACCACTCATCACCATTCAGTGCTTATGATGAGCAATTTGAGAGGATAATGCATTGACTTGCCATGCAGGACTTGCTTCACTGAGCACATGTGTGGACAGAGGGGACTTCACAGCCAGGTTTGCTGAAGGGGTGGGGAAGAATAGGAGAAAACATGGCTAAGCACAAGGATAACATTTGCAACATTTTGGAAGTTGCCCCTTTTATCTCTCACAGCAAAGACACTCACAACACAGGAGCTGCTCCAGAGGACAAGGAGGAAAGGAAAGTTTGTCCTGGAGGAACAGCCTCCTCTCAGACGCTTCAGAGGGTAAAAGCATTTCATAAGGCAATGAAGTCAAAAGGCTCCATCCAGCCCTTAATAAATTGCTTTATATAGAGGTAGAATGCTTATAGCAGGGCCCAAAAGTTCTCTTTTTGAAGATTTTAATCTCAATTTCTTAGTCACCTGCATTTAAATTACCTATTCTCTTAAAATACAAAACACTGGTGTCCAGCACAGCACCACTCTACTCTGAAATAACTGATGACAGTTCCAAAAACCTGACACAGTTAGAAGATAATACAGGAGCAGTTCTTCTCACTCTATGATTCCATATTTGCAGCACTGATTGCAAAGGATGGAACTGATAGCAACACAGAGAAACAGTAAAATTCCGTTAGTTAAACTCTAACATACAAATATTTATCTCCCAGTACAGTTTTGCAACTTGCATCCCACACAGCTGTTGCCAACAGCTCCAAGGGGAATTAGGTATAGAAAAATTTTTGCAAGGACTTCCTGTACTTTGAAACCAACAACTGTCATACACTATTTCTTAAATTTCACTCTCCAAATGTCTGAGAGCAGCCATTTCTGTTTGGATCAGAAATTGTCTTTAAAAAAAAAAAAAAAAGCTAATTTTCTTCTGACGGATAGCAGCACTTTAATTTGATGACTCTCAGTTCTTACTGCCAATTTACAGCATACAGCATCCACCACGTGCATAGGAAGGCTCCATTTTGAAATACTGTATACTTTACAGTAATAAATGTCCTTTTTTAACTCATCCAAAAAAATAATTATAGGAAATTATGAAAGACTTGAGATCTTTTCCTTGGCTCTTCTGTAAAGCTTCTAAATGTGATTATTTTTCATACGTGTTTATTAGATATAGCTAATACGTATAAGTGAGCTACTGGATGTCTTCCATCGTATTCAGGATTACACTGCTTAGATTTGGTCTAAATAAGATACAAACACTTCTTATCTAATGATTTCTGACTAGCAGTGATAAATTACAGGAAGTCACAAGCTTGTTTACAACAGGAGATTACAGTTACATGGCTCAAGTAATAGCAATTGTTATAGTGTTTATTGCCATGTGGCAAGGCAAAAGAAGAAGCTGGGTGTTGTTAACAGACTGGGTGTTTCCTAACATGCTCTTGAACATGTCTACTGTACCTCCTCTGAGCAAAAATCCTTGTACAAGAAGAATCAGAACTTCCATCGCTTCTTACATTGCAACTTAATCTAGCACTTCTGTTATTGCCCAGAAAATCAATTGTAGCAGACAGCCTCGATATCCTAACACTATAAACATACCATCTTTTCTTTTCTCCCTAAACCAGCAAACAAGGTCAGTCTAATGTTCCTAAGAAATTGCAAAATGTCAGCATTCTCCTTCAGCCTTAGCACACTGCACTGACTATGCTTGACAAATTATCTCTGCTTCATTTTCTGTAAAACCAGGACAGCTCAATAGGATATGTAACAGTTGGTAACTTATCTTCTTCTGGCACTATAGCAGCAACAGCAAATAAACTGCAAAAATTATGAAATTAATTGCTTTCTTTGAAAATACATCCCAACGGTGTTCTGCTTTCCCAGTGACCTGACTATATTATTAACATAGACTTTTTTTTTTTTAAATGTTTCAAAGATGGCAAAATATGACAGTACAACACTTCATAATGCAAGCTAATAAACAGGTGATGGCCAAAATGGCAAACATCTTTTTCAGAAACTACTAGAAGTTCATACATATCACTTTGGACCAGATTAAAAATGCTTGCATATCCAGGAGCCCTTTAATCCACGAATAGTTTATCACGGTCACTGAGCCTTAAACAGTTTAAAACAAACAAACAAACAAACCACTGTCTATAGAATAAAGGCTTTCCAGGTCAGCCTTTCCTACACATATGTCTATTACACAGAAAACACAGGAAGTTCTATATCAAAATTTCATTTTGATTAACTTCAACTGTATTCACCTCAAGAATTTTGGAAAGCAAGCTCACTTGTAGTCTGCTGGAAAAGCTTGCTTTGAGAAGTTTTGAGAGCATTTGTAAATAGTGTTAGGCTAACCTAACATCAGAACCATCCCAATGAAAAAAGAAAAAAGTCACATAGAAAACACCATCTTGCTGCTAAAGTAGTTTCATATAACCATAATTCTTGTAAACAATTCACAGTATTTTACAGTAAATAGTTCAAGAGTTCCAAAATGATTCCCCCCACCTCCAAACTCATAAGAAAAATAAGCATTGTTATTGAAAGAAAACATTTTCTTTTGCTTTCCAGTTTCTCTTCCCAGTTTTCTTTGGGTGGGACAACAATACATTAGTAACTAAATGCAGCTTGGCTTAAAATAACTATATATACCAGAGAAAAACACATTTTTTGAACTACATCTAGCTGTAAAGATCCTTCACAAACTAAAGATTTAATTTGAGCAATAAAAGGCTAACTTCAAATAATTACAGACACCTTAAGAACAAGAAACATAATGATAGCTGAGCTGCAAGATTTATCTTCAGTTGAAATTCAAACCATTTCAATGCACTTCTGTTATGTAATTTTTTTTTCAGCTCCATTATTAATTCTGCTTTCTTTCTGCTAATAAAACTCATACCAGTGCTGTAGACAGAAACTAGATGTAGGTAAAAATCTTATGTGTGCACCTGCAAATTAGCATCTTGTCTGGGAGCGAAGGAACATCAGATCACCTAGAGCCAGAAAGGCTTTGATTTGCAACCTCAACTGCCTCTAGAACACCCATTGAGTTTTGATGATTATTCCTAATAGAGCTGAACAACTGACAGTAGTAGTCAGCAAAATTAAATTAGTCTTTACCAAACCACTTTTATATTAGTTATTCTAGGGAGAGCTCATTAGATCAATCCTGAACCACTAAAATGCTTTAGTTGTAACTAGGGAAGAGTTCACAATTGATTTCCTTGGAAGCAGAATTAAATTACATGGAGTTATACAACTGATTCAGAAAGGGCAGCAACAAGTCAATGCTGTGTGCTTTTTAAAGAAAAAAAAAAAAAAAATCTTGCTTCCACTTCCTCACTTCCTATAACTGCCTTCTCCAATTACCATACAGAGGGGGAAAAAAAAGAAAAAGCTTTTGGTCCTCTGAACTTCACTTTCGGATATACCTGAAAAGACTCTACCATGTGCCCTGTGAACTCTGCACATAAGACTTAATTTGTGGCAGCTCCAGCTTTATTCGGAGCACTGTACACTATTCACCTCTACTTACTCTTATTACTGCATGGTCTCCATAAGCTTCCCCAGCCTTTTTATTCAGCCACACAACCAGCTGTCTTTGCCAGCATCTCTGTAACACCTCTTCAGAGATGAGCACCTCAATAGCATTTTACAAATACCAACAGTTTTCTGAGAGCTAGAACATGTAATCCAAACAGTCCCTGCTACAAACCACCTCTGCCAGGTTTCAGCATTATTGCCACTAAGACTACACATCCTGAGTAAGTATTTAACTATTACTCTTCTGGGAAGAAAACAAACATCAAGATTTGTCATGTCTGGAGGTAATACAGACATATTTGCCCATAGGGTCACTCAATCAAATTCAAAGGCTAGTTTATAGGACAGGCAAGAACCCACAGAGGTTTGTCACTGACATCAACCACAAAGATACACAGACCCTTAATGCTGCATTAGTTACAAGGACACAAAAGTAAGCTTTTCTAGACAACTAAGGCACTTGCTCCTAACCTTTCCATTTACTCTTTATTTAAAAAAATAAATAAATAAATAAATAAATAAAAATTAAGGTTCTCAAATTTTGTTAGTTTCTAGCCAAAGACATGACAGTATCTTTACTTGCAGGAATTCAGGTGTCTTTTGGAAAGCAACTTTTACTTTCAAATACATGTCCCATTGTTGTGATTCTATATATGTTTTTCCCCAAGATTGCTGTAGCATATTTTTTTCTTTTGTTATTGGTGTGAACATTTCCCCCAGATTTCTTATATTATTTATACAGATCAGCTTTTGGAAGAAGAAAATATTAGCACATAGCTTGTTTCATAACTTATTATTAACATCTAAGGTCTAATGACAGCCTAACCTATCAATTTTCAGAGTTTACCCACACGTAACAGGGCTTTGTATTGCTACATTAACAACTTTAGCTGATGAAAGATCCCTATCAAAGTGAATCAGATATGCATGCTAAGATTAGTTATCCAGAAATGAAGTAATTCTGATTAGATAATGCTGTTCATTATTTCAGTTTTGTACATCTGATATACTAATATTTGTCTTTAATTCACCAAATCCACATTTTTTGAGCTGAGATTTACACAGTGAGGTATTTGAGATTTGCTTTGTACCTCAGGAGTCACATCAACACTATATTTAATAGAACAATTCTATGAAATGGTGAACTGTGTTTTGCATTTTTGACATACTGCAACATAAACCGCATTACAGTATAGCATTAAGTTTGCAACATATACAAACATTAAGCTGTGTTAGCCCTGGAACAGAGATTAACTACTTTTCCCATTAAAGTAGTTTGCTTCAGTGAGTGTTACAAGATTCTGGTAAAGTCAGAAAAACTTCAGATGAACAGGAATTACAATATGGACATTGAAAAATGTTTGTAGATACCTTCTGCTGTCATTGATAATGCAGGATCTTTTTATCTTCTCAAGAATATTCTGTCATACTAAAACTTTAGCCTGTTAAAATTACATTAACACATTTAGTGTCTCCAGACTCCCTTATACCCTCATGGTTTGGGGTTTTTGGTTGGTTGGGTTGTGTGTGTGTTTTTGTTGAAGAAATAAATTAAGTGAAACACCAATACAAGCGCTGCTGCCTTACACATAGCCTCCTCTGTGTTTATGTTTGCAGCAGCTTTGTTTTAATATAAGATTTCTGAGATTCCCAAACAAATACACAAGTAGGACAGAACATGGTAAAACAAAGAGCACTGTAAACAGGTATGTTTTAATAACAGACTCTCCCATAAAACTCTTGGTGACATGAGGCTAAAGGACCAGAAATAAGGAAATGTATCAGACAGACTTACTTTTTTCTGCAGTTAGTGCTACACAATTTGCTATGCCTCATTATGTCACCAGTCAAAAAAAAACAAAAAAAACAAAAAAAAAACACAAACAAACAAAAAAAACAAAACAGTAACAATGTTTCCATGTCAGTGATAAAAGACCATCACTTTGCACGATTTAGTCATCACACACATTCCTGTCACTGTCAAAGTTATTAATGATTAACCACAGGAAAAAAAAATAGAAGAACATTAAATGCTAATGGGAACCGGTGTCCATTTCTCCATGGCTAACTTAAGTACCTAGAAATCCCTTAGCAAACCTTGCATCAGCACTAAGTAGTTTACTTCATATTCGTGTTTCAGTTTGCATTAAGTTTCCAGGCAGGAATACCTGCCCAGCACTCAAAGCTAGGCTCTGGACATTGTTTGTCAGGACATAGGAACATGAAAGTAACCAAAATCAGGTCCTGAGCTGGAAAGTAAGTCACAGAAACAAAATGTACGTGAACTATTTCAGTGTCATTACAACATCTTGCCCTCTAACATGGCTAGCTACACAACTGGCTCGAACACTCCACTGTCAGGTCTGCCGACGGTTTTCAAACTGTTTCTAGCTCTGCAGCATCCTGCTCAAAGCAGAGCCCAACCACGTGAAACCTAAATTCTGAAAGCATCTTTCCATGGTTACAGTCACAAGATCTGGGATGACAAACTGCAGCTTGTTGGCAACAAAGTCAGCTGGAAGCAGTCTGCTGTGGCTCCATACACCAGATCTTCGAGAACACAGGGAGAACCAGCAGACACAACAAAGTGGAAAAGAAACACACATTTTCACCAGCACTGTAATTCTTCCTACTTTTTTTTTTTTTTTTTATTAGCTCAGAAATTTAAAAGAGTACAGCAGCCTTGGAGACTCTTTTTTCACAGGAGAAGGATTGGTTTTAATTAACAACTTTGTAATTAGTACATACAGTTAATAGCACTAGAGAAATGATTTGCCAGTTGGGCAGCCTCAGCCCACAGTAAAATGTGATGTTTGAAGTAAAGACAGTTCTATAGGCACACGGGACAGTACAAACACAGCCACTGTTCTCAAGTGGTATAACCACACTCCTGGCAACAAAATTCGCCATTTCTTCAGAAAGTGTTTACCAATGTTTGGAAGGAAAAAAAAAAAAAAAAAAAAAGAAAAAAAAGAATACTTGCATGTTAAGTGCTAGTTTGTTCAGCCAGAGGATGTTTAGCCTTAACATACAATTCCTCTGATCATCTTAGATTGATACTAGATTTTTTGGTTACCTGGAATCTTCACAAGTCAAAAACCACACCAATACACTGCTCTGTTCAGTCTTGAAAAATGATTTGTTTTGGTCCTCATCAAAGTCTGCTACTGAAGTAAACTTTGTGGTTTTCTGCTATAAACAAAGGATGGCTGTACTGGGTCTGGCTGGAATGTTAACTTTCCCGGCAGCAGCCCATTCAGTGCCGTACTCTGCACTTGTAGCTGGAACAGCAGTGTTATCACACCAGTGTTGTGTCTACTGCTGAGCAGCAGTGGCACAGCATCGGGCCTTTCTCTAACCCTCCTAGGGGGTGGGCAAAAAGTGAGGAGAGAAACATCACCAGGGCAGCTGACCTAAACCAACCAAAGGGATATTCCATACCATGTGGTGTCACACTCAGCAATAAAAGGTGGAAACAGGAAGAAGAGGGGACGGGTGGGCTCTCATTGAAAAAACGTTGGTCCTCCTCTCGAACACCGGCTACATGTGTTGAGGCCCTGCTTCAAGGACGTGGTCAATCATCGCTCATTTGTGGGAAGTAGAAAGTAATTTCTTTCCTCTGCACTTCCACATAGCCTTCATTTATTTTGTTTGTTTTCCTCCCTTCTTTTTATTTTTCCCTTTCCCCCTCCCTTTCCCTTTTTATTTCCCTTTAGTTAAATTGTTTAGTTCATAATAATAATAATAAATAAATAAAGATTATTATTTCCCTTTAATTAAATTATCCTTATCTCAACCCGTGAGTTGTTCTTTGCTTTATTTCTCCCCCTCCTCATCTAAAAGAGGGGGAGTGAGAGAGCGGTTGTGGGGTTTAGCTGCCCAGCACGGTAAAACCACCACAATGGCATAAAGGATACAGGGGAGCTAAGAAAGCTTTGTTCTTTACTGTTACCTATGTAAAAGGTCAGAGGTGGCACATAGAGAAGAATAAAAAGATAAACCAAAAGATGAAATAAATTTTCTATGTTGCGGGAACAATTGTTATCTTTGAACAGATTTATTACTCTGTATGTACACATACATATTAGAGTGGAAAATGTTCCTACTATGCAATCCTCTCTCCAATGCCTAAAAAAAAAAAACAAGTCATAAGGTCAACAGCTGTGACACAGATCAAATTCAAGGAGGCTCACCGCAGGTGGTCATTTTTCCCTGTGTTAAACACTACAATACACAAGAAATAATCTAGTAAATAAAGATGCTTAGAGACAAAAAACTCCCTAGACTGCATCTGTCTAGTTGCTGCTTGTTACCACACTGTTATTAGTAAAAACCACCTGTCACACCGGATCTATCTTTTAGAGGGAACACAGCACTTCTTTTACAGCTGCTACAGTGTTTCTGACCTACAGTTATCAGACTCTTAGCACCTTCCCATGCTCATTCTCCTTGCATTGCAGCATTAGTATCTCCATGGGAATAACGACTACGTGACATATATTATAAATGAGCTCTTAGACGTAGCAGTCTAAGTTTTATAGAGAGAACCTATTCTACAAGGCTTTTATTTAAAATATTTGCACAGAAACAAAGAGAAGGCTGGATAAAAGGTACAGAAACTCTATAAACTGTCAGGAGTACAAGACAAAGGGAACACCTCGTAATGCTTTGATTTCTAATTAGAATGCAGGAAGCTTGAGGCAAAGAGCATACCTGAGCTGGTCAGTTAAGAAAGCTGTTATTGTTCTTCCACTATAAGACCCCCTTGCTTTAGCACGAGACAGAAAGTCATTACAAATTGGTTAATACCTCGATGTCTAGGTAGTTATCCTTTGGCAAACAAAAAGTTATTTATATCAAATTACAGGCAACAGATACAACTATAGTAATTTTATCTTCTGGTTACCAAGGAGACAAGTGACCTGCATATGCTTCTCCTAACACACGTCTCAAAGTCCTAACACGGTAAGTAAAGCCACAAAGACCAGAAGAAAGCTCATTGCTACAGAGGTGGTCAGCTCCTCAAACCAGAGGTCAGCCAGAAGCATAAGAACTCGGACAGTTTGTTTGCCAGCACAGCTTCTGCTGGTGTCAGGTCACAGACTTTTAACAGAGCATTCACTGCAATTAGATATCACCAGTCCTTGTTTTAGACAAGGAAAAACATAAACAGAGTCTACCTCAACATGAAAACACAAAACATATACTATACCTAACAAACAGCCAGGGCAGCAATCTAACTTTAGCACACACGGGGCAAAAGCTCCCCATCATCCAAAACACATCTTCTTGCACTCCATCAGCAGTTCTTTGAAGCAAGTGGTTATGTTCTACCAGCAATTCCCTAATTTTCCAGAATCTCAGGAGGATTCTGCTTTCTTCCTCAGCCAAGCTCACGAAACACATTGGAGCCCCAAGTAATCTACAAAACCAGATTTGTGTTTTGTTTTTTCTTCAAAGCATGCAGTAGTCTCCCCCCACTCCCCAGTCAAGCATTGCTCACCTACTTACAACACAGTACTAAGAACAAAACTAGCTTTTTCTTAGAAAAACTGTTTCAGGCTTCTTCAGTTACAGTTTACTACCCCCCTCCCAGGCATATATACACATTTTGATTTCCTTAGGCCCCTTACCCTCATTTTCCTGCTTTCTTCCATATATTCATTTCAGATAGAAATCTTCAGTAATACAGAGAAGGAAGATGTGAGCTGCAGGGCTCCAGTGTGCTGTTGTGAGCAATCAGCACACATAGGGCAAGCCTGGGCTAAGCTAGGACTAATTTTAGCCTGTCTTAATTTGTCTCAGCTGATGGTAATAAAGGAAAATTAAGAGATCACCAAAATGCACCAAAGCCTTGGATACTAGTTCTACTTTGTTAAGGCTGTAGCAGATGAACAGGCTCTGTGTGATGTTTCCACAATTTACTTTGAAGCCCTATTTTTCTGAAGTTATCCCTACTCCCTGTGTCATAGGACAGGGATGTTAGCTCTAAGAGATGCACAACTGTTAACAGGAAGTCCCTGCAACCTAAGTATGTATCTTGACACAGACTAAGCAACAAGTGCATGAACTGTGCTGAAAAAAAAAACTTTTGTTTTAGGAGACCCAACATTTTGGACCCAACTAATAAAGCATTTTAGACTACGGATGCGTGAAGCTGTTTAGAATGAGCTCATGAAAGAGAAAGCCCAAAGTCCTGAGGAAAGTTAAGTGAGAGAAGCTGGGCAGCAACAAGAGAGCTAAAGGTCACACTCACAAATACATTAAACAAGATGCAATCCTAAACAGCACAGGAGAAAAACATTAACACGTTATGCCAGAAATGGGGTATGCAGCATGCAATAGATTAGCGAAGAGATGCACACAGCAATAAGAAAGAGAAGAACAAGACCTAGAAAAATGCAAGTCTAGGACCTTTCCAGTAAGGCAAACAACAAAGGCATTCAATACGTGTCTCGCTTAGTGTTAAGGTTTGCTTGAAAAAGACACCAGATGCTAAGCACAACTGGAAATAAGAGAGGACAGAATAAGGAAGAATGTTTTATTTTGTTTGGTTTTGTTTTTTAATAGAACAAAAACCCTACATAATCTTAAAGATACTTTACTGATAAAAATATTTAGTTATTCTATTCCCCTTGATCCGAGAGCTGACAAAACATACATTAGAGGAAATAACAGAAGAGAGAAAATGAAGCGGCCTGGAGATCACTTAAGAGTTCCTCTACCTCCATTAGCAAGTGGGGCCTTGATCTCACTACGAAGTCAGCAGCAGAACTGCCACTCAAGTTCTTTTACTAGCTGTTTGTTTGGATCATTTATTTTCTACTACTCATGACATGTTTCATGACATGTTTCATGGAGCTGCAATATGACTTTTTTCCATGACAGAATTCTGCATGTTTTTGCCCTTTCATTGACATATATTCTGCTGTATCCTATTCCATCTTCATTAATCTGACCAATCAAGCATTCACCATGCTCTTATTTTGTTAGCAATTGTCACATTTCCAACTGCTTTGTATAGGACAGACATACAGTCTCTATTCACAGCAATAATTTTCCAGATACAAAGTTAGCACTTTTGCATTTTTCTATTCTCAAGACTCTGAAGACTTTACATCCCTTATTCACATAGAATCCCCTGGCACTGGGAGCTCTCTCATTCCACAGATAAAAAGGAAAAGAAAGCAAATCAGAAATCGGATGCTGAGCCTTTACAACCCCATACTCACTCTTATCTCTCCCTAGCAGCATAGCCTTACCTCATTACGTGATTCCTAACACTTACAGCTGCATGATATAACCTGGCACAGGTGTGTTGCATCATTACAGAAACATGATGGGGAGGAATACACGATTCTTGTACTGATATCTGTGACAGAACATTTCCCAGAATTCCTGTGTTGATAAGCATTTGATGCTACAGAAGGCTACATAAATAGGCAGCTATATCAAACTAGATAAAAAGTGATGTGACACATACTGACAAACACATTTTTGGGTACAAGTCTTACAGCACAGTCAGCAGAAAGCCCAAGGCAAAATGGTATTTTATTAAGGTAAATCACAAAGCTTGGAGCAAGGCTAAGCAAGGTTGTCAATCCTTTTGATCCCATAAGAAATAAGAAATCATTGTCTTCAGCCACTGGTCTGGTGGCCCTTTAAAGCAGCAGGATGCTGGGAGGGCCTTAGCACTTAGCACATTTGTGGCAGTGCAGGAAACTTAGCTATTGCCAGTCAGCTTTTATGCTTCTCATCAGTCCCAGGATAAAAGTGTTAAAAGTTGACAATAACCACGTGTATGCAGTTAGCCTGCTGTATGCACACTTGCTATAGACCGTTTCTTGAATTCTCTTCATAAAACTAATCTAATAGTAAGTAACGTAAGTGCACTGAAGTCTCATTCAGATTGAAATTTCAAGATCCTAAAAGTGATTTCAGAACAGAAGTTGTATTAACAAACTGTGTTTATAGATGAATTCTGGTCTGGAGTTTCTGCTCCCAAACTACTCTGAGAACATTAACCTTCCAGCTAAGTTCTACTGCCTACAGCTAGGATGTTGCAATTAATTCACAGCAAGTGAATTGGTAAAATCAGCAATCTTAGTTTTTCCAAGACAGGATGTATTTTATAAATACACTTTAATGTGTTAAATATTTCACAAAGTGTTAAATATATTACAAATTCTAACATTCAAATGGTTGAAGAAATGTACTTGAGCAGCTGCCTTGAAACATCCCTTCCTGAGAAGTATTTTTGAATGCATCAATGAAAATGTGCTTTGACTGAATTCAATCTATATGAAAAATCATGCTATGTACACAGCTTTTATAACAAGCTCACCATGTGTCCACCAAGGAAGGCTGTACTCTATATACATATGTTGGTTCATCTGGATGAAGGCCAGGTTTTTTAAGAGATCATCTGCCATGTAGAGATCATAGCAGTTTGACATATTTTTCAAGAGAGCACAGCACACAAAGTACTCCCTCCTAAAGAGAGAAGCTTCTTGGAAAAATCTAGCCTTAAGGGGGGAGCAGAGGGAGGCAGGAAGGAAAGGGCTTCAGACTTTTTCCTTATGCTCTGAAAATGTCATGTAGTTGCACATGGATAGGCTGCAGAAAAAATATTTGGGTTCTTTTAGTCATATTAGTATCATATGATGGCTTTCTGTAAAATCTGTCTCTAAGAGTAAAAATGTATATACTGAGTTGTTCATGTAAATACATTATTTCTGCATGATTTTAAATTAAAAGTTTAGTTATGACTTGTACTACTTACAAACTCTATTTATCAAAGTAAATATAACGTAGAGAGTAACAGTTACATATTGCTAGGTTAGATAATCAATGAGTGTCTGAGTTCTGGAAAACATCATACTAAATGCAGTACTAAATATGCCTCAAGATTAGGGTGAGGATAAAATAAACTGGACTAATTAGTACTACAGTTATAGATCGGTACAGGAGGGGTTGTAAAACTAGAATTATTACTGGGTTACTCCTTTATTTTGAATAAAAGTTACTCAGATGGCTATCTAAAGAATCAGGTTGGTATCACTGGCCTTCGTTTAATACTTGGATTAGGGTTCAGACCACACAGTGGACAAGGATAAGGACAGCGAGGACTAAAGTGCTATGATGATGATTGATGCTACCAATGATAAACAAGGTGGGGGGAAAAAGTTATATTTGTGTAGGATTTTAGAACATGTTTAATCCAGACTTATTGCTGCACTGGACATCTTCCAGAGAAAAATATTCAAAATATAACTATAATTCCAGTTAAAACCTGAATAAAAGATATAGCTTTCTTCCATACAATACATATAACAAGGCTAAAACAAAGATTGGTGAAAACACAGGTTTGTAATTTATCATTTAAATGGGAAGTGCGAGTCACACGGCCAAGGTTATATTCAGGAATCGAGGAAGAAAAATCTTTAGTGCAAGATCTTTAAAATAGCTTCTAACATGGGAAGAAGGGCAAGCTCTGCCTTAGGAGGGAGAAAACAACTCCATCCTCTACTGAGATGGATTTGAGCCATTTTTTTCCTTCAGGCAGAGGACGACAGAGTTGCCTGAAACCTCAGGATGCTGCAAACTCGTGGAGAGGATTGATGAATGCATTTGTTCAGGTAGAGACTGAAGAGTAAGTTAAATTTAATTCAGCTAAAAATCAGGTTAATGGTTATAGTTATGTCCCTCATGATTTAGTAAAGTTAACAGTAAGACTACATACTATAAAGATGCAGCTGTTCTCTGCAAATGCATTATAGATCTTTTCATGTGCTTCCTAATGAGAAAAAACAATCCCAGAATTTATAGCACGTTACATCTCAGCAAGAAAATTTCTATTATTATTAGTGGGAAAAAAATGGGAGTTAAGGAATCTCCTTAAAAAGTGTACATTGAGAGGTCTTTCAAAATCCATTAGATTTACACATACTGAAGGAGATAGATTACAATTCCCATTCTGAAGTTTCACTCTTTTATCTGACACCATATGGGAATACTACAGCATTACAATGCTTTAGCCTTTTCTCTTGACGTTTACAGTTCTGATGATTACCTAAACACCTTCTCCTGCCTCAAGCCTCTAAATACCAGTGTTCACGTTAGTTTACAATCCAGTCTACTGGAGTCTAGTTTTTCATAACTGCGGCCTTCTTTCATACCTGCTTTTAGACCTACAATACTTCCTCTATATTGCTTTCTGTTGCCCTGCACACTCTCTGTTCTGACTGATTTTATTCAGAGTTGATGCTCAGCACCTTTCAGAACATAATCTTAGTTTAGGGAGGCAATCTTCAGTACTTAGGGCTTGTCTGGTTATTACTGCGTCTCCAAGGATTCCTAGGCTGAGGTGAGCATACTTCCTTCAGTGTTAGGCCTCATGCCTAATCATGTTTTGATTATGTTTATCACAGTTTTGCACACAGAGTGCTCAAAATGTTAATGATGTGGCACCACTGCCTCTTCCCTTCAGTAACTTTAACCAGCAGCTAGGATGGATGTAGCTGTGGCAATAATTGAACTGTCAGCCCCTTCAACCCATGCTACAGAACATCTGCTGAACTAGACAATGACAGGAATTAGCAGCATCTTCAGCACCTCCCTAAGGAAGGTTTGGCTAGAAGGTTCCCTTGATAGCAGACACAAAACAACAACAACAAGCAAACTCCCTCACACCCTGAAACAATCAGAGGGAGATTTTAACATAAGAGTATAAGTTTTATAGTTTATTCTACTTAAAGTTGTCTCAGCTGTGCCCAAAGGAGAACTGTTTTACCCCAGGTACCCCGGCCTCTTTAGTTCAGGTCATCCTAAGTTTAGGAACCTCTCCCACTTTTGCAAATACAACCTTTTTAAAACAGCTCAAGTACTCTTTCTCCTATCCTCTATTCAGTAACCCTGGTTAAGCTCCTTTAAATAGCTCTGTGGGATATTAGAGATGGATTTCAAAGAGTAAATTCCAATGTTAAGGAAAGGGCTGTGCCAACTTGAGATGGAGACACACATTTTCAGGAACAAGAACTATGTTGCTTACACTTGCTATTAATCATTCTTTTAGGTATGCAGCCTCATTTGGCTGGGAAAAGAGAAGTCTGTGTACACTGTTCAAAGAAATTGCAATGTATTGGCACTGTCATGCTCACAGCGCAACTGTAAGTAAACTATGACAGTCCATAGGAAAGCATAAAATGCATAAGTAAGCCTGGAAATCTTGTAAGTTGTGATAAATGAAAAACACAGTACTATATCTAAATTCAGCTCTGTAAAAGTCACTCATTTTCTGAGTCTGTGCAAAAGTATTACAAATGATACAAAGAATGCTTGAAACAATAAAAAAGGAAGGAAAAGATACTTGAAAGTGATTTGTATGCAGCCATGCAACATTATTAAAAAATTATTTTCCATTACATAAATGTTATCATTCTTAAGGTCTTCAGTTCAAAACAAAGAAACACAAAGCTGCCAACTGCACAGTAACTGCACAGTATTTATCATGTTGCCTTTGATCTGCAAGGTATACCAAAAAGCCAAAAATTCCACAAGGAAATTAAAGTTTAAGTTAACATGGAAAATGTAGAGAAACAGTAATGTATGATTTATACTGGATCAAGTTCTCTTTAGTGTTTGCTGAAGTAAAACAAGGTGTACTGGAAAAAGCCTACCTGTTATGTTTTACTTCTTCCCAGGACAAAAATAATGAAGGTGTTATCCTGTGCATTTATGGAATTACAAAGAACTATAATTCCATGTAACATTTTAGAATATTTAATCCCTTTACATAGGCAGAGGGATTCATAGGCAGAGAAAGCAGGCAGCAGAGCGAATGCTGTAATCTTTTCTTTAAAAACACAATTGGCACAGAAATCGTCCATTTTACTCAGGAGGATGCAATTACATTTCAGCTTTCATGTAAAGCTGGCTTCATAAAATTGAAAAGCCTGTGTATGAACAAAAACATAACAGCAGGGAAAAAACAAAACTATAGTTGGCTATGGATCATTTCTCCTTCCCCACATGGTTTGAGGGAAAAATAGCTGGTTGCACTGAGTGAAGCCAATCTGCAGTAAGCAAGTTTGTATCAGCCGTGCTGACCTAATGGTAACAGGGAGCCCAGGACTGAAGAATTTAGACTCCTGAAGAAAGCACGTAATCAAGCCGTCATGTATTTAAGTAAAGATTTCATGAGGTACATGGGTTAAAAAATAAAAATAAAAAATGAGAGAGAGAGAAGAATGGAAAGTTATCTAAAGTCTCAAGGGAGGAAGAAGTACCTTGCTGGTCAACCAAAATCCAGCAGTTGGGACTAGAATAGAGAAGCCCCACTCACTTCTTAGTCCGCCAAACCCTTTGAGAGACTGCAACTCAAATTTCCTGGATTATTTTAACTGAACCATTTTCTGTAGGGCAATGCCAATCTGTTTGATTGGTTTAAGATGGTTAAGAACAAACCTCAGGGCTCAGGGGAGAAGGGGGGTGGGATGGGATACAAAGACAGAAGGGCAGAAAGACAGAGGAAAGATCTTCTTTCCTTCCTCTCAGCTTCATATAATAAAATTAACAATGTTTGGTTAAATGAAGAGACTCTCTCTCTCTCTTTTATTTTTATTATTATTATTTTTTAATCAGCAAAAACAACAGCAGCAACAAAAACACCTCTGAAAAATCTTGTCTTCTGCCCTCACTGGAGCAGAAGATATTTTTAAATTATTCAAAATTAAAAATAAAAAAAATGGGAAGACATTTCTCTTCCAACTCTAACTGTACTATAATTAACAAAAGAAAAGTTTGGATTCAGATACAAACCATAAATACAACTTCAAGATCAGAAACTGTCATCTTAAGAAGTTCCACTTACTACGTTAGGCTGCTGTAAATTAATTAACTTTTACTAAGCAATGCTAGTTCCTAAAGCGAGGAGCAGAAAATAAACCAGAAGACTCTATTTCTATATTCAAGCAAATATAGCTTATGTTGTGAGTGGAAATCCTGACCTGTTAAATACTGACCTGTTAAACATCTTTACTGTATAGTTTCAGATACTTTGATCAAATGTTATAGAACTCAAATGACAGATTAATATCTAATTGGAAAAAACATGCTGCTCACATTTTATCAGAATTTCTCTTTGTTTTTTGAATATCATGTTGTGGGACAAAAGAAAAAGTTAAACAATTATTTTGGTGAATAACTTAAAAACTGAATAATAAATAATTAATGCTACAGAAATTTTATTTTATTATTGATAGCAACTAGACAGATTGTATGTCTGCCAAGAGCAAAGTTATCACCAATAACCACTTTGTTAAATACAACAAGAAAAATTTGCTACCTCTGACAATTTAGTAAGAACTACCAATAGAAATATCAATCATGTCACACATTCCTTAGTTTGCTCACATTTTCAGTATTAATAAAGTATTTATCAAGGTGTCTATTATTGTGTTGCTAGTGGGACTCCAAGAAACTCATTTATGCATAGGGCTTCAGTCATAAGTTTGTTATGCCTGTGCCAAAGAAACAGCTTACCTTTATTTCCATCAAACATATCTCGTACTGCAGCACAGCTCATTTATTTACACAGTATTTCAACTGTAATAGAAAAATAAGTTGTTTTTTAGTCTGTTGTGAAGAGATGTTCAAGCTATCTACAAAAGTCTATCTTACACAAATTTATACCAAACGCTAGCTCCTGTGATTTGCACCGAAGAGAAGGCCATCAGCCTCTGCATTTAGGTATTGCAAGTCACACTGTTGCCAAAACATCATGTGGGTTTCCTTAATCTCTTTTCTTTTTGAGTGAATTAAGTAAAAGAGAAGAGGAAATTGAACAATGTTATTTCTGTCGTTTGTTACTCAAACAAGCAGTCCAGGAGCATTACTGTAGGCAGTCCTGTTTCAGAGATATACTTGTTAAGTGTCTAACTTAGGGACATGGACTGTCCCATTTAATTAAACATGGAAGTATTCTGGTGCTTGAAGCAATGTACATGCATGTGCTTAAACTCTGATTTGAATTCACGCTTGTGGAAAAAGGGATTACACATTCAAACTCTGCCTTGAGGCTAGGACAGCAATGGACACCACAGCACAGGCTCCAAAGCAATTACAGAAAGAGTCACACCAAAGAAACTTCCACAAAGAAGAAAAATGGAAAAAATGAGGTAAAACCTTTCCTAAAAAACAGCATAAGGTCACATCGAAAGCGGTAGAAGGTTTTAAGGCCTACAGTTCCACGCACAGTCACCTTACAGGCCGCACACCTTTTGAAAGCATTTGCTGAACACACAGGAGAAAGTTTCACAAAATCCCATCCCCTGCTTGAGACATTGGCAATTTAGTAACCTGAAGTTACACACGCCAGGAGAGCAGTATTATGGTCCCTTTTGTCAGGATCCTGACTGGGAGAAGGCTGCATGTTCAGCAGCGGTGACCCACGGGGCTCCAGGCCGGTGCTGCGCTGCTGAGGCACCTCAGCCGCAGGGCAGGCTCCGGCTCTACCACCCATGGGGCCTCCGCTACCCAGGAGTGCAGCAAGAAGTCATTGTGTGAGCATCCTTTAGGAACAGCTTTTCTTGTAAAGAGATCATATATTAGATCATACTCTTTACCAGAACCTAAATCAGTCTAAACTCGCTCATGAATATATTAGCTAGGGACCATGGATGCAAAACAGAATGGGCCAAATGAAGCAATTTGGACTTTTCAGATTTTTGGATTATCTAGTTACATGTTATGGAGCACAACCAGAACTGAAGGTAGATCCGAAAGGAATAAATTTTTTCATCAGTCCACAAGGGTACTTGTGCATCAGGGCAAGAATATCCAAGTTCCAGTTATGGAGTTGCATGGTCAACGTAAGAATCAAGAGCCTTTGGGCCACACACAGAAATATATTTTCTGTTCTTTGTGTAAGAGTAGCCATTCTCCAGTTCAGCTGTCCAGCTGAAAGACTTAAATGCAACATCAAGAGCTACTATCTTAGCTTTCTCTTACAAATTCAGCAAGCTATAAATCATAAACCCACAAAATGTTTTTATTCCTTCTTTCAGTTAGGAAATAGTAATAAGTAGCTGTAAGCTGCTGAGTGGAAATACATTAGTAGAGCTTTCCTCCAGTCCACGTTATGATTGAGATCTTTTATGCCTACTCACATGAACTGTGCCACTGGACAATCAATGAGTTATTATATAAAGGTCCTACTAGACAGTAAGATACCAATTTTGAAAATCATTTTTGTCCCAGGTGATTCTGCTTTTTGAACTAGAAAAAAATGTTTTATTTAGACATAATAACATTTACTTTATTCAGTGGCTTTAAAGTTTGCTGAGCCTTCTTCAGGTTTTACATACAGTCCTGAATATTAACTGGACTCCTATAATAACTTTTTTTTTTTTGGCAAGCCATTTTCAGTGACCTTTATTACATGTAATTTCTCATGTACTTTTCATTCATTTACAAATACTCAAATGCTATAAATAACAAAGATGTTGTCATTGTTTGTTGACTGGAGATTCATAAAATATAGGACCAGCTCATACCTTGTTATCACCAGGCTCCTGTGAGCATGTTAACATAAACAACAAACTTCAGGGGTAAACCTTAAAGGAGTAAAACACCTCATTTTCAGGGGATTCTTTTCCAAAATCAACTTTTCATCTTCCTTAAGGACTTAGATGCTTCAGCACATGAGAGGAGAATATTAGGTACAATGCCTCAGAAACAGGAAGTACAATGGTTGTCCAGGTTAATGTAGGAACACTCTTCAGCGTATTCCCTTTCCTAAGTAACAGTCTACCAAGTAACATAGAAATCAGGAAAAGAACCATCACTTTTGTAATTTTGCTCTCTGTTCAGGAATAACTCACAGAGATACAAGATACAAGAGATACTATCACAAGATAGTGTTATGCTTCTTGCAGCTCATGATTAGGGTCATAGAATCATGAAATATGTCAAGTTGGAAAGGACCCATAAGGATCATCGAGTTCAGCTCCTGGCTCCACACAGGGCTACCAGTACATAAAATCTTTATGTCTGAGATCTATAAAACTCTTTATCAGTTGTCCAAATGGTTCTTGAACTCTAGTAGGCTTGGCAACTCTCTGTTCTCAAGGGAGTCAACAGCTCCTCCTCCTAATTCAGTATCAGCTACAAACTTATTTAGCACGCATTCGAGTCCTGCATCCAGATCATATTTAAAAATATGGAAGAGAACTGGCCCTAAAATGGAGCCCAGGAGAACCCCAGTAGTGACAGCCCACCTGTCTGATGTAAACACATTTACTAAAACCCTTTGAGCCCAACCCATCAGCAAACTGTTTACCCGTGAACTTGCTTTTCTGTAATCCCTGCCCAGAACATCTCAGCTGTGTCATTGACAAACCCAAGCTCCACATAACCCATCTACTCTAGAATTGAATCTAGTATCAGATCGAGAATCTAATCTAGAATCACCTAGAAGTAAACCTAGAGTGAGTGAACCATTTTTAAACCAACCAACCAACAAACAAACAAAAAAGCCACCCTCAACTCCTTAGATTACCAGCACTACGTTTGTAAAAAAGATTAGGAGTACAAAGGAACAAAAGCATATGAAAGTGTGAGGTAGGCACAGAGGTTGAATTTGATTTCAAAATTATATTTCTTATGCTAAAATTATATTACGTTCTGTTTTCAGTAATGCATAATAGATATCCAGGGACAGTTTCATTTGTGCTGTAACTCTATTAGTTTCAAAAGCTTGCAACAGAGATGTATCTGGCCCTTCATATTTAGTACCAAAACACAATAAAAATCTGTTTCATATTTTGAAATAAAATGGATAAATAAAATGAATTCCATGAAAGAAATTTGCATTTATATAGCTCTTCTCATTGACAAAGGATCTCAAAGTGATCTGCTGATAGCCACATATATTTCTAATTAAGAATTCTTTTTCAGATTATTTCTGCTTAAATGTGTCTTCTGAATCACCAGAACTTCAGGCTACTGCATGTTAACTGTGTCATATCCCAGTCTAAACCCTTACAAATTAGGAACTGGATTGGACCCCCTCCAGTGCTGGTTGAAGCCTTACTCAGAAGAGTAATCCTGCAGTATTCAATGAACCTACTCACATAGTAGGTGAGTAGTGTATTAAAATATGGTAGAGCTTACACCTGTACATCTGAGGCCATCCATGCAAGCTTCTTTATAATTCTTACCATTAAATTTAGAAAACCCACAGTGTGTAATCCTACCAGAAAAATATTAGCTCATTTTGCATCAGCAGCCTAATAGAAAAACTCCCCCATTGGGATGCCACGCCAAAAGGGGGAGCTCAGAAGCACACGTTAGTCCTCATGTTCTGTAAAGAGCATCTCCTTTTTTTTTTTTTTTTTTTTTTTTTTTTCTTTCCTGAGCCAGAACCAGCATCATCTGTCTGGTGGCTATATGAAAAGCTTATCTAGTTCATTTTGTGTTCATCTAAAGTTGATCTGCTTAATTATTTCTTCCATTAAACAGCCCACTGCTGCTGCTTTCTGGTTGGAAAAAGTGTCAGTGTTACAGGAGAGAGCTTTTCTGCTCAGAGGCACTGGGATTAGAAGAACAATCGCCTTGCTGTTGGAGATTTGTGTTTGGAGGCAAATTGTTTCTGAGCATGAAGGAACGTTTTTATGCTGACATGTACCCATGTTATGCACTAACGTCAGGCTCTGGGCTGGCAACAGGTAGTCCAATGGATCAAAACTGTTGGTTTTAGATAAATAAGACATCTAGCATTATTAGAAAACAGAAGGCAGCATGTGGCAAGACATGTCAATTTAATGGCATCGTTTGTAGTAAAGCTGACCTCTTGGAGGTACGCTGTGCAGCAGTCCCTGGAAATAGACTGTTTGGGTGGGCAAGAAAATAATTTGATGCCTTCTTTTTTCAAGTCACTGTTTCAACTTGGATGAGAGCATAATAAAATGGAGAACAACGGCAAACAAGGTCTTTGTGATCTCTGGTTCTTTGGTGTACCAAGAAGCACAAGGAATCAAAATTAATGAACTCTTCAGAAGTATGACAAACTTGTTGTATGTAGTTGCGCAGACCTTCTCTTCTCCTAGTATGTCACCTTGGTTTCTCCCTCCGATGCTATACTCTGTTGATCTACATGTAGTGATATATCCTAACTTCAGTAAGTTTATCTAACATTTCTCTGTTTAGCAGTTACAACTGTTTGAACTATTTTCAAAGTTAAAATGCTTGAAAACTTGCTACAGCCAATGCAGTTTCTGTTTGCGGCCTTCACCTGCCCAACTTTTCTCAAAGCTTTGCTAGATGTTTTTTCAAAGATTCCTTAGCACTGCCTCATGGCTTGCTTTGGATCACAGCCACAGCTCTATTTCTTTGAATGGCTTCACTGAGTAGCCAGTGGGATTCAGCTTCTGCTGATGTTATTCTGAAGATATCTGAGCTACAGAGAATAAAATGTGCTGCAACCTGGTTCTTAAGTAATGCTTAGAGAGTTTGTCATAGTTTTGACTTGGTTCAAACCTTTGACCTTTGGGAAATGTTAAGGAGTAAGCTGAGTACTCCATTCTTTCATTTATCCGATGCTGCTATCTCAGAATTCAGATTAGCCCATACTGGATCATGTCTCCTACTGTGAGTCATTTGCTTTGAAAAGGTCTCTCTGAGCTGAAAACCCAGTGACAAGTCCAGATTTTGGGTCCTGCATTCCTTTTTGCGTAAGTGGGCTTCTGCTTCCCACAGGAATCAGTAGTAGTAGGAATTAATAAATGTCTCAGATCTCAGTTTTGAAGTCTCTAATTTCAAAAATTATAGAAAATCTGAACACAAACTACAGGTCATGTTTCTTTGGAAATCTGGAGGGAGAAGTGGTTAAAAAATTCCAAAGACAATCTTTTGCAGAGATTTAAAGCACAAAAAAAGGAACAGTACAAACCAAAGTCATTCCACTGGTGCCTTCACCTTCCAGGTGACTGTAAAATGGAAATGTTGAGCTTGGGACACTTAACGCTGAACAAAACCAGGCTTCGCTTGGAATGACTGTGATTTTGCTCTAACAGATTCTTTCTTTCCACTTGTGATTAAAGAGAGGTAACTAAATCCACTTGTGATTAAAGAGAGGAGCCTAACTCTTCATAGAAGAGTCAGGCTCCTCCTTCCCTGACACTGCCCATGCCCCCACCTGTTACCCTCAAGCGAGGGAGCTGCTAAAACTGCTGCTGAAGTTCCCTCCTAATGTAAAAGAGGTTTGTGTGGTGGATGCACAGCACATTCCATTCAAAGATGTGTGATGCTGAGGAAGAAGACTATAAATCCCCTTAAAACAAGGACAGTATCAAATTGCAAAAAGGAATTCCAAACAACAACAAAAGCCAGATTGAATCCATTTGGTCTGTAATTCGGCATGCTACCAGACCAGAAAGGTACAAAACTTTGCCAAACACTTGATGAGCTCTGCTTACAGCGTAGGCATAATAAAAATTCTGATGCAAGTTGCCTACTTTCTTCCAGAAAGGCATTTGTTTCATGCACACCTGTGCTTCAAAGATGATTTCATTGCCAGGCAACCCTTGTGTTTCTGCTAGAGCACTGGGGAAAAGCTTTATTTCAAGGTAAGAAAGAAGAATGTGTCAAGTGAGGGTGACAGAATTGTTGTAGGTCAAAGAGTTAAACTTACTTTGATTCCATGCTTAGTGGGCTTGGGGATTTTTTTCTAACTTCTGAGTACACTGTGCTGTGTGAGGGCAGCTCTGCACTAAACAGAACAAATATATACACCTATGGTCAGTACAAGCTGTAACTTTCAACATCAGGTTAACAGGAGTGTCCCACTGCATCACGCAATGCCGTTCTAGGACCACAGTTCATTAGGGCAGCACACGCTGGTGTTCTCAAGTGTACCGCCTGCCCTGAATGGGCAAAATTTGCAGCTGAGACAAGAGTAAGCTCATCACAAGTAGGGATGACAGCAAGAATCGAAAAATGCATTCAATGGCAACAAAATGGCAGATATAATCTAGTTTTCACAATTATTCATTGGAATGAGAATTGCATTTGCTTTTAAACACAGCAGATTCCATTTGCTTTAATTATGTCTAGAAAAAGACTAGGAGTTTTCTTGGACAGTGCACTAAGTACCTGTTCAGAGCTTTTGAGAATAGATGTCTTTGTTTACTAGCAGTGACATCCAAGCAATTTCATGGTCTTTCCTCCATTAGATTCTGAAAAATTTCCTACCACCACCACCTGCATTACAAATGTATCAGCACCTTCAAATTGCTGCCGTTTCAAAAATGAAGCAATATATTTTAATTAGAGGAGAAAGATAAAGAAGTTACCACTTCATCAGCAGGCCGTCCAGAGTTCACTCTGCGGCAAGCTAGAATTCCAGGCTAGTGCTGGGCTTATGGTCCCCCAGGAAAAGAACCACACTTCAGTAAATGCGTTAATATCACTCTCAGTTGATAGGTTCGACTGTCCTGGATGCAGTACAAGCTATAGAGCAGCACTGCTCTCTACGTATGGCATGATCGCTGACTACTTGGACTGCACTTGGCAGATGTCTCCATCAGTGGTCTTTAACAGCCCCTCTGTCTTTCCTCCTCTTTATTACCTTCCACCAGCGTTGACCAGTACTCGATTCGGTGTTACAGATGAAAGAGTTGCTATCCCCATAGAGCTTATGAATGTGAATAATTCACTAAGCCTTTTGAGAGTGGTTTTCCCCCAGAGGAAATCTCTGGTAGCTCAAGGTTCTACCAAGTTCTGTAAACTACAGCCCTTCTTTGCTGAAGCAGCAAGAGCAGCAGTACTCCTCCTGCCAGGTCCTTGGTTTCAGAGAAAGCTGTGATTCACAGCTCCTCTTCAGAATCCTCTCTTTCCCCTCTCTTCCTGCACACTTGGAGAAGCAAGTCAATCCCACTGGTATTCCCAACACTAAGTCAAGTATTTGTGCAGCATTTATTGGGGCTAGTAGGAAGTTTCCTCTTGCTTGGATGTGAAAACATATACTTATGAATATCTCTGGGCTTCAGAAGTATGATTTCAGTAAGTATAACAGCTACAGGCCATTTCTTTATCTATGATTAACTTCTAAGAAGAAGCCAGCATGACAGTTACCTGTTTGCTGATGGAATTATACCTGGTTTATACAACCTTGTTTTACAGACATCATTTTCCTATTAGAAAGGAAAAAGCTCATGCCTTTGAGACATAAGCAATGGTGCCGAAGCACTAGCAATCCTTACAGAATTTTCTAGGTTGGAAGAGACCTCAAGATCATCAAGTCCAACCTCTGACCTAACGCTAACAGTCCCCACTAAACCATTTCCCTAAGCTCTACATCTAAACGTCTTTTGAAGACTTCCAGGGATGGTGACTCCACCACTTCCCTGGGCAGCCTGTTCCAGTGCCTCACAACCCTTTCAGTGAAGCCACAACCCTTTCAGTGAAGAGTGAAGTTTACAGAGTTAAGAGTTTCAGTGAAGTTTACACTAGTAAACAACTTCTGTTGTTAATGTCCTCACTAGTCACAGAGTATGTTGTAACTTATTTCACTGCTGTAGTTTTTTCTTAAGGAAGGAAGGAAGGAAGGAAGGAAGGAAGGAAGGAAGGAAGGAAGGAAGGAAGGAAGGAAGGAAGGAAGGAAGGAAGGAAGGAAGGGAGGGAAGAAAAAAAAAAAAAAAAAAAAAAGAAAGAAAGAACACAAAAACAGTTTCTACCAGAAGATGTTGCTGTATGCACTATTCTAGAACAGTTATCACCAGTTTTTGAGCAGTTGGCTGAACTACCAGCCTGAACTTTCCAAGCTCATCATGGCCTCTGATGTTTGCTTAAACTACTCTAAAACAGAGCCATAAAACATCAAGTTAAATGTAGTAGCTTCTCAGCTTCTCTCCTCACAAAACCAACAGCCTCCCTGCCGACCAGTCCAGGGGGCCAAGCAGCACCTCATACCTTTCCTGCTTCTCTGGATAACTACACGCATTGGATGGTGGCTTCCCAGCCTGCTGCCTCCTCCGGGAGAGCAGGAGGCTCTCCTGCCTGCTCCTCAAGCTGGGCCCGGTTCTCGGGTGCCTGGGATTTGTCAGTGATGCTTTAACTCCTCCTAACCCGCCCCACAAACCAGCTGAAGCACACCGTTAGCTCCACGGGACTCAGACTATAAACGTTTTCCCCTCCGCTAGGCTCCCGACTGCTGGGGCACGCATTATTTATTGCGAAATAATTTCAAGACAATTAGTTGAGTGAATGTAATCCTTTCTGAGTAGGAGCAGGCAGCGAGGCGCAAAGAGCTCACGGTGTTTAACTGTTTATAGACACTAAACGCAGACCAGCAAAGAGGGGGCTAGGGCCTGGCTCGTGATGAAGAGGAGGAGGAGGAGGAGGAAGAAGAGTTTCCCGAGGCTTGCTGCCTGCAGAGACCCGCATCCGAGGCCTCCTTTTCCTACACCCTGCAAATTCTCCCCCGGCCCGGCTCTGTCGGGGGGTGTGTGAGGACCCCCGGCTGGGTGCCCCCCGCGCCGGGAAGAGCTGCGGCGGCGCGGCTGGGCGGGCGCCCGCCCTCCCCGCTCCCGCATTCAACTGGTGGGTCCTCCTCCTCCTCCTCCTCCTCCTCTTCTCCTCCTCCTCCTCCTCCTCGGCCGCCCCAGAGGAGCGCGGCGGCGCGGCCGGCGGGCAGAGGCTGCGGGACGGCCCCCGGCGGGGCGAAGCTGGCAGCGGGGGGCGCGGCGGGCGGCCCGGCGGGGCGGGTGCGCGGCCGGCGGCGCTGGCGGAGGATGCGGGCGGCGGCCCCGCGGCGCGGGCGGCTGCAGGAGGGCGGCGGCGGCGGCGGGGCCGGCGGCGGGCAGCGGCGCGGCGCCTGACCGCAGAGCTCCGCTCCGCGCCCGAGGATGCTGGGGGGCGATGCCCGGCGACAGGGAGGACGAGATCTGCCAGAAAGCGCTGCAGCTGCTGGCCGAGCTCTGCTCCGTCGGGGCGGTGGAGAACGACAACTGCCGGGATTTCATCTACTACCTGCGGGACAGAGCCCGGCCCCGCCTCACCGACTCAGGTACCGCGGCTCCCCGGGCGGGAGGAGGGAGGACCCCCCGCAGGGGTCGGGAGGGGGGCCGGGGCTGCGGACCGAGGCCTCCCGGCCCCTCGGGGCCGCTGCCAGGGACGGGGGCACCCCCGCAGCCCGGGCCCGGGGCACCTTCCCCCGCTCCGCCGGCGGCCGCCGCGGCGCCCGGCGCTCGCTCGCATCGCAGGCGGGCGGAGCCCGGCGCTCCGGGGAGACGCGGCCCCCCCGGGACTCCCGGGCACGGCTGCTGCCGGCCGAGGGAAGGGCTCCGGGCAACTTTCTCGCCCGGCTGGGCGACCCGCGGTCCCGGGGGCGGCCTCGGCGGCCGCCGCGGGCCACAGCATCCTTGCCCGGTGCGGCGCCTCGGGGCACGGCATCCTCGGCCGGTGCAGCCGCCTCCGGAGCTTGCTGCAGCGTCGCCGGGCTCGGGGCTCTCTCCGTGCTCCCCGGGCCCTCCCCGCGGCGCTGGCTCCTAAGGGTTTTTCGGGGCACTTCACGCACGGCTCCATCCAACCTAACTTCCCAGTTCTGCCTCCTGGCAGGCTGCGAAGGCTGCTCCTTGCAGTTCCGTAGCAGGTGTGCGGGCCGGAGGTCTGGCGAGATGTACGGTGACGGTGTGCGGCTGGATTATGGTTGCCTCTTGTGTCTTGGCACAGCACTGATTTAAAAACTTTCGCTTAAGGAAGCTTCTTAAGCTTTCAACTAGTCCAAAATGCTGAAAGGCTGACGATGTTCTGGACACCTCTGGCCATAAGGGAAAGGCAAAGTACAGTTTCACTTAGGAGCTTAACGTATTTATGTTAACACCCTCAAGTGGAGTTTGCTCACTGTGAGCAGAAATTTAAAGAGTTAAAAGAGAAGTTGGTAAACATTTGTAGTGCTGAAAAGCCTCGGTGCTAGATCAGCTGATCAGCACAGTACAGTATGATTTTCTGTAATATTCCCTGGGACAAGTTAGCTCACTTAGCACAGGGCAGTCAAATTACTCTGTAATCTTAAACGCTTTTATGTGATCTGGGAAACCTGAAGTAGGACTCAAAGTGCAACTTCCTGACAAATGCTTGGATATGCTAAAAGGCCCAGAGGAAACCAGTATCAAGAAGAAAATGGGGAGGGGGATGAGCTCTTCTATCACAATAAATGAATAAGGAGTTTTCCTATACTCAGTCTGCTCATATCCAAATTTATTTGCAGCCATTCTGGCTTATCTCTCACTTGAAATGTTCAAATTAAAGTAATTCATGCACTGTTTGATAAGGATTTTTTAAAATTAGACAGATTTAATTGTTTTGTTCATATAGACAGACTTAATTGCTTTGTTCACATAAGCAGTAATTTTTGTAACAGACACCTGTGATTTTCTGTAATTTTCATTTACCAAGGGATTAATCACATATTTGTATATCAGGTGATGATTCCCAAAATGTCTACTTAAATCAGTGCTCTCTTTGAATACTAAATTACTAGAAATGCATGTGAAGACTTCAGCCTCAGCTAACTTGGATAACAGCTTTTTGGATTCCTTGAAGAAGGTGCCTGTTTTTTCCATCAGCCTCAGGCAAAGAATACCTGGCATTGGTTTGGGAGCATTTTTCAGACATGCTGTGCTCAGTAAAAATTCATCACCCCTACCTAAAGACAAAACATTGAATTGTGTTTATTTCTACCTGTTCTGCTTAAACCATTATTATACATTATTATGTAAACAGACTCTGGTACTGTTGCAAACCCGCTCAATTACACAGAGCAGCGCTCTCTAACCTTCGCCAGCCGATGTGCAACAACAGCGAGCAATTATGCTGCAGGCAGCATCTTCCTATTGGCCTCAATTTTAACATTTTTATTTTCTGCAGCTGCAGGCAGTCTCAGAGGGTCTAGCAGGCAACACATTACCCATGAGCCCTGACTCAGAAACCACGTCTGTAGAGTAGCAATGTTATGGCAGGAATTTACTAATTTACCCTGCCTTGTATTTCTTTGATTAAAATACATATGTTGTCCCAGTAAACTGTCTGCCCATGAGGTTTGTTTAACCAGTGATGTGATGGTATGGGCTGTAAGAAGACAGTGTACCTGACTTCCAAAAAGAAGGAATAAGATTTGCAATCACACTGGCTTGATTTACATTGTGAATTTCATTGACTTAACAATGGTGAAATGTCATGAAAAAGGACCTGACAGCAAGTCCAGCCACTCTCCAGCAACTGGTGGCCTAAATTTAGGGAGGTGAAGAAAACCTGTGCTGAAAGACAGCATCCTCCTAGCAGAAACAGGCAAAAGAAGAAGCTGTAATTGCTATAACGCGTTTCTTTGCTGTGTGAATGCATTAGCCAAACTGAGCAACCTCCTCTAGGGCCAGACAACAGACCTATCTAAAAATGTGTACAACATTGCTCGAGTTGAGAAAAGTGCAGCTAGAAAACATTCATGATGGGTTTTTGTACAACAATTAAGGTGTTTATGCATGCTTGTATGTGTTTTTTCTCCAATAAAGTGGCTGCTTGCCTACCCCAACTACGTGATAGACACGGATGCTTTACAGCAGCCCACTTGGTTTGAGCTATTCATGTATGTTGGCTGTATTGTGGGAATGGTAGGGGGACTGGACAGGCACAGTAGATACTGGCTCCCCACCTTCTGAGAACATGGTGTGGGACTCAGAGAAGGAGGGAGGGCACCGGGCTGGGTGTTTGGAACATGCACAGCTTATTTTTCATCCAACTTGTCCTATGGGAAGCACTGTGAACTGCTTAGAGCATAAGTTTAAGGGCTAATGAGTTCCAGACTGAATGCACTGGTCTGCTGGATTAAAAGGGTGACATGGGTGAGTCAGATTTTAAAGGTTTTCAGAAAACTAAAAATGCAAATTAGGCATTTAGTGATTTTTTTTTTTTTCAATTAGTTCAATAGCAGTTATATGTCAGACCTCTCTTGAAAATCCCAGTAGGCATCCTTAAGCATTTGGATACCTTAACAAGATTCATCTTTGTCTGTTCCATTCCTCCCTTCTCTATTTGTAAAATGTTAATATCTCTATAGCATAGAAGGGTTTTATAAGGATAAAGTACTGTAAAAAGTTTGAGCACACCAAATATAATTTTTCCCTTATGAATACATTACATATGTACCTCATAGATATTCAAAAGAAAACCATGTTAGTCATATGGGAGTTTGAAAACAATCACTCAAGATCACACAGTATCACCCCCATGACAACTAAAGCCAGCAGCAACTGTTGCAGATGAGGAATGGAAGTTGCTTGAGTGGAGGGGTTATACCAATGTGTAAGAAAAACACAAAGGCAGAAGAGCTGAATGGAGACACTGTCAATTAATAAAACAGGAGTTAAGACCAAAAAAGTTGCATCTCCTTGTGGACTATTCCTCTAATAGATTTTGCAACTAAAAAAGTTGGCATGGCATGAATCAAAACTGCTAGAAAGGACACGTGTTGTATGAGTGAACTTTTTAAAAGATGAATGTTTTGAGAAAAAATCAAGAGAAAAAGTTGCATGTCTTCAAGTTAGGATAGTTTAGATTTTGGCACAGAAGAGAAGAAGTAAGCCTTTTTTGGTGGTTGGATCTAGCGTCCCACTCTTACTCTAACAGCTGGTACATGAGTATGAATTACCTTTCCGTTCTGGTTAACTTGACTGTATCAGAATTGAAATCGATTTAGAAATCAACCTCAAAGCCCTGGTTGTTGTTATAGTTTTTGGTGATTTTTGGTGTGTTTATTTATTTTTTATTATTTTTTTAAACAAGGAGAACTTCACAGAGCTGGCAGTGGTAGGTTGCAATTGCTGTGCATAGACTTAATGAATTTCTGCATTGCCTTTTGTTGTAGTGTTTTGCCAACTTTGAAATGACTTGTGCTGCCTGCATACCTTCTACTGACTGCTAAATACTGGAACAAAGTGCTTAATGCATAGTTATGTGTTTATTGGTATTACTGGATATCAGTAAAGTTCAGTTATATAACGGAAAAGTATAAAAGGCACACTGAGACTGTCTTAGACAAAAGTGCATGGCCTTAGCACATTCTACAGGTTGAACTTTTCTACCTTTAGTCAAAGAGTAAAAGGTTGCAACCCTTGAAATCTTAGAATAAAAAGTTTACAAAGTTCAGAGGAGGCTGTTATGAACCTGAAGACTGTGCAAAAAGATGTTTATGAAGATAAGAAAAAAGATAGTCTGTATAAACTATAAAAGTCTATAGAAGTCTTTTTATATAGTCTGTATAAAGCCTATATAAAAAGTCTAGGCCATTAATCATAATGAATTCTCATTAAGGTCATAGTAAGTGCAATAAAGAGTAGACATTAAAATTAAATCTTCCTGTCCTCATCTCTTGTGTTGGACTGCATCTCTTGAGAATAAGCCGGTAAAGTCTTATGCTATTCTTAATTACTTCAGAATTGACTAACAGATGCTAAAATGGAATCTATGGTGAATATCGTGGGTATAGTGATACCATTAGGCTTAATGTATACTACAGTTTGTAAGTAAGAGATCAATGTTGTACAGTGTCAGAAAGTCAGATTTTATTATATGATTAAGTTAAAGACAGTTGACAATCAAGAAACAAAAAAGTGGGCATGGAAATCTGAAAGACATTGAAGGACCAATATTGGTACAATTACAGGTAAAGTTATGTTCTTGCAGTAGGATTTAAGAATCTTATTAATCACTATTTTTTTTTGTTTTGTTTGTTTTAAGTATACTTCCAATGTCAGGAAAGAAAAAGAACAAAGAAGCAAAAAGTCCTAACTGGCTGAAATGTGGCCTCCCAGTTTACCAGTGAAAAGTGAGAATCAAAGTTTGTGCAGAGTATCATCCTGGGGCACAGCTTGTTCCACAGGAAGCTAATACTCAGCTTACTTTTTCTCCTCAGCCTGTTCCCAGATACGATTTGTAATTCCTCAATTAAAGTAAAATCCTTCATATAAAATTGCATTCCATGAATATAACTAGTTGCAGAATTCCTTCAAGATGCTAAATACATCTGGATTTATCTAGATGAATGCAAAAAAAGCATTTAAAAAGTTGTAAAGATGTGAAAAATATATGAGTAGGTAAAATAACTTTCAGTATGTTTTTATTCATTATGAGTGATTGCTTCCTCTATTTTCATTTTCCTTCTGCAAGATGAATGTAAAACACTGCCATGCAAAACTGATAGTATTCTATAAGCTGCATTAGTGCAAAGCTCCTTACAAAATAGAAAACAAGTATGAAACATTCACTGATGATGTCAAATGAATGATGAATATAGTGTCCAAGTCACTTTGAGTTTCAAAAACCAAAGTACTGTTTCAAGATTTTAAAAAGAAAATACAGTGCAGTTATGTATTTTTAAAATGAAAATATGCATTGTTTCACTTCTGAAAAATCAGAAAAAAAAGTCCGCAGAAGGTAAAAATAAGTATTTCATATTGCCTATATTCTGAGATGCTCTGCTAGTGTAAAGAAATAGGCACTCAGAAACTTTCCTGTAATACTGGAGGAACTTAGTATTTGGGTTTCCTGGAAAATGTGTGCTAAACAGATAACTAAAATTAGAAGTAAAGTGAAGAAAGAGCAATTAATGCTGAAAGAAAAGATACTGCATGCTTAATAATGACCTGATGGCTTGTAACTTTTTCTTTGGAAAATAATAATAAATTAATAATAAAATTAAAAGAATAATAATTAATTATTAATAATCATTAACATTATACTTATAATATATATAATATATATTATATACTTATAATTATTATATACTAATATTATTAATAATTAATTAATAATATTTTTTTTTAAAGTATGGAGAATATGAACAAAAATGAAAAGTAGATACATTGCTCTCTTTCTAGATAAATGTCTTACTTTGATATAACTGCTTGGAGATTCTTTTTCCCAGATAAAATTGTGTTCTTTTCATATGTAACCTAGAGATATGTTAGATGGTAGATGTTTCGCTTACAAGTTACACTCCAGAGGCAGAGAAAAGGAAGACTACAAAGATAATTCTTATTATAAAACTGTGATCTTGAACTTTGATTAGGTTGGAGCGTAGTTATATTAAATACTGTTCATGCATGAAAGGACAGATCCTTTCACCAGTGAAGTCATTTTACAGTTTTTAGTGGTGCAAAGCAACTTCATACATGCCCTTAGCATAGCAGTACTTCCAATTTAGGGAAAGAGATAGGACTACTTTTCTGTAGTCCCTTTGACTAAGACTAGTGCAATTCCTGTCTTCTGGCTGCTCTTGGATGTCATAGGGAGAGAAAATTTAGCTGTATAAGAAAAGAAGAAAGGTGGCTTTTAGCCCTTCTTGGCCTCTGCATTCAGCCTAGATGTGGAAAGCAAGAGGAGGATTCTGGGGCTTCCATTTCCATTGTGTTTTGGCTTCCCTCTTATGTAGCAATCATACTAAACTTCTGTTGTTTTCATCATTGTAAATAGCCCAAAAGAGTAATGACAAAACAACAACCTTTTAAAAAGTAGGATGGCTAAATAGCACACAGTCTGTCTTATACCTGAATTCTCATCTTAAATGCCAGTTTTGCTGATGAAAAACAGGAGGCTAAATTTAGCCCTAGCACATATGACTGTTCTTGCCACTAAAACTTTATCACTGCATTTGTCATAAGTCTTATTTCAATAGGGTTTGCACATTTCCCTTAGTTAGGGGGGAGAGGAGGAAGAATTTGCTAATTGCAGTTTCCTAAGAAGTATCTCTAAGCTTAATTTCTGCAGGCAGCAATTTATGTTTGGAGACTTAAAGCCCCAATCTCTTATGTAGAGGTGCTACTGTAATGGATTTATGGGTCATTAATTCATCAAAAACATAAATGTGTTACAAGAATGCAAAATTCTAACAGTTTGCAAAAACAGCATTGTTACATTTCTGTGTGATTCAAGTCCAAATGCTCGTCCACATTCCTCCCCGCAGATAGCTTTCTGGAAATTTCCTTTCCAAACTAATTTCTGAGAGTTTAATTACACTGACAATTCAGAGACCTAGAAATGTAACTCCAAAATGATTACTGTCATAACAAGCAGTTCTGTGAACAGCAGATCCAGTTAAATTCAGTCTCGAGGCTGTGTGGCAGTTTAGCATCTTTGGTGTGTAATAAGTAGAGGTTGAACATAAACTGCTATTTTTCCTTCAGTGTAGCAACAGTAGGATCTGTATTCTTGAATTGGCTGCATGACATAAGCAAGAACTGAACTTGGTAATCTCTACTTCTGTCACAAATTTGATTGCTGTTGATTAACAGTTTCAAGAGTCATATGATACACTGCAAGTGCATTTTTGCCACTGAGTAGTATATTTCCCTATATTAGGGAAATTTGTTGCTCCTGCCTTACCTCAATTCCCCTTTTTAATCAGCTCATTAAAAAAAAATTATGAAAATTGTGTTAATAAATCTTCCATTAATTCTCTTGGAAAATATTCTACACTATCAGACAACAGGGGAGGGGTTAATATTTCCCACTGTAATCCTGTTCCATGATTCCTCTGTGTCCCAGTGGTTCCACTAGTGCATTGCACGTAGGCGGAGCAATGTTGGCATCGACCTGGAAGACTGCTCTAATACTCAGGAATTAAGCCTTGTTTTCTCACAGTGCTTCTACAGTGGAAAAAAAAAGATATATAGAAAATATTCTTTTGTTGTTGTTGTTGTTTTATTTTATTTTCATTTAGGAAAACCTGCTGTTTTTCCAGTTGTTTTGAACCATGCAGAGTACAGATCTAAATGGTGTTTTGAACTGAGTGGGTGTATATCTGGAATTTATTATTCATTACTCGGTTGTGACTTTGATTTGAGAAGTTAGCAACTGTGCTGTTCAGTGACAGCTTAAGTACTGGCTTTGGGTTGAACCGAGTCAGAAGAAAGGTAGCCCCTGCCTCTTCTCTTCCTTCAGGAAAAAGATATAGCAGTATGCAGTGATTACAGGTCAGCTTATCAGAGGAGTTGGAAGCAAAAGCACTCCTGGTTACCCCTTCACATATGGGGGGGAAGTAGAAAGAATCCACTACAGTTCCTTCCCTTCTCTTCCATCACTTACTCTACCATGGCCTGGGAAGAAGAGCTACCAGGCAGGTGAACAATGCAGATTAAGCAATATGGTCAATAATGTCTTCAATAAGAAGTCAAGACAAAATTGTAACTGAAAGCTGTACTTCCTGGCTCTTCCCTTACATAGTACAGGAGCATCATATTTTTGCAATTCATTCTTCTGTTTACATTTATGGTAAAAACCACATTTCTAGGTTTTAGTTCTTCCCCCACTGAAAGTGAAGATCCTTGATGATTTAGCACAAAGCTGTACTTAAGAATACTTTGGTGCATCTTTTGCTCTATTTTTGTCATTAATTTAAGCTCTTTTGGGGCTTTATTTAGACCAAAGAGATGGAGAGATATTATTTTGGTCTAAAGCTTTATGTCCCTTTTATACTGTTAACAACATTTTAGTTCAAGGGATAAGAATTTAGAATAATTAATTACAGATGGAAGGATTTTTCATAAAAATGCTGTCAGTGGCAACTTATACAATCCTCATTTCCTAAAGATTATCATTTTACAAGATAAATCTCTTTGCATGTTCTGTACTACTGTTAAGTACTGAGTACTTGATCCTTTTATCTGGAAAGTACAAAAAAATCTGTAACATAAAGAAAATGTCATACATAACAGCTGGTGGTTTGCACATTTGGTACATTAGCTATCATAATCACAGTGAATTTTGTGTGTTTTTATGTTGCTCAATATGTTTAGCTGCATTTTTTGGATTTTCAACATTCATTAGCCAAGTAAAATCAGTTTGGCTTCCTTTGGCAAACATGCTACAGATTCTCTCTTTTATACTTCCTATGGTTATTTTGAATTCAAAAATAGAGTGGATGCAGTTGAAACTGGTATACATGTCTGTATGCCTTGGGCCAATATACAGCTGACGTGTGTCTACCAAATGGTAAATCCAGCATACTAACAAAAAACTCAGGAACTAATGATTTCAGAATTAAAACTTTCAAAGTTCATGCTAATTAAGAATTAGGGTTTGAAAGATTGCTGCTTTGAGTATACTTTCTCTCTCTCTCTCTCTTTTTTTTTTTTTTTTTTTTCCAGTTTAATTTTCAGCAGACACAAAAAGATAAAGACTTCCTGACTTCCCTTGGAAATATTTTTCCTCAGTTTGCTGTGTTTCCATCAGGAAGTTTTTTTTTCAAAAGACTTTAGTTCTATTTTACTATCTGTGAAATTCCCCAAGTACATTCTTGGTATGTATGTAATAACTAGCCAAGCACTAGGTATTTATCTTTAAAAATCTATTATTGAAAATTAGTCTTTGTCATTCTTACTAGGTTGCTTTGTGTCTGGTCTTCCCATTCGTGTTCTAAATGTGTATATATGTGTGTGTGTATACCTGTGTTTCTGATTTCTTTTTTCATTTGGTTATCCCCACTCAAATTCTGCAGCAGCATCTCTATTTAGTGCTCACATTTCTAATCTTAATTCATCTGTTTTAATTCTCTGAGCTCACCAGTATCGTTCATTTTCTCCACAAATTTAGTATGATCTGAGAATGTAATTGTATCATGTATTGTTGATTACACAGTAATATTTCACCCATCTCACATACAGATTATCTCATGAGCCATCTAGCCACAGCTGTATAAAATTTTGAGTTCTCTTTTAAAACTTTCCATTTTGAAATTTGCAAGAGGTACATGCCTATATAGTTCATGATTTTGCTAATATGTGCTAAGATATTATAGAAATTATTTCTCACATTTATCAAATTTTGCAAATAGTTACAAGTTGTAATTCAGTAAATTATCCAAATATTGCACATGCAACATAATGTGCAATGTTAAATAGAAAATTATCAATGAGGCCAAGTTTTATAATCTCCTGATTCCATTTGCTGCAGATGCTTTACCCATTTAAGACAGAGGTGCCTTTTTTTTTTTTTTTTTCTTTTTTCTTTTTTCCCAGAGAAGTTTAATGAATAAAGTTGATGACTAGATATTCTACCTTTTTTGGGAAGTCTACCATAAATAGGCTGATCTCAAGTATTCATTATGCTAAGGTCTCTCTACATGGCATAAAAATGCAGAGTATTTCCTGAGTATGGCTACAGGGAAATAAAGCAGGTATTGAATTTGTTCTTGCTGAGTGCTATTCTATTCCCTATAGTAAGGCTGATGCTGGATATGTAGCAATGGCATTATGACAATTCTTACCTGCTGAAAAGAGCTTTTACGTCCATTGGCAAACAAATACAAGAGAAAACAGATCTGGTATTGCTTAAAAATACAGCAAGCTTTGAATGGAAAACTGTGCTCTTAACAGTACTGTTTTGTTAAGCATTACCAATTTGCTTGGGGTGATATAGAGATAAATTTAATCTAATAGCTCCAAATTTGTTTAATTCTATGATTGCCCTCTACTCTGCAGCAGATCATGCCATCAGAAAGACCCTTCTTTCTGCAGATGCCACTAAGATACTCATGGTAGCAAAAATCAACCTTTACTTAATCTCTCTTCTTTCTTTAAAGTGACAAATATTAGAGATGGATTGAATGACTCAAAACAAGCATTCCTTCCATTCAAGTCAAGGGCAGTGAGATAGATCACCACGTTTAATGAAGGAAAGTATGGGACTGGAAAATAGGGGAACAGAGACCAGGTTTAACCATTAAAAAGAAAGGTGAGGGGTCAAGATAGTATTTTCATTTGATTTGTTTGTTCTGGGTTTATAGCTGTCACACAAAGAAAAAGAGGTAAAATGGACCTCTTTCTGGGAAGGTCTTTTTCCTGCACAGCTACCAAGTCCACTGTGCTCAAAGCCCAGAAACCTCCGCGTACAGCAGGCACAGGCAGGAAGCCTGTCAGCCTGTCACTTGCATGGCTCAGGAGATGGATGCGAGGAGCAGAAGTGGCAGCCAGGCCTCAGAAGAAACAGATATCACTCACATTCCTTAGGGGCTAGAGAGCACTGAGCAGATTTGCTGTTGCTCAGCAATTAGAGTTAACTGAATTGAAGCCTGGGATTTTGAGGACCTGTCCACAGGGACATAGTAGACAGGAAAAGATGTGGATATACTTTGTTATTCTTCTGTGGTAAGAAGTTATATTTCTATTTTTTATTAGAGTCAAATTTGCCTTTTTTAGAGAGTTCATAGTTTGGCAAGCCTGCCTGAGAAAGCATAATTTGACACTGACACTAGGGATGTGGTTAATCAAGAAAGAGAAAACTTCACCATCGTGGCTTCACCTCATAAGTAAAAACTGTCACGTCAGCTCTTTCCTGTACAGCAGCAGCACTGTTCCTGCCAGCTTCTGTTAAATGTAGAAGGTGTAACACTTTTATATCTGCTCTTATCCTCAAGTTAATGTCGTGTTCATGCCTACCTTATTCATTCTCTACCTGTCTCTTGTTCTGTTGTCGTTGTGTTATAAAGAGTGATTTGACTAGTCAAGCTGATTTCTTTCATCTGCTGCTATGAGCCAGTGACTATAAAATAGCTAAAGGCAGCGCCCAAAATAGCAGTGCACAGGTATAGGTTTGCCAGAGTGATTTGACAGTAATTACTGTATCTGTCCTTCCGTGGTGTAGTGTTACAAGTGAGACCCAGTGCTGCGAACAAAAACTGCACTTTCTCCTTTTGATGCATTTTTCTTCTTTCTTTTCTGTTTTTCTTGGGACCTAGAAACCAGAGCAGACCTTAATACCAACAGAACCAGCAACAGCCTCAGCCACCTCAACTTTGTTTTTTTTTTCCTTCCCACATTGGGTTGGGGGGCGGGGCAGGAAGTAATTTGTCACTTCCAGGAACATCTGAAATACAATCTCAGGATTTACTTCTCATTCTGAATGCTCTGTAAACTGTGAGAAGAAGGAATACAAGTGCTGTTAAAACAGAAGTCTGGGGATTTTACACTGTCAGTGGTTTGGCTGCTTTACCTCCTTTTTTCTGCACCCCTCTTATGAGGAAGATTTCCAGTGGCAGTTGTTGCCATGGTACTAAGCAGGACAAGGTGTCCACTCCAATCTCAAAACTATGTTTATGGTTGTATAGTGAAAAATTATCTCTTCTGACAAGCCAGGCTTGTTTACTCAGAATTAATACAGTACCACTTCTCTTATTCCAAAGTGGAGAGAGGCTCTTCAGGTCATTCCCCACGTGTCAAGGCAAATGTGAGCTTCAGCAGTGCTGGAAAAGCCTGAGAATTAGCTCTGTCCTTCCACTTCCTCGTTAGCTGTTCAGATGAACAACCGCTTCACGCCCTGCCGAGCAGCTGATTGGCCTTGGAGGGAAGAAGCATCTGAAGCAGCATTAATGTTTCATTCAGAATCATGAGAGCCAGGGAGGAGGGGAGGGGAATTAGGGAATTCAAACCCACAAATCAGCACTGCCTTCTATTTCACCAGGCCCTTTTGTCTTGAGCAGCATCCCTAATCGTCTCCCACACTGGATTTCCTCTCAGAACGGCCTTGCTGACTTTGTGAGATATTTTTGCAAAGGTTGAATTTATCAGTGTACAAAAAGGAATTTGTCGCTCTCTTCCCTTTGTTCTTTTGCTGTCTGTTCTCCTTTCTCTTACCCCAACCAATATCAATATGATGGATGCTGTATAGGAGATGGAGGTGCAAAGAAGCTGTGCAATCCCTACAGACTCTGCTGTTTTCTTTTCTCATTGCTGTTGTGTTAAGCCCTAGTATGTTTAGCATTCCCTTTTCATTTTCTCAGTAAGCAAAACTGATCAGAAAGCTGTAAAATTAGAGCCTTAAAATGCTATCTCAAAGATATGTGAGCAAATTAAATTTGATAAAGTAGATGTGTAAAGGGGTGCAGTGAATTACATGGCAGCAAGAATAGTCAGCTGCATCCAGGAAATACGCATGTCCAATTCTCCAGAGTATAAAACATCTAAGGCTGTAAAAGAGGAGAAATTCTTACTTTTCTGTAGCAGCCCCAGAACCCTGCAACATGATTGCACTAAATACACTCGAAGGCCTGCCAAGCATAACATAACTGATGTTAAAAGAAACATTATCTCAGTGCCTGTGTCCACTGAAGATCTTGGATCCATTGCAAATGTGCCAGGGTTGATAATATGCAAATGCTGACACTAAATAAAGATTTTTTTTTTCTTAGGGCAGGAATGAAAAAAAATATTAGATACAGAGGTGTTGGACAACTAGCCCTCAAGTCACAAGAAGAACCCCCATTTTTGGAATGTGTCAAGTAGTGCCATTCCCAGGAAGTTACAGCAAAGACATGCCAGGCCCTTAAGTGTTTCTGAGATAAATATTAATGAGTGTAATAACCCAAACGTTGCTTATTATTTTACCTTTTAGTTAATCTCTGGGAGAGAGAAGAAAAAAAAAAAAAAAAAGAAAGAAAAGAAAAGAAAAAGCTTTTAGTGAGTATTTTCCTGACTCTGCAAATGAGTTAATGGAATGATACTGACATGGTTGGTTCAAAGTAATGGAATGACTTAGCCACAGCTAATGAGGACTACAAATGCACAAAAGGGTATAGGAGATGTCTGGCTGTAAATCCCTGTGTATCAAATATTGCTCTATAATACATTAATACAAACTTGTCTGAGTCAGTGATGGTTAGAGGCAGTAACATGGTTTAGTTGACTGGATAGATGACTAGTTGGAGACTGGAAACTACAGCTCGTTTCTGAGCTGTGCCAGTCTCTTGGTGTGTCATCTTGGAGAAATCTCTCAGTGCTGCTTTTTCTTTGCCCTTTCAGTTGTCTTTTTCACATGCAGTGAAAACTCCAGCTAATCCCCTGCCTGCAATCAGTGGAGAGCAAGGAAAGTCTCAAGTGTGATGTCAGTAAAGCACTGAACAGAAAACTGCCTAGAAAGCAGCCAAGAGAAAACATTAGGCCCAAGGACTTAGGTGGAAAGTAGTCTTCCTGAATAGGACTCTGTGTATTTTCAGAGTGAACAGACAAGAGCCCGTGTTTTGATGAGACCTCTCAGCACTTTACTCTTATAAATAATAAACAGAATATATTTTCCTCTTGTGTAGGTTGGCAAATAGAAATGTGCCTCTGTTATCAGCCAGGAAGCAATAATTGAGATGCGGAGATTTGATGGAATACACATTCAAATGGGAATAAATAAAAGCATAAGCAGGATTTCAAAAGCTCTGCTTCTGTGCTGGGTTTAATCTGAATGTTTAGATATGGAATTTATTCATGATATCTGTTTGCAGGCTTGGATTTCTGTTTTCAGACTTAAATCCCACCACAGACTATAGCTTGTATCTGACTATGCAACAGGGTAACTTGGAGTTATCTTTTGCATATCTCAGCATTTTGTAAAAGCCGCAGATTTTCAAACATTTACTTTCATGGCCTGGGTAGATTTGCAAATGCACATCTCAGCATGCTACTTTTTGAAAGGAAACCTGAAAGGATTAGTATCACAGTAATCCCTTTCATATTATTTCATAGCAGAAACACACAATACAAACTATGCTTTGTGGAGGGAGAGGCCTTTTTCACATCCCCTTCTCCAGATTGACACACCTTGCCCACGTTGGGGATTAAGCAATGTATTTTTACTGTCTCCATTTAAGGATATACATCTGTTTATTAATTTTTGTAGTATACCTGATGGTAAAGTAACTCATAAAAAGAACCACCTAGCACTTATGTGAAAGTCCTCTAGAGAAACTGTCTCATAGTTCTGCAACACTGCTGAGCAACCTGCTGACAGCCAAACTTCCACTAGTCCAGACATTTGGAACAAGCAGCTCTTTGAAGCACACAGTCCTTTTTCCTTCGGCTTCCTTTTCCTTTTCTCTCTTTCTTCCTTGTTGTCAGGTTTTTAAGTGAAAATCTTAGCCTTATGAGTAAAATGTTTTCTGTTTTCTTAAATTTCACATTTTAGTCATTCAAAAATGCTTCCCTTCCCCTACATTTATCTGATTTTATGCTATTCAGGGACACAACTTAATGGTACCCTAAATCAGCTTTCAAAACTGGCTAAGACAGAGGCACTAAATCTCATCTCATGACTGTTGTACTACTTTAACTGAAAATTGTCTTTGAGAGGAAAATTTTCAAAGAAACATACGTGAGTGAAACTGATACTGGGAGCCTGATGTACAAGCTCTTCATGTATTTTTTAAAATCCATGCATTATAGTTTGTGGTTGCATAAAATAGAAAATGACTTCTTTTTTTCAAATTACTTTTCTGAGGTGGGAACTAGATGATCTTTAAGGTCACTTCCAAATCAAACTATTCTGTGATTCTATGATCTTAGTAGTATAGTGATGCATTTGAAAGGTCTCTTTATTTCATTTATTCCCTTTTGTCTTACTTGAATAATAAAACTATGCTAATGACAATAAATTCACAATTCACAAAAATAGAAAAGTGTGATCAACTTTTCCCTGCAATGCCATACACTGTTGGCAAAAATTAGACATCTACATCATGAAAGGTAATCATCAGGAAATTAGTAAGGCAAAAACAAGTTGCTGTCAGCCCAAGGATGGGAATTAGCATTAATTTAAAGGAAATACATCACAACTATGGAATCTATGCAAGAATCTGATTCTAAAGAGATTTAAAATAATGTTCATGTAATATAGTTTTATGCACATTTTTTTTCATAATATGATCAAGCTACAGAAGTATGATTTTTTATTTTTATTTTTAATTTTATTTTTTGGCCATTTGGGACCATGGTAAGTAGTGGGAAGTGGTGGATGCCTTACCAAACCAAATGTTAGGCAGCTCCGTGTTATCAAGGCAGCTGGCTACTGCAGAAAGATTATAGTTGAACCAGTCTTTAAAAAAGCTGTGCTGTATACCATGATGACTATTGTTCTCTGTGCTAAGGTTATTTATCTCTTTTTTATTATTGTTATTCATTGCTTGAGTGAACCTAATACATTTGAAATCATGTTTCAGAAGAAGTAAGATACACTGCAACTAGTGGAATTCCACTGCAGAAAAACCCCAAAGGGATTTCTAATCCACTGCTACTAATGTCATCTAATAGTGAGCCAAACTGTATAACACGCTCAGTGCTAGGAATGCTGCTTCATATCCAAACTCATTTGGGTTTAGTTAGTATTGCCTAGTAATTAATTTTTATTCAGTATTTATGCTATCAATGACATCCAGAGGCTGGCCTAAATAGTCTCGAGCCCCTGGCACCAGCAGCAGTGTACATAAATGCAGATATTTTGTTCTCTCTCAATAAATGTGTGCTGTAGACTGTAAGTTAAAATACTTGCTAGCAAGTCTTCCCCATAGCTAAACACAAGGCTGAACATGCTGGACATCAGTCAAAGACACAGAGTGACATACAGATTACTAATTACTATTAATGTTTACAGGATTTAGAATGTCTTAATTGATTTTGGCACTGAAAGTACAGTCTGCTAAATTGCTTGTCACCTCTGTTTTATCCAAGGTCTCATTGAGAATCTCATATGCAATTAACTGTAATTGCTATAGTGTATTTATTCTAAAGTATACAATACATTATTATTTTGTTATTTGGATCTCAAAAGCAGGGAGTTAATTGCTTAGAAAAACACAATTCAAAACAAGGCGATCTTTGTGGTGAGGTGTTTGGTGTTTTTTTTTCAGAGCAGAACAATATGAAGACTTTAATGTAGTTCATGTTCCAAACTCATAGTCCTCCTGTATTGCAAATCTCACTAACTTCAGGGAGAATAACTTGTGTGTAAAGATGTTGCAGATAAATCAACATTATCAACTTGTGTGGCCCCAAGCGAGGAGTCTGATGCACCGCACACCACTGTGGCTACAGGACCGAGTGTCCCCACTGTGCAGAGACATTTGGAGCAGTGGCCAGTCCCAGGCATGTGTCAGGTGAGCCTAGAGCTGGGGCTGCAGCAGAGCCATGCACTGGAGCCTAGCTGCACCCATGGTCCCAACAGAAGGAAAGCGACTGCAAACACACCCATCAATGGTGTGTCTTGCTTAAGTGAGTACTGCTGGAGCCCAGGTAGAAACGTAAGGCAAATCTGCACCAAAAAGAATATTTCTCCTTCCCTATCCCAATGCTAAATTGCTCATGGGGGCACCTCCTGTATAATGTAGGAAGACAAGGGCTATGGATGCTGAAACAAATTGTTCATGCTGTCTGTAGGAAGGGGCAATTTTTTTCCTGCATATGGAACTGTAGAGCAGCTCTTGAAAGGAATGTATTTTCTCTGCATACTCGATGTTAAAAGACGGAAGAAGCACTGAACCGCATACGTGAATTCATCTGCCAGTTTAGCCTGGCAATATCTTCTATTTAAACAGCCAAAGCTCCAAAATGAACACGGTCTGTCTAGAAACCTCAATAAAAGGAAAAGCTTTGCCAAGAAGCACTCTAGGACAGCAAAACAGTGAAGCCCTTCCTACAGAAAGGAAAGGAATGTGCAAGAATGTCCTTCCCAGGAATGGGGAGCTACATTTTCTCCTGGTACTGCCAAAGATTTGTACCTTGGAGCACAGGTCTGGTTTGAGAGTTCAGACTGACAGTACCTGCTCCTTTCACTTCCTAGTGGGGTTGTTCAAGGAACAGCTAATCATAAACATTGGCTTGCCGTCTTTTGTAAAGCAGAAGATACTCTAGTTCCTTGTATTAAGAAACTAGCTGTCCTAATTTTATGGAGAAAATTATTCCAGGAGATAAGACACAGATCTAGCCAAACTCACTTAATTAAAGAAAATGCAAATCCAGTACAGCCAGCCTAGATTCTCTTTACTGCAAGCACCAGTCACAAAATCTCTCCAAGGGTCTGACTATGACAAATAATGACAATAAAGGTACATATAAAATATTAGAAATGTCTTCTATCAAAATGCAGGATGGAAACAGTGATTATTTGCTTCATATTGGTTTTACCTATTGCAAGTGGAAAAACAAACCTAAATATCACGGGTAGATTTTTAGCACATTCAAACATCTTGGAGCTTGCTTTTATTTTAGTTAATTATTTTGCTATTTTCCATTCAATTAATTATCAGATTAATGTTCTTACATAAATGTGTAAAATAGCATGTTGATAATAAAAGATTACTGCAGAGTTTGCTTTAGAAGCAAACACAGCAAGATTGAAAGGTGCAAAATCCTAAAGTAGAAGAGGCTGCTAACGTCGCTGCAGTTCCATGTACCTGAATGTGCCCTGGGAAGATGGGCTGTACTGCATGGAATATGGCAGACTCCAATCTTTACTGTAGGAATAATATAGGATTGCTGATGGATACCATTGCTTAGATTTTCTGTTTCAATCTTCTAATATTTATTTTATTTTATTTTATTTTATTTTATTTTATTTTATTTTATTTTATTTTATTTTATTTTATTTATTTATTTTTGATTACAGATGTTGATCATAAACACTTGTTGTGGTATTTCAGGCTTCTTGGGATCTATCAAGTATCTTTTATTTTCAGCTTAAGAATTTAGACTAAGCAATCGTTTTGTGCTGCAGAATTCCTAACACAGCTTCCCAGTAACCTGTACCACTTTTTTTCTTCAGAATGTGTTCATTTTGTGAGTCGTATGCTACATGTGGTGCCAATATGGGTACTGTCTAACAGAAGGCAGGTGCATTTGCAGAGATGACAGCTTTCTCAGAACTCAATTATTTAACTCATTTATAACAAGATTATTTGGAAAAGACATACCATCTGTTTACTGGTCATAATCCCCCTTGTGTGCTAAGCAATGTTTATTAAACTTTGTGCATCCCTTTCTATTTAGTTTCACACTGTTTTGCTAGAAGCAACTGGATAATTGCTAGATTCAAAATCAGAAGTGAGAAGATCCTGGTCCCACTTGTCAATTTTTTGACTGATTCACCTAATTTACCTTGGACAACTGTGCTGCTTCTTGGTTTCTATTGCTCATTTGTAAAAAGACATTTCGGTAACTTTGACATTTACAGAATGAGGGGGAAAAGCTATTTAGTGATAAACAGCTTAATCATTGTAATAATTTAACAGCTTTGTTCTACCAGCTACACGGTAATGTGGGTAGAAAAACACTAAAAACAATTCTTCAAATAACCATTAGGGTTTCTAGACAATTTTGTTGCTCTGTTTACATTCCATTAACATGTGTCAGGTCCAGATTTACTCCCAATGGCTTTAACTATGTATGTTCAGAAGCTTAGAGAAAACACATGCAAAATTCTGATGCTTTCTAGCAAATGTCAAGAACTTGATTAAAAAAAAAATCTTATCCAACAGCAATGACAAAACTAATACTTAGTTAAAGACAGAAAGCTGTCATTTGATATTTTACTTAAGGTTATTTACAGAGTAAGGAAATTTTCCATAAAAACTGAGAAATTAGTAATTTTAATTCACAAAGACATATAATACGACTGCATGCATTCTATAAGCTGAAAGAAATTCAATTACATATTTCCGCTAATTCTGTCTTTTCTAATAAGGACATGTTAAAAACTGTACACATATGACTTCAGTGCAGCATTCAGAGTACATTCTTAGGACAGTCAAGAGGTTAATAAACTACAAATTTCTTTCAGTTTTTAGTCTAATTTATTTCCCACTTTTTTTTTTTTTTTTTTTTTGGTAGAACAGTCAGAATATAGCAATTGATTCATGAGTAAATGACATCAGTGATTCCCCTTGCTCTAGTTAATGTCAAAATCTCATTTTCATCTATTTTTGTACCAACAAGGATTAAAGATTTCTTTTGGGGGAAGGAATGTATGATGTTTAGTGTGCAGTTCCTATTTGACTAGGATGAGTGTCAAATTCATTTTATGTTTTCCTGATATTTGCATCTATTGAGCTCTTATTATTGCTTCATAAAGAAGTTTAAGAATATTGTATAGTTGTAGACATTTGTTAAGTGCTTAAGATTGTCATTCCATTACAAAACAAAGAAGTATTAAGTTGAAAAACTGGGGAAAAAAAAAAAGTCAACTATTTTCCTCAATAAAATTATACAGGAGAGCACCTAAATAACATATATTGGTATTATATGAAAGAACAATCATAAGAGAAGATCCTCCACAAGTAACACAGTAAAATATCACTTCAGCATTTAATGAACAAACTGTTTTCTTTCTTATGTTTAGAATCTATTGTCAATAACAAAAACTACCTTTAAAATACAAATTTAAAATGGGGTTGTTTATATTAGAGAAGAATTGGATCAGCCCGATGTCTAATTAACTTCTTCCCTGAAAAAACACCTGAGCCAACAGCTCTAGCACTAGCCTTAGGTTGAGAAGCAGTACACCCACAGCATAACTCTGAACTGCTTTGAATAAGCTCTGTATCTGTACTGATTCCACGAAAACACGAAAAAGTTATTTAGCAATACTGCCTTTTTCTACATTGTATGGCTTTGCATGGTTCTTAAAAACCAAAGAACTCTTTTCCTGATAGTCTGGTTACTGGAGTTTATATCCAGTATACTTGGTGCGGAGTGCCAAAATAAAGGTAGTTATAACTGTCCTCCAGAAAGCTTACTATTGCAAAGCTCTAAAGTCTTTGGGAATTCAGGACAAAGATCTGCAGCAGGGGCATTTTAGTGAGACAGTTCTTGCTCTCTGAAAACACTGCTTCAAACAGAAGTATGTACTAATCTTCCAGAGTTTAATCAAGCTTCAGAAAGATAGGATAAACGAATGGTACTGCTAAACAGCAGCAACTCACAATTGGTAAGTGTTTAAAAAACAGTTCCTTACTGTATCTCAGCAGGTGGTACACATCTTGCAGCTAAGGCATGTCCAGGTTAGTCTGCATGGGACATAGCAGTAGTGGTTCAGGAGTTTCGAGTTTCCTTGAGCTGAGACCTGGGGCAAATACAGAAGAATACAGGTATAATTACAGTCTGCACCTTTTTCCTTTTTTTGATCATTAGAAAGTCTGAAGTGGCCACTATCAATGAAATCCCTACAGGATTTGTACTATTTAAGGAGTCAGAATACAGTCAGCTGGAGCAACAGGTTCTTTTTGAAGAAATTAAGAAATTTCAGATCTTGGGTAAGCTGAACCAGTGTCAGGGAGATCTGTGTTTCTCCCTCAGGTGTGGAAAGAAGCAAGAGTATAGTTTCTGGTGATATCCAGAATGCAATTTAATCTGTTTCCATTTTATTCTGCAGCTGTCTGTTAGAAATATGTTATTCTAGCTGTGTGGGATAAATACATTTACATTTACCAGAAAGATGTCTGTACACAAATAAAGAAATTATTTTCCCCCATTAAAATAAATGGGTTTTGGTGTTATTCAAATGTTGACTTTAAAAATGACTCTTCAAGGAGACATTAAAAAAAAAAAAAAAAAAAATGCTAGACCATTATCATCTTCTTGAGTACCATGAACAAAACCATCATCCGTGTTGCAAGTTGTGGGCCGAAAAATTCTCCAGTGTGCGTAAACATAACTTTCAGAGATTATGAATGACATGCACACAAAGCAGCACACAACTCTGCATGTGCATGAATGTCCTGCAGACATATAAGGTTCCTAAGCTGTTAAGGCAGAAAATCTGGGAAAAAAAAAAAAAAAAGCTTGCAAATTTCTCTTAAAACTCTCTTAAATGACTTTTTTTTCCTCTTAAAAATCTAGATTTACATTTCTTTTCAATTTTGTATCATATTTGAAATTACTAGAGGAATATACTTATTTTCAGTGGACCTTGCCATCAAGCAAGAGGGCAGGAGGTATACTGGTGGTTGACAAATATTAATGATGAACACATTTTGCATCAAAATGATACTCTGAAGATTTTGACAAGAAAGATGTCAGAAGACAACTTATCTTAATTAATCCTGGATGTCCACGCTCCTGGGAATACTCTAAGCCTGCATCTAGCTGTTAGTTAAGCTCAGGGTGCACAGGAGATTTCTTTTTGTATTTCTGAGGTCACTGTGATGTGTCATCAGCGATGACCTTTTCCTACCTGAATGACCACTGAGAACAGTTTGTATTTAGTAGTGTTTTCTCACACAACTCATCACAACTCAGTCAAAAAGGATCAAGGCCACAGAAGAAAACTGTGGTTCCAGTTTTACAGATCTGAGAGTTGTTGTCGCCGTATCTATTTTACTCATCAGAATTTAGTAACTCTTCTTAAACACCAAAGCCCTAAAAGCAACATCATTTATTAACCTTCTGTCAGTGGCCACTTTCTATGAATTTAATATACACTTAACTCAGAACCTTAGTTTTCCACTCATGCTGATATATCTCATGTGTAGGATGTACACCTGAGTGTGTCAGGGGAGAGGGATGGAGTGAGGGAGAAGAGAAAGCAAAGGAGAAGCCTTTGAACATATGAAACAACATAAACTGGTGTGGTTGCCAGCTGCCCAAGGCTGCAGTGTTTGAAAGGGTATGAAAAAGTATGAACTGCTCCCACTCACTACCATTAAGGGAACAAGATCAAAACTTTTGGAATGCTTTTAAAACATTAAGTGCTAATTTTTTAATTGATGAACATTTTTTAGGTGCATTGAAGTAACGCGCTTGTTCACAGTGGTTGATAGTGGTAAATAGGGTTGAACATGCAGTCATGGCTATAAATGACTTTTTGTATAAAACATAAAAGCTTTTGATTCTTCCAGTAACCTTAGAGTCTTGGGTGCTCAAAAGTGGATGTTTCCTTCTTTGTGCGAAAAGACTTAAAGTGTTTCTTAAATATCTAAAATAAAATCACTTTCTGCTTTTCTTAGGAGTTAAATGCACTGTGAGGTCCCTTGCAGCTTTTGAAACCTCATGCAAAATTAATGTATTCTGTTAAGTTACAATCAGCATTAATACCCTGAAATCCTGAAGCGTTAGTATCTTGACCTTAATGTCAAGATGAGTGAAAATCAAATTAACTTCTGACTGATCAGTCCTTTCTGAAGGATTGTGTTTGTTACACAATGTGCCCCTTTTTCCATGCAGGTGTGAGGGCAAAAACAAGCTGTTTATCCATGAAAGCCAAAGCATCTTAATCTTGACAGCTGCCAGAAGTCTAGCCTTAACGAGCTAGTTATTGATACTGTTCTTGGGCATTTATATATTATCCTAATCTGTTTTTTGTTTGTTTGTTTGTTTGTTTGTTTTTGTTTGTTTTTTGTTTTTGTTTTTGTTTTTGTTTTTTTCTAGATAAAACAGCAATGGGTATTTTTGGCAGGAAGGCACAAGGGATGGACAGGGTTAACAATATGTAAGATTATATCTAGCTGCTATCTTTGTCCTTTGTCCCCCATCTGTCCCCCTCAAAAGATTTGTTTTCCCCCTGAATGAGTTCTCAGTAACACCTGACCTGTCAGAGTAACTGATTCATTTACTGTGCCCCTTTGGTTCTGTGGTATGGCCATATTTCCCCAGGTATAACTCTGCCCAGTTTTAGTCAAGGATCTTAGGGGCATGTGAATATATTCATCTTCAACAGTCACTGGCAACAGTTCATATCACCTCTGTGAGCTCACACTGATGTCTAGAATTCAGAGAGCAGCAATCCTGTGGTTACTTCACTGGTTGGACAGTAGATGAATGCTGAAATGCACTGTTCTGAGTTTTTAGTTTCCCAATTTTATTTTTGTTTTTAGCTATTGCAACTTTTAAAAATGTTTAGATCAGCAGCAGTAGAGAGAGTAAAGCCCAAGTTTATCCATACAGCCAGCTACAGTACAGCACAAGCTGCCTGCCACCTTACTGATCAGCAAGAAAGCCTCATGTTTGGGCACCTCCTGCAAGATCAGAGTAAGAATACCGGCAATCCTCTGAAAATAACTGTGGGGCAGGAAGATCACCACCTTCCCTTACCAATGTCAAAACTTCAATAAGTTCATTTCTGTAACCAGTGCATAGTTTGGGTATGCTCGCTGGGACAGCAGGGTAATACTCCAGTGCTTTACTCTCTGTATCAAATAGTGATCAGAGTGGGCCAATAATCCAGGACGGGTGGGTATCTCTCACTACTGCACTGTATGATATTTGCTTTGTTAATCATAATTACAGTATATCAGATTTCCTCACCATAAAACTAGTTTAAGACAAGAAGAAAAAACCCTTAAGTTGTCCAGTTTCAATTTTACATTCACAACTGAATAACTACAACATGAAATTGTCTACTTCATAAGAAAACTTCAAAGAGTTGTTTCTACTAATTCCTTTTTACAGATTTCTTTTAATATAAGGAATGTCTTGCATGAATGTACAATTACACTCAGTGAAGCAGAGATACAGATATGTTCAGTTCTTACTCAAAGCATGCATTCTTAACTATGTGCTTTGGAGAAAAGAAAAAGAAAAAGATATATATATTGATATTTTCCTTTGGATTTATGAAAATTAGGAAAGCTTCCAAGAGCATCTCAACATTAAAGTGATCACTTCCTAGGAATGAAGAAACAGAAGAGCAGCCTGAATGCTAAGTGTTGTTCAAATCTGCTTCTTAATTCTATTCTCTTTGGCCATTACAATTTACAAGCTGTTTCACTTTAGATTTTTCTTGTTTTTCTCCAGTTGCTGCTCTTAATTTCTCTGTTTTCACATCTGTTCTACAGTTTTCTCTTAGAAAATTTGCTGTTTGGAAAGACAGGATTCCAGACAGACTGGATTTCCAGAATTATCCACTAGTAGCAGTCTGTAGACGCCCTAAATTTGTTTCCTTTGTTCTCTGGAGATGAAGATGAGTAAGGATTGAAAATTAATATATTCTGTATATTCCTAATAATAAATTGATAGGAAACTTGATCTAATACTAAATTACTGATTTGTCATTTTTCCAAGTAGTAAGTATCCCAGTTGATAAAGTTATCATCATATCCTAATATTTATGGATCAGGCCCAAAAGCTTCACTGTATAAAATGGGTATCCTAAGTCTACAAAGAACAACAGATACAATACATTCACCATGATACTCTGAAATGCCTTTTAAAAAGCCAGTGTGAGCATTTCAGTGCATCTGGCTCTTCATCTGAGAGGGATAAATGTCCTCAAAACTGTATTTATTTCCCTTTATGCCAACAACTTCCTGCTAAGAGACAAATCAGGCTAAATAATCAGCTAAAGATGCTAGTGGTTTGTGATAGTTTACTTTTCAGGGAGAATAGTGTGTAACAAGTCCAGGACAGTCACTTGACACAAAGTCCTGGCCAGAGCAGCTTGGAGTATTTTGAACTATCTTTCCATTCTACATACTATGTAAAGATGAGAGTGCAGTAATTCAGGAAAAAAATAAGGACCATCCAAACTTAAAACCAGCTATAAACATCTCATTAGGTTCATGAAGGTCAAGATTAGTAATGTTTCCTCTTTACCCATATCAACCTATGCAGACGGCTTTCCTGAAATCCGTTGTGATGTGTCAACACTTCTGGCAAGCATTTTATGATCTGCCAGTGTACAGAAATGATGTGAATTTTGGCACTTCCTTAAATACAAAGTGAGGGTTGTAAATATTGAATGACTGTGATGTGCCAAACTCCCATAATATAAGCTTAGAGTAGTTGATTCTGGAAAGGAAAGTTAACAGAATAGTTGACTTTATTTTCTTTGAGTAATCTGATTTTAAAGAAAAGTGTGCAGTTTTATTTTACATAAATTACACAGAAGAGTAATATTCTCCTCTTATTCTTTATATATTTATTTCCTACCACTTCCCCCCCCAAAAACAACAACAACAAAAAAAAAACAAACCAAACCAAAACAAAAAAACTAAGGTTGAAAAATAGACAGACTTTTTTTTTAACTTATTCCAAATTAGAGAGGCTAATGGTTTCCAGTGTGGATGAGAAAATGCAAGGGGCAAGTAGCCAAAGATGAAATGGTATATGAAATTCATTTTTTCCTATAGAAAAGAAAAGTGATGCTAGGAAAAAAAAAAAAGTACATATCTTGTTCTACAACTACCTAAGCCACTCAAACTCCTATTCATCATTATGGCTAGTTCTGTGAAAATACAATCATATTATTTAATTCCACAAATTTTTCCAGGGGAAGAAAAAAAAAAAGAGTAATTTAATGAGGCATTTGGTAAGTACTCTTTTTTCCCCCGGAAAGATTGTGACATAAGGGCGATCAGAGTTCAAAGGAATTTGTTAAAAAATTGCAGAAACTGTTGCTACTTGTTTTTGCATTTGTATTGTTAACACATCTCCATGACCTTTTTTTTTTTTTTTTTTTTTTTTGAGCACTTCACACAATATTACTGTACAGTTTTATACAAGTGGGAAATGAAATGCTTGTGTGTCATTTCTTTTAACACTCTCAAATGGTTCTTGAGTATTTATTGCAACTTGTTGGTCTTTGAAGGACTATAATGGAATTGTAAGCTTATTGGTATGGTTCAAATAAGCTGTTTGCTCTTCTTATGTAACCTGGGTACTTCCTGCTTCTGCCTATCTAAGACAGAAATAAACGGCAATTTCACTTTATTATTATTCATAGGGGCGTAACAGTCAAGATTAATGTGTGCTCTAATGATTTATTCATGACAATTTTCTGCAAATCCTGACATTTTCATAATTTTTAACACATACTATTTGTCCAAAAATTCCTACTAGAAAACAGGGTTGTTCTTTATTCATTCTTCATCATTCATTTCTCTGTTAAAACCTTTCATTCTGCTAGTAAGCAAACACATACGGAACTTTCCAAAAGTGACCAATCACTTTCTATGACTAGACAAGAAGTTAAATTCTTGCATAACCCCAGGCACTAATATTTTCTAATATGATAATATGTTCTAACATGTAACTAATATGTTCTGTGGGTGTGTAGAAATGTGCATTACAGTTATTTTGACTGGAGTCACGGGAACTGGTACTGTCACAAAGTAAAACTACTCAGTTATCGCAATATGAAGGACTTAACAGGCCTGATAGTCGTATGAATTTAGAGTATAAACACATATACCTCAGATATTTCTTTCCCACCCAGCAAATCACCAGCTTCCCCTTATAGCTAACAAGTTACAAGCATGTCTCAAATTTCAAATGGCTTTTAGAAAATCTTACATTCTTTCTCCCCAGCTATATTTTCTGTCCTGCAAATGTAGCACACAAGTTGATTCTGTACAATAAATGAAATAGAGCCATTTAAGCCAACTCCATGCCAAGTTCCACACAGAGTACTTAAGAGTCCAGCTTGGCATCTTTAAAACTGGTGTCATCTCTTTTGCTTCTTTCTTTCTTTCTTTCTTTCTTTTTTTTTTTCTCCCAGATTATTCTAATTACTTTTTGCTGGCTATTACATGACCACATGTATATAGTAATTTTACATATCAACAGTGCAAAGTATGTATTCAGAGAGAATAAGAAAATAACCAAAAGCAGCAAGTTGGAGGCATGGGAACATGGACAGAACTTAATATAGTTGTGTATACACAGGCATGGCAAATTTTATTATGCCTTGTTTGTATTTTTGTTTCTTATAAAACAGAAGCTTTAGTTTTTACAGGAGGAACAGCATAATATAATTCCTTTTTGGTAGATACTACCACTAGAAATCAGAAAGAAAAATACAAGATACAACTCCTTAGAACTCTGTCTTTAAGAATCACTGGAATGCTAACACCTGCAGCTCACTAGGCCAGCTATTAGATCAGTAACAACATTTTTTGTCACTTACAAACTCCAGCAGATTATTATTATATGCCAGCTAAGTTGCCAAGGAGATTTGCGTTAACACAGACCAAATATTTTAAGTGGAAAAGCTGCTGAAATGTGCCAGCCGGGTGGGCAACATCTGAAAATTACTGGCCAGTGAAAGGTTACAGCTTAGAGAACTGCCCTTTAGCTCCATGGTCCTTCACAGAAGGAAGACAGGTATGTGATTGTCCCTATTCCACACACAGAAATAAAAAATGCACACAAGAAATGGTTCCTAAGGATTCAGAAAGAAATAAAATCAGGATGGTGAAGAATTGTGGCTTCTTATTCAGTAGCTTGGCAAGTTACCTAAACTGTTTATTGCCCAGCTTCTCTGAAAGTCACGAGATGAGGGTTCTCGGAGTTACATTATTGAATGCAGGTGTATATTAGTAAAGTTTTTCAAACTCTCCAAATTAAATATAGTTAATATTGCTATTATGTATTTTTTCCTCTTGAAAGCAGTTCTTTAGATGACTGTGTCCTCTGCTAAAGTCATCCTCAAGGTAGGGAACTGGTAGTCTGCCTTTCACATTGTTCCTCACCTTCACACATCCTTGGCACTGAGCAGGTTGTAGAGTTCAGTTCTCACCTTGTAATCTTCTGGCTGGTTCTGGCAGCTACCAGTTTCTCATTTCCTTCAACGCTGGATCATTTACACTAATCGGTTCTTTGAAAAAGTGACCTTTTTGCAGACCTCTGATGTATTTCTTCCTTCTCCTCCAGAGAATCCAAGACAAATTGCTTCATTCTGAAGGTCCTCCATCACTACTGCATCCCAGTTCATTGGCTTTGTAATTATATGGAAAGGTTGTTTGCCTTCACTGCCAGATGTGTTTACCAGTAAATATTCCAAAAACATCACAAACCACCATTCTTTCTTCCATATTGCCATTTATGCATGGGAGGAACTTCTTTAATTAATTTCAGCTCTGAAACTCTTTGCTATAATTCCAGGCAGGTGCTGTACTGTTCCTACTGTTAATGAGTTTTGCCTTCATATAACTGTGAGAAGGACAGAAAGAGCCGTGCTGGCTAAATTTGTCTAAAATTGGTTTTCAGCATGCAAAATAAACTGGACAGCTCCTGTGTGAAACTGATTGTAGTGTCACTCCCTGCTCTGTGGAAATTTAATCTGTCTGGCGAGTCAGAATGAAACTCGCAGCAGGGGCTGAAGCTATTGACTTTTCCACTTTTTTTTTTTTTTATTTTTTTTAATATTCTTTGTTCAGATTGAGGCTGTTTCACCTGAATTATCATTCTTAAATAACTGTCCTGGTAGGAGCAACCATTCAACCTCATGCCACCCTTTTAAAATCTAGGCTAGCTCTTGACATCCTCAACCTACAAGCACTGTGAAAAATTGCTTTGATAAGGTTGTTTATAATTTGATGCAGTAAAACAGAATTCTTACTAATTGTGTTTCAGGCATGATCGATTATGTAATCCACAGAGAAACTAATTTCAAAAACACTGTAACCATAAAAACAGCTGTTCCACTGAGTCATTTTCCCAATGTGCAACTTAAAACAAAGCAAAACAGAGAAAGGCCTCTCCTAGCTGCAACTTATTTGTGTTGATATGATTATGGTATAGGATAATGCTAAGAAAGGGGGAGGGAAGAGGGGGATGGACGGGAGGGGGAAGGAAGAAAAAGTCACCTCTACTCTCCTTTTATATCAGAAGTTCAGCAACAGAACAAAGAGCCTTTGGAGTTAAAATAAAATAAAAAATAAAAATCTCAGTTTTGAAAAGAGATTAGTACCCTAAATTTAATGCTGAACAGCAGGACATGTACTGATAACCAAAAGTCATCTGTGAAGATAAGAATGAGTCTAAGATTAGAAAGAAATGAATTAAACTAATAAAACAAGATACTTCAGTTAAAGATCTAAAAAAATTTCATATCACTTATGTACATACATATACGCAAATGTTTATGGTTATGTAAGTATAATACAGCCTCTAAAAGAGATGGTAGTAAGATCTCCTAAAGAAGATGAAGGGAATTTCACTATTTAAAAGGAAAATAAAGAAAAAAAAAAAAAAAAGTACTGTAGGCACTGCTCTTTCACCAGTAGAAAGTAAAGTGACAAAGCAGACAGCCTTTTTCGTATTTAGAAAGACTCTTCATCTCACCTGGCTTTTGGAGGGAAAATATAAACTAAGCTCTATCAAAATGAACCTTACACTGAAGTCCAAACAAGGTTGGTTAGTTTTTTGTTTGTTTGTTTGTTTTCCCCTTGGGGGAAAAGATTTTTAAAAGAATAGAATATTTAATGAGCTCCTATTATATGACCATTGCAGGGACCAGAATTTGATTTCTGTAGATCTGCTATCTAGAGATGTTTACTTCCCATTTTGTATGCCTCGGAGATGCAGAGTTGCGAACAGAAAATACTACAGATCTGACATGCATGTGTTTTTCTTGTTTGCAGATATCTCAGTAAGCTTGCTCTCCTTAGTTGTCACAGCCTGTGGTCTTGCTCTCTTTGGTGTGTCCCTGTTCGTGTCCTGGAAGCTTTGTTGGATCCCTTGGCGAGAACGTGGCCTGCCATTTGGGAACAAAGACAACAAACAGGAATCCCTGAACTACACAGATACAGAGACCAATGACCATGAATACAGTGAAGATTTTCTGGGTCAGCCGACAACCTATCCAGAGTCCTCCATGAAGATCAGCCATACCTCCCCTGATATTCCGTTAGATGCTCAAACTGGAACGAAGGAGAACTGCGTACACAATGCGCGAATGCATCGTCAGACCACTGAACCCACCTCTTCTGCTCGGTCAGTAACTCCAGTTTATCTCTGGTGTTAATCAATACAGATACAGCACAAATAGTACAGCTTGATTATCTACTACACCACTCTATTACAAATGCATAATTTACTTGACACGTTTTTTTAAAGAATTACATTAAAGTTATTCTGGCACACAAACCTCTTAGATTAAAAAGATGGGATAACAATGGTATTCCAGCTTTCTGTCAACTACTAACTCATTTGTGCCTTTCCCCTCAGAAGCTGAACAAGCATGAACACCCTGTATCTAGCTTGTAAAGAATATCCATTTGTACTTAGCAGCAATACTGAGCACTCAGTAGTATCTCCTCAAAGACTTTTAAAATAGCCAAAGAAGAAAAGTAGGGCAAGCTAATGAAACACTTTCAGGAGTTAGAAATAGAATTAAAAATCATAGGTTTTAGCCACAGTCATGACTGTGGGGGGAAAAGTGCCTGAACAAGAGTCAATGAAGGCTCCAGAGGAACTGGAGAAACAGCACAAGAAGGAACAGGAAAAAGGGAGTGTGAGGGTGTGTTATGCTTCACACAGTAAGAAAAAGTATTTGCACATGAAGAGCCAGTGAGTAAATTCTTGAGTCAAAGCAGATACACTTTAGCTGGAAAATGTATGGTCCTAGCCCAACTGCTACTTACTAAGCCTCTTTTCTTGTTATCTGAGAGGGCAAATTTAGTCAAGACTCTTTCCTGCAGGCACACCTGAACATGGGTAACACAAAAGCAGCTAGCAGCCAGTTCAGGAATTGCCAGAAGTCCAAAACATGTCTCAGAATTTGAGAAGCCTTCAAAACAGCATAAATGTTATGCAGCAAAAGCTCCAGGTGCCCCTTCTCTTTAGATTAGTGTAAGAATGGCCGGGGCTCATTTTGCTGTAGGGATCCAAGGGGAGCTCAAAGCCACAATTATGAATACTCAAGCTCGACTCCTGCCACATGCAAGTTTGAATTCCAGCTCAAGACTTATATCCCAGAAGTACAGTAGTACAGGCTGGTGCTGCTCAGCTTTCAAAGTGCTAGCAAATAAGCCTGTTGTGAGATTCATTAAAAACAGAAAATTCATATTCGACATCTAATGCCAAGAGCTCTTGTGTGTCTTTAGTATTATGAAATCACTGAGTCTGATGCAGGCTCTGTCTTCTACAACAGGGCAGCAGTTCTCATACACAATCAAATGACAAATGCACAGTCATCTCACAAGAAACAGTGGAAATCCCAATCTGTAAAAGAACATGCCTCAGCATTGTCAGTGCATGGACCATGTCTTCACTCCTGTGACTCTCTGCAGTTCACTTTTCTTCCAGCTGTTCCCAGCCTGGCCCTCTCCAGCAGCAGTTATGCTGGCTCCCTGCCCACACAAGCAGGACCTGCCCGGGTCCCACCCCAACTGGTGATGAGCTTTGCTCATTACCCCTCTCATTCATTACCCCATACTGTTGCCCAGATCTTCCCCGAAAGACTCTTCCACTGAGCAGGAGGGGCCCATCTTCCTTGCACCGCACCCTTGGTTTGTTCACCTTCACCTCTGTGCCTGCTCCTTTCCTGTGTAACTGGGTGGCCACAGAGAGCAGCCACCTGCCCCTGCTCCAAGTCCTCGTTGACTTCAGCAAGGCAGAGCTGCCTCCTGTGTTCTTTTTCATTCATCCCCTGGATAAACTGCACCTCCCACTGCTACAAGGAGCTTAAGGGTTGAGCAATATAGATCTTTTTTTTCTGCAACATGGTAACATTTTGTCATGGAAATGACTAACAGAGAGCTATAAAATTATGTATTTGCTATACAACAAGAATGAAAATAGGAGGGTAGTTTATGAGAGGCTGTTCCTTTTTAAAGCATGCATAAACACACATTTAAAAGGGAGGAATGAGCAATGGTACCAGAGTAACTACTGCTGATTACATTCAACATAAATAGCTTTGGATTAATCCTGTGCTAGCATTTTCCATGTGCTCTTTTCATGTTCAGCCACCTCTCATGATACTCCAATACACTGAGTGATTGCTGAATTTGAAAAGGATGAAAAAAAAAAAAAAAGAGTAGAATCCAGCTCATAAGATTAGGATTTTACCTAATCCAACTTTCACATCCCACTACCCCTTACAGGGATTGCAATTTGATTTCTGTTATCTCATGAAGTGGAAATTTCAATCACAATAACCAAGTGACTCCAGGTAATAAATCTCAGTGGACCGAAGCTAAAAGCAACTTTCTCTCCTTAGAGTAATGAAACTAAAGGAGCTTTTCAACCTAAGTATTGTGGAGCTCATTACATCAGTTATGAGTGGGAAAAAAAATAAAAAAATAAAAAAATAAAAACAAAATAAAACCAAAACAGAACAAAACAAAACAATTGATGGTGTGGTCAACCAACCATCTCAGATGAGAACAGTTCACTTGAAAATGAGGTAGTAGCACAGATCAATGAGTAACTGAAATGGAGAGTTGTCAAAAAGTGTCCTCTGTGTCCATCCTCATCTTAACACCAGAAATCAGCAAGCTCAACAGGTATAATAGGCCAGATCTTGTTGCCATTTACATAATGTAACTCATTTCATAAGCATTATGAACATAAAGGATTCAGCTGAAAATAGCAACTGATAAGAACTGCTATAGTTCTTATCATATTACATTATACAATGTAATATAGCAGATCCTTTGGATTTGCAATGTCCATGAATTGAAATTTGTTACTTTCTTCAGCCAGGTTTGGAGAGTGCATACCACTAGCTTGAGACAATTATTAGTTATCATACTTTATAACACTAGGAAGTACAAATCTGACCCTGTTGTACCTTACAAAAACACACCAAATGAAAACAAGATATTTGGTGTGTATGTACAGATTCTTATGGTCATCAACACAACCTATTTCAATTCTTTTATTTTCACTTAAGGCATAATTCAATCCGGAGACAGCTCAACCTCTCCAACCCTGACTTCAACATCCAGCAGGTTCAGAAACAGGAGCAACTGACAGGAATTGGCCGCATTAAGCCAGAGCTATATAAACAAAGATCAGTGGACACAGATGATGGCCGGAGGAGTAATAGCAAGGCATGTGGAAAACTGAACTTTATTCTGAAATATGACTGTGATTTAGAGCAGCTGATTGTGAAGATACACAAGGCCATCAACCTGCCAGCAAAGGACTTCTCTGGAACTTCGGATCCATATGTGAAGATTTATCTGCTTCCTGACAGGAAAACAAAACACCAGACTAAAGTGCATAGAAAAACCCTAAATCCAGTATTTGATGAAGTTTTTTTATTTACTGTCCCATACAATGATCTGAATGCACGGAAACTCCATTTCTCAGTGTATGACTTTGACAGATTCTCCAGGCATGACTTGATTGGCCAAGTGATAGTGGATAATTTTTTAGATTTGGCAGATTTTCCCAGGGAATGTAATATTTGGAAGGATATTGAATATGTCACCAATGTAAGTACTATTATTTTTCTTTTTGAAATGTTTTGTTTTGAATTTTATTTCCTTAATTATAACTATAATTCTCTCATACATTTATGAAGGAAAATACTCTATTTTCTCTCTTTCTCAAAATTAGATCTTAATCCAAGGAAACTGACAGTACATCTCAGTCTTCATTTCTTGTCCTTTGTATACATTAAAAAACATCTTATGCAAGAGGTACCGGGTTTAATAATTGCCCCAATGATAGAAAAGCTACAGACCACCCTCCTCTAAATCTCAATCTAAAAATTACTTAAGGAAATACTACTACTTTTATTTTGCCTATCTTTCTATGTTTTCCATTATTTGCCACAAATTACATCATAATGGTGAGCCAGAACCACAGATTCAAGATTTCTTGTGTAATGTTCTTCAATCTTTTAAAAGATTACATTTTCCTAAAGCGAGATGATGCCACATTTATAATCCAGGCAAGCAGAGTTCAGAAAACACTTTCCAAACCAAAAATGTTACTGGTCAGCCTAGAAAAACTAAAAATTATAACCACCACCTCAGCACATGTTCCATGAAAGAAACAAAACATACTGAATTGGTTTAAGACTTTGATTGGCACAGATTTGTTACATAGGGAAGTAGGAAATTTATAAAATATTTCTATATTCTGTTCCAAAGTCTCTGGTATCAAGTTCAAGAATCCCATTAGGAACTATGCAGAAAACCACAAAATTTTCTATTGGAAAAGAAAGACCTTTATTCTTTTCCCAAAGCATGAGCCTACCTACTTGTAACGCTATTAGAAATTAATCATGCACACCCTACGGACAACAGATGTTCAGTGAGAAAGATACACTACAGAAATCCACAAAGATGAAGCTCCAAGTGCCAACAGTCACTAAATATTTCATTTAGTGTATCAAACCATACTCAAATGGAACATGCATTTTAGAGTCAAATAAACCCAACATAATTAACAATATGACAGAAGTGTAAATTTGTTACACCTCAATTCAGGAAAGCATTTAAGTATATGCTTCGTTGAATGTAAGAAACTGTAAAAAAGTTAAGAATGTCCTGACACAATTAATTTCCTGAAATGAGATCCTCACCTTATAATTTTTCTATTCTTGCTGTCATCCCTTCTTGTGATGAGCTTACTCTTGTCTCAGCTGCAAATTTTGCCCATTCAGGGCAGGCGGTACACTTGAGAACACCAGCGTGTGCTGCCCTAATGAACTGTGGTCCTAGAAGGGCATTGCGTGATGCATTGGGACACTCCTGTTAACCTGATGTTGAAAGTTACAGCTTGTACTGACCATAGGTGTATATATTTGTTCTGTTTAGTGCAGAGCTGCCCTCACACAGCACAGTGTACTCAGAAGTTAGAAAAAAATCCCCAAGCCCACTAAGCATGGAATCAAAGTAAGTTTAACTCTTTGACCTACAACAATTCTGTCACCCTCACTTGACACATTCTTCTTTCTTACCTTGAAATAAAGCTTTTCCCCAGTGCTCTAGCAGAAACACAAGGGTTGCCTGGCAATGAAATCATCTTTGAAGCACAGGTGTGCATGAAACAAACGCCTTTCTGGAAGAAAGTAGGCAACTTGCATCAGAATTTTTATTATGCCTACGCTGTAAGCAGAACTCATCAAGTGTTTGGCAAAGTTTTGTACCTTTCTGGTCTGGTAGCATGCCGAATTACAGACCAAATGGATTCAATCTGGCTTTTGTTGTTGTTTGGAATTCCTTTTTGCAATTTGATACTGTCCTTGTTTTAAGGGGATTTATAGTCTTCTTCCTCAGCATCACACATCTTTGGGTGGAATGTGCTGTGCACCCACCACACAAACCTCTTTTACATTAGGAGGGAACTTCGGCAGCAGCTTTAGCAGCTCCCTCGCTTGAGAGTAACAGGTGGGGGCATGGGCAGTGTCAGGGAAGGAGGAGCCTAACTCTTCTATGAAGAGTTACTTCTCTTTAATCACAAGTGGAAAGAAAGAATCTGTTAGAGCAAAATCACAGTCATTCCAAGCGAAGCCTGGCTTTGTTCAGCGTTAAGTGTCCCAAGCTCAACATTTCCATTTTACAGTCGCCTGGAAGGTGAAGGCACCAGTGGAGTGACTTTGGTTTGTACTGTTCCTTTTTCTGTGCTTTAAATCTCTGCAAAAGGTTAGCTCTGGAATTTTTTATATCGCTTCTCCCTCGAAATTTCCAAAGAAATTAGTTTGTCTTCAGATTTTCTATAATTTCTGAAATTAAAGACTTCAGGACTGAAATGTGAGGCATTTATTAATTCCTACTACTACCGATTCCTGTGGGAAGCAGAAGCCCGTTTATCCAAAAGGAACACATGACCCAAAATCTAGACTTGTCACTGGGTTTTCAGCTCAGAGAGACCTTTTCAAAGCAAATGACTCACAGTAGGAGACACGATCCAATTTGGGCTAATCTGAGTTCCGAAATAACAGCATCAGATAAATGAAAGGATGGAGTACTCAGCTTATTCCTTAACATTTCCCGCATGTCAAAGTGTTGAACCAAGTCAAAACTCTCTAGGAGTCACATAATAAACCAGGTTTCAGCACGTTTTCTTGTCTGTGTAGCTCAGATATCTTCAGAATGACAGCAGAAGCTGAATCCCACTGGCTACTCAGTAAAGCCGTTCAACGAAATAGAGCTGTAGCTGTGATCCAAAGCCAGCCACGAGGCAAGTTTGTTATGCTGTCAAAGAGTTCATTAATTTTGATTCTTTGTGCTTCTTGGTACACCAAAGAACCAGAGATCCCAAAGACCTTGTTTGCCATTGTTCTCCATTTCATTATGCTCTCATCCAAGCTGACACAGTGACTTGAAAAATGAAGGCATCAAATTATTTTCTTGCCCACCCAAACAGTCTATTTCCAGGGACTGCTGCACAGCGTACCTCTAAGAAGTCAGCTTTACTTCAAACAATGTCATTAAATTGACATGTCTTGCTACATGCTGCCTTCTGTTTTCTAATAATGCTAGATGTCTTATTTATCCAAAACCAACAGTTTTGATCCATTGGACTACCTGTTGCCAGCCCAGAGCCTGACGTTAGTGCATAACATGGGTACGTGTCAGCATAAAAACGTTCCTTCATGCTCAGAAACAATTTGCCTCCAAACACAAATCTCCAACAGCAAAGCGATTGTTCTTCTAATCCCAGTGCCTCTGAGCAGAAAAGCTCTCTCCTGTAACACTGACACTTTTTCCAACCAGAAAGCAGCAGCAGTGGGCTGTTTAATGGAAGAAATAATTAAGCAGATCAACTTTAGATGAACACAAAATGAACCAGATAAGCTTTTCATATAGCCACCAGACAGATGATGCTGGTTCTGGCTCAGGAAAGAAAAAAAAAAAAAAGAAAAAAAAAGAAAAAAAGGAGATGCTTTTTACAGAACATGAGAACATGTTAGGCTGCAGATGCAAAATGAGCTAATATTTTTCTGGTAGGATTACACACTGTGGTTTTCTAAATTTAAAGGTAAGAATTATAAAGAAGCTCACATGGATGGCCTCAGATGTATAGGTATAAGCTCTACCATATTTTAACACACTACTCACCTACTATGTGAGTAGGTTCATTGAATGCTGCAGGATTACTCTTCTGAGTAAGGCTTCAACCAGCACTGGAGGGGGTCCAATCCAGTTCCTAATTTGTAAGGGTTTAGACTGGGATATGACACAGTTAACATGCAGTAGCCTGAAGTTCTGGTGATTCAGAAGACACGTTTCAGCAGAAATAATCCGAAAAAGTATTCTTATTTAGAAATTTATGTGGCTATCAGCAAATCACTGAGATCCTTTGTCAATGAGAAGAGCTATATAAATGCAAATTTCTTTCATGGAATTCATTTTATTTATCCATTTTCTTTAAAAAAAATGAAACAGATTTTTATTGTGTTTTGTTACTAAGTATGAAGGGCCAGATATATCTCTGTTGCAAGCTTTTGAAACTAATAGAGTTACAGCACAAATGAAACTGTCCCTGGATATCTATTATGCATTACTGAAAACAGAAAGTAATACAGTTTTAGCATAAGAAATATGGTTGTTGGGTTTTTTTGTTTGTTTGTTTTTAAATCTAATCCAAGCTCTGTGCTTTCCTCACACTTCCATAGCATCTATATTCCTGCATTATTTACAAGTGCAGTTCTGGTAATCTAAAAAGTTTTGTTTGTATTTTAAAAGCTGTTCACTTATCTTAATTGACTCAAATCTATCCAATATAGCCACCAAGATGTTTTCTATATAAGAATGTTCTGTTGTAAGACCTTTCTAGGTTGGAGGGCTCAGATGCTTTGCTGGGATGAAGGGAAATACTTCAGATTATATTTTAATCAAAAAGAAAAAATTGCCCATTTTAAAAATATGGTGGTTGGAATATAAAAGTTTAGGTGCACAGGGAGATGTAACGTTCTTCCAAAATGTAGCAAAACAAGAAAATGTGTCCAAACGGACTACAACATGTTCCCTTTTGTAATGGTTCTCAACTGTGGGCCACAAAAAGTGATCATTACTACTGCTTTTCTGCATTTATCTTACCCAGTTGGTAGCTTGTGTGACAAGTCTTCCACCTTAGCTGTAAGCAATTTCAAACTTCTGAAGCAAGATGAGCCCAGCAAACAAAGACAGGAATATTCAAGGAAGACCCAAGAGACAGCAAGGAGCCAGGGAATCCTTCCCACTGCCTTGCTCTGATGGCCACATCCTGCAGAGCCTTCTACTCAGGAATCTCTCTGCTAAGTTTCAAGCTATGAAATGTGGAACATCTTCTTAACTCTTGCTGCAAGTGATACTACAACTGTGCTGTACTTTCAGAGAGACTCTCCAGAAATTCTAGACCCAATTTTAGGGCTTTTCTGGATTCAGTTCTAGATATTATGCTAGACTGTATTCTAGAGGTTGTTGGGTTGTATAGATCTTCCAGTTAGCAATGACACAGTTGAGATGCCCTGGGTAGGGATTAAGGAAAAGCAAATGCATGGGTGAACAGTTGGCTGAGGGCCTGGGCTCAGAGGGTTTTAGTAAATGGGGTTACACGAGACCAGTGGTAGAACACTAATGGTGTTCTGCAGGGCTCCATTTAAGGACCTGCAGAGTTCAAGAAGCATTTAGACGATGCTCTCAGACATTTTTGGGTAGTCCTGTTTGGAGTCAGGAGTTGGACTCTATGATCCTTGTGGGTCCCATCCAACTCAGGATATTCTGTGATTCTTTGAGGATAGGTTACAAAAACATTTGTAATGTATCATTTGGTAGTCTCTCAAACATATTCATTGTTTGGAGTAAGTTTTTTTCTTGTTGTTTTTCATAATGTTCATAGACTAATGGCATGTTTTGAAGAGGAAAGAGTTGTTAATATTTCTTTGATTGCCATCTTCAAACTCAAATGTGATCAAGTAAGAATATTTGGCTTTGGGGCAAAAGTCTTTGTCTTTTCCAACCTTAATTATTCTATGAAAATAAAATCAACAAATACAAAGGACAGGTAGCTGTTAGTACGTTTCAGAAGAATGAGAACTTTCTCCTTCAGAAGATTCTCAGTAACCACTTGTACAACTTTTTGTGAATCTAGAAAGAAAAATAATTGCTTGTTAAACACCTGGCAGCTGTGGGGCACAGAGAAGGATTTCTGTGAACTAGACATCTAGCTGTGGTTCATAACAGTTTGTTTGGATTCTCAAAATGTTTGGCCTTCATCAGTCTCTAAGCAGGTGATCTCTCTAGAAAAGAATAATATTTAAAGGACCCCCACTTAGAGCAGGGTAATAATGAAAATAAGAAAAAAGAATGGAAACTTTCATTCTTAACTGGGTCAGCATTTAAAACAAAAACAAAACAAACAGCAACCAAAATAAATAAATAAATAAATAAATAAATAGATAATAATTCAAGCAGTATCTTAATACACATGATAGTGTTTTGAAAAGGAGAGAATTAAAAAGTGGGATAGTCATAAGTATTTGAAATTTTCCATTCTGGAAGTGCTGATTGTTCCCTGCTGCTATTCTCAAGTTTTCCCAAGAAAGAAAGATTTGAGAATTTGTATTTTTAGGCATTTATGTTGTATAACTGAGATGTAATTGGAATCATAACATCACCAGAAGGAAGTTCCAAGTTCCCTGTTTCAGAGATGTTAATGCCAACCACAGTATGTGTGGAAAAGAGGCAAAGAGAGAGACTAAATGATTTCAGTCAGTTGCTTATGGAAAGCATAATAAAAGTAAAATTTTGAAGCCAGACCAAGTCTACCGGGTTTTCTGCAGTTCAAAACTCTGTTCTGTCCTCACACTGAGAAATAAAATCCCCAAAGGTTGCATCTCTCAGGATCACTCCTGCTAAGAGGCTGTGTGCAATTTAATGTATGCCAAATACACGTGCATACTGTTTACACCCCAAAAACTCAAGGAAAATAAACCTCTGTCTTTGAAAGAAGTAAATACTGTGGTAAACTCATGGGCAGCAAAACAGACACAGAGGACATGACTTGCTTGAGTCTGGGCACTACTTAATAGCAGAAGTGAGACTGGGTTCAGAATCTGCAGATTCCTGGCACCTATAGCACTGCTTATCTTCAGCAGTTTACACTCACTGCAGCTGGCAGTAAGTCAACTAAGTCCACCTACTCTGATTTTAAAAGATGTTTAGCTTGTCAAGCTGTTTTAGCCAGTATTTCTAAAATCCCTCATTTGGCAAATTGTTGGATTTTTAAAAAGTAAGGACATTGAGCAAGATCTCAGGAAAGCATTTAAAATGTTTACAGTGGGTTTTTTTTTTGCAGTCAACAGTTTGAGAAGGAACAGAAACGAACCAAATCTGTGGCTCTAGGTATGAATTCAAACCCAAACTGTTAGTGTTGAAGTGCTATATCTACTTTTTTAGGACTGTAACAGTAAATGAGAAACACTCGATGAATTTTTTTTTTTTTTTTTTTTTTAATACAGAAGACCTATCCAAGCATTAATCTGTCATTCCATTTACAGAAAATCAGGTAGTCTTTGGCATAAGGGAAGCAATCAGTGCAGAGGTGTACCCATTTCCTTGATATGCAAATACAAGTCTTCTTGGAAGAGAAGAGTGTCTGGGTTTGCAGACCCAAATGTCTTGGCCACACTAAAGCCTGTCAGAAGCTTAAGGAGCAGCAACAGTTATCACATGCCTAGGCAAATTAAGGCAGCAGACACAAGCAGTAAGATTCACCACACTTAAATTTTAGACGGATTAAAAGTAATCAATAAAAATACACAACCAAAACCAAAAGTACTCAGAAAACTACAGTAAGCATATTTACCTTAAAGAGGCAAATTAGTGGATATTCATCTTCTCATAAAGCACGATGGTCATTCTTTATCTCATAATTTTCCTTTTTTTTTTTTTTTAATTTCTCACTACTATGGATTACCACAGTAAGGATAAAAAAGAAATCAATTAGCTTTCAGCATCAGAAAACTGCTTTAGCCATGGCTTTTCCTATGTTTTTGTGTGTTTGTTTGTAATAAATATTTTTTTTTGTTTGTAATAAATATTTAAATGGGTTCGTTTTCATTATCAAAACTGGGTTTTTCCTTTTGTCTTTCTGTGTTTTCTTTTTTTGACTGATGATTTTGTTAATTACTTGCAGGAGTAGATTTCCTAGAAATAAGACAAGTTTAAGTGACTAGAAAACAGCACTCAGCATGGCTAAAGAAAGGATGGATCAAGTTATTTACAGTTGTATGAAGTAGAGAAAATACTGACATGTATTTTCTGAAAACTTAAAGCCAGTGGATGCCTAATCCTGTTTGGAGCAACTAGCGAACTGTCAGAATTATAATCGAGAAAACTTGGGAATGGTCTGAAGTCTGAAACAAAAGGCAAATATTTTGAAGAGCAATGGTCTGAGATGCAGATAGGTTGGTCCCAAGTCAGTGGTACAAGCACTGCAAATGTGGCTCTCAAGAATGGTGACAATTCAGTGCAAGTGATTTCCTAACAGCTTTTTAGCTCCACAGGCATGGCCAGAAACAGGATGAATCTTATAATAACACTGAAGCCTCAGTTAATATTTACTGGGGCTTTTGGACTAGTTTAAGGCCAAGCTGACTCAGAGAAATGTGGATATGTGTATGTACCACATGAATTTTACTGAACTTGGGAACACAGACATCAGGGTTTATCCACCAAACAAAAAAAAAAGTAGAAATGGGACCGTTTCAGTGAAAGAATTCTGGAGAGAAAAAATAATTTTGACCTTGGTAATTTGAGAAGTCAAACTCCAGAAAAAGATATTTTGATTTTGCATTTGGAATGCCTTTCTGTTGCAATATATTCAAATATTTTGAAAGTTGAAATAGGAAAAAAACACCCTGCTCTTTTTAAATCAAAGCAAATTTTTTCAAGTCAAGTTATATATGTCTGCTTCAAAATGGAAATAACTTTTATATATAACTGAGTTTCCATTTCCTATGAAATGGAAATCCTGGTTTCTGCACCAATTCTTCCCCAACTCCACAATGCTGCATATTCTTGAGTTCCTCTCTCCTCTTCTGCCTTCGCATTACATGTACCTCCTGCTTTCCAGCCCTATGGCTGTGGTGTGAAGAACGCTTTCCTCCATGTATTAGCTACATGCTAAAAAAGGTTAAACCCAATCCTAAATTCCTGCTTTTCTAGATTATTGCAAGAGTCTATAACCACCCATGTAGTATACATTCCCCTTTCTTCTCACCCTCCTCTGCCAATTCTTTTTATCGAGAAATCACTCTCTAAACTATACTCAGCCCTCAGTGAAACAACTCACAATAACATACATCCTGCGTACAAAAGCAAAGGCAAAATGTGATCCTGGCCAGCCAAGCCTGTCCTTCAACTATACCATGCAATTTTGTTAGTGGAAACAGCAAACAAAAACAATGCTCTAGTATTTTACAATTCATAGACAGTATTTCTTCAAGATGAGCAAAGGGCATTCGCACAGCAGTAACTCTGAAACAGCTGTATTAACTGATCTTCACTGCAACCAGCCTGCACATAATTTGAGATTAGATTGAAACCATGGCCATTTTTTTCTACAGGGTTATATAACTTTCAGCTTAAATATGTATTTAGCCAGGCAGGGAAAAAAAAAAAAAAAACATTTCAAGCACACATTTAATTATTAAACAGTTTGGGGAATGCTTGCTTTGTCTTTTTATTTATTTATTTATTTATTTATTTATTTATTTATTGTCCAGCAAAAGCCATGGAGAGTACTTAAATAGGTTGTAAATTCATCAAAATTTCTGCAAAATCCCACTAAGTTTAGTTTCAATATTTGGAGCCAAATTTGAAAGCATTCTTCATTTTGATCAGCACACACTGTACTTATGTGAAAAGCCTCGAGGTATACCATGAGGTATATTTATTTCTCCACCAAAAAGTATGTTTTAGGGTTGTACATCTTTCCTCTATGCACAGTCTGTTTCTCCAGTTCTTATGGAAAAACATTTTTTTCATATATATGTCAGTCTGGTATTAAGCAATAGGTGGACATGTTGTGTAACCTAGGGATTATGTGCATCTGTGCTCCAAACTCTTACCAAGACACACAGTATGTTTGTACAGGTTAGTACAGAGGGGAATAACCCCTAGGAGTAATCCTGGCTCTTTGGGAAGCACCTCCAGCACTAAATTACAGAGTTGTTGGAATTTGGAGGAGGCTACACCATTTGCTAAATAACTGTGCAGGGGCTCTCTTCAGACCTCCCCACTGACTTTGTGGGGGGAAAACGTCAGAAGCTGCAGTGAGGTTTGAGCTGACTGGTGGAGCAGGATATACTGCGGAAACACTCAACTGAAGTCTTTATCAGGAAACGAAAAAAAAAAAAAAAAAAGTAGCCCTGTACTATTACTTAAATAGACAATGTTATTAATAACAAATGTAAGAGATATGAAGTGGCACCAGAAGAGGAACTAGCTACAGATTAAGCCTGCATATTCCCAACCATGTGTTAAAGACTTTTGGTCAGGTACCACCCACCTATAGCTTTTCTAATCTAGGAGGCTTTTAGCAGCTGATCATGTAGTCTGAAAGAAATAAAAGATGAAACAATCAGATTGGCATAAATAAGAACAGAACCTTTAAAAGATACATTTTGCTAAAATTTGCCTATATGGTCTGCAAGTATAATAGCAGTGTCATTCCAGCCTGACTGTTGCTGCAAGGCCTCACAGATGTACGACAGCTTCTCCCTCTTTGACCCTGGCCCCTCAGAGCACAAGGGCTGCTTCTGAGGCTCTGTAGAGAACCTTGCTCAGATTACTACAAAGATGCACAGCTACTTCAATTATTTCACTTTGTTAGAACAGACTACTTGACAGCCAAACTACACAGGGAAAGGGGGACACAAAGGCATCCTTCTTTCAGTGAGATATTTTCTGGGAGCAGAGCTAAAGAAAAAAAAGGCAAAACTGAGATACCTACATCCAAAGGAGCCTTTTTTATCAAGATTTATCAGTCCCATGGCCACTACCTTTTTCAAATTGCCGACGCTCAAACCTCAGAATCCTGCCCTGGTCCTCACAAACACTGAATGGCAATTTACAATGCCAACTCAAACACTAGAGGCAGGGATATATTAACTTCTGTAGTTAGACCTGCTGAAGACACTGGGACTTCTCACGTGGGTAAATGACGCATATCGTCGCTTGTAGTGTCTGCGCCTTCCCACGGCTCCCTGGCAGAGCATCAGAGTGAGTACTGCACATGGTGTAGTCTGGTGAAGTGGCAGGCTCAAATGAAGACGCTATGCTAATAACGTTTGTGGTAAAATGACATTTGAGATTCACATAGCTACATTTTTCTGGCACTTTGTTGTCTTGATTAAACACCTTGTTCTATTTACTCAAGAAAACAGTAGTCACAAGCTGCAGCTTACCTTAGCGAGTGTCTAATCATTTGCTACTGTCATCAGGCAGACTCAAATGAAAGCTACATACGCCATCTGGAAGAAGATTTCTGACTAGTGATGGCATCTTGCTTGTGATGGGCAGGGAAGCAGAAAACAACTGACAGCTGGAGGTTTTCACAGTTGATTATATGAACTATTGGGATAAATTCCCCACTCAGATTCTTGGGCCAAATCTGGCGTCTTAAAAATAGCAGTTTATCACAACATCAGAAAACGTAACCCTGCCTGTCAGACAACCAATTGCTAGCAGCCACAGTAGACATGGCTGAAGCCCACTATTCCTCCTACCTAACACTTCCTGTTCCATTTCCTGCAGCAAAATTCTTTGAAACGGAGCAGTGGCTAGGCAAACAGCAATACTAATATTTTCTATTCTATTTCTATGCAATATTTCTATTAATCTAAAAAGTGCTACCCAAACACTATTAAATTTAATGCAGAAGAATGAAAAAAAAATGATTTCCACACTAATTTGTACATTTATTATCAGAATTCATAGGGTTCTTTATATGTTTTATTATAAAAGCTTGCTGGGGTTTTATAAATGTATTTAAAAGCCAGCTGTGGTTTAATCAACCATTTGATCTACATTACGATAACTCTTCTGAACAACCCTAATGATAAAATAAATATGTATGTGGTATAGGGAAAGAAAGTCTGTACAAGAAGAATAGGAAGAAAACAGCTGGCACTGGTTTCAAGCCCCCTAGAGAGTTTTTACGAGCATCAGGAAGAAAAGAATCACTTTAAAATAATGAAAACCTTTCAATGTCTGTACTCCACTGAGCACAGAATCTTACAGTAAATGATAATCTAGCAATAAACTTCAGTCTCTGTTGGGATTGCAACATTCTATGCGGGTAAAAATGAGTGGTATCCAGCATGAGATCTTGACTCTACTGAAGTCAGGGAAAAAACTGCCACTAGAGCTTAAATTTCATGCATAACCTTCTTGCTACAGTTTGGAAACAGTACCTTGTAAACTGTATAAAAAGCTCCATGGAATGATGTAAATTAATCACCTGAGGTGTACCTCAAAAAATTCACTAGAACATCAGAGCAAGCAAGTTAACATCCTTTTTTTCCTCTCTGTAAAACAAATACATGACAATGTCCTGCTCAACAAAGATTTAAAACTCCACCTTCTCCTCCCCCCACATTAGATGGCTAAAGTATGAGTGAGTCACCCATCAAACCTGTTCCTGGAAGAAGCAGACAGAAATCCCTATATCAGAAATAACCTGAGCCCTATATCCACATCATCAACTTTGACTGGCTGGCAGCAGCCCTAATAAAATGAAAACAGAACAGATTATTGTTCAAGATCTCTGCAGTGAGCACCCTGAGTCATTCTTTTCAGTAGCTCAGCCGTGTTTCTCATGTACTTCTTTTCCAAATTCTACTGTTTACTCGTTATCAGCAGTCTTAGGAAAGTCATGAAAAACACTTCACTTATCACAGAGCTTTTATTATAAAACACATAAATACTATATATTATATATTGCATAAATATTATATATTATAAAACAAATAAAAAGCATCTATTGTGATATCTATAGCCATAATATATATCTTGGTGGGGAAAACAAAACAAAAAAAGTGTGCTTGTTTTAAAAGTAGGCAAGTAGATGAAGCAATAGATGCTCACTCTCCTCACCTCCATCCAGACATTCTCTTGTTCTCACAAATCATTTATTTCAGGAAACGTTTCAGTGCTTAAGCAACACACACAAAAATTGACATTATCATTCTTTTCAGACAGTATTGCTCCAAAAGTTATGAGTCACAGTGCTCAGAGATAACTACATAAATTATTTCAAAATCATACTTCCAAAAAATTGAAGTCAGGCCCTTTTAAGGTGTCAAATAGTGTACACAAAATCATTGTTCATTCTCAAATGAACAGTTCTAAAGTGAACTCATCACTTCGGACAAGGCAATTCACAACCTTGTCTTCATTTCTAAACTATCATATTTTTTAAATTATAAACAACTAAAGGAAAAATTTGAGAAGGCACTAAAGTGACTCCAGGATACTAAGTCAGTCTCAGATTTTCTAAAAATGCAACCATCTTCCTACCCATATGGTAGTATGTACATAATAACACCAGTTATTTTGGGTATAAACATAACCATGCAGGAGCGTGGGCAACTCACCCTGACCCACGTCATGCAAATGCATGTGATGCCGTCAGGAAGGGAGTAAAACTAGCCATAGAAACAAAATCCTGTTATTTTCTAGATGATATTGTACATGTAGTGTATGCAAAGTAACACAAGTAAGAAGAAGAGTCGCTAAGAGAAGGAAGTTCTGTTGACTCACTTTTATGGACTTACAGTACTAAAGCACTTGTATCTATACTTAGTGCTCTCTTTTTATCTTGCATCTTATACTACTCTCCGTGCATGTTCACTAAAGTGGACCTAAAATTGCCAGCAGTACTTGTCTAAATATAATAGGGAGGCACGAGCACATCTGATAGAGAAGTACTACTACATAAAGAGAACTGTTATCATACTACACAATCACATTTTCACCTGCTCATGTCATAGGTACCTGAATGATACACTTGAATTCAGAATCTACATTTTCTAAAATAGATTTCTGTCTTCTTTTCCTTCCCTTTCATTTAGCTTCCTCACAGTCTTCGGCTTTAATTCAAAGCTGTTTTTCTGTACAGCTCCTAAGTAGATGTAGTGCTACATTGGTAAACTACTTAACAGCTCCCAGGTTAAAATATTCTACTTATTTGCAAGGTAGGTGAATGATACACAGCAACAGCATAAAATCTCCTTCCCCACATCTGAGTGGCTTAGTGTCAGAATGGCAATATTGCAGAATAATCTCAGAAGAAAAGAGGGTCACTTTATTTGCATGACCCTTTGGGCAGCATCAGCAGCTACAATTGAGAAACGGAGAAACGTTTCTGGCATTGCCTAAGAGAACTGGTAAAAGCAACCCCTACTTGCTTGATCACCACGGATACCATGCCATTATTTCAGGTCATTCAGGGAGGTTTGCCCTGAGAGGGTTATATACCAACAGCATATTGGCACATCATGCAGTTGGCAAATTTTACACAGCAGTCTGTTGTGAAACTGTCAGTAGTATCTCTGGGAGGAAAAAGAACAGCCTCCCTTAGAATCATAGAAAGATTTGGGTTGGAAGGGACCTTCAGGATCACCTAATTCCAACCCAACTGCCATGGGCAGGGACACCTCCCACTAGACCAGGTTGCTCAAAGCTCCATCAAGCCCTAATCTCTTATGGTTCCCTCCCACCATGAAAAAATAAAAAATAAATAAAATAATTTGACTTCTCTCCTGATTCAAATGGGAATTCTTCTTGCAGCACAGTTTGATAAATCAAGGATGGGAGCAGTTTTCCACACTTCTGAAATAATACTCTCATTAGCATTAATTTTATTGTCCTTCTTCCTTCCTCCATTATTTTACTTTCTTTTATATTTCAAAATCAGAGAGATTCTAAAGCATAGAATGAGACAATTTTGCAGCATTGAAGATTTAGGTGTTTTGTCTATTTTGACATATTTAATAAATGTGCTTTGTACAATTAACCTTACCATCCATAATTACATTCTTTTCCCATGTAACGTGCAATTACAATGAATGGCCATACAAAGACAACTAAAGCAATGTGACTGCACACCTTTTCACCCAATCCATTAGCAGAGTATTGCTAGTAGTGAAGTAGTCTCTTTACTTTGGCTGCTTCACTTTGAAATTTGCAGTGATTTTCTTTTCTTCATGACCCATTTAAATAAATTACTAAGAAGTAAATGAAACTTCTATTGAAATTGCTTTACTATTGTTAAAAGTGGGTAATTTTACAGAGAAGTGTTACTAGTAAAATACATGTTAAATTTAGTTGTGCATTCAGTTTAATGGCAGGTTATGTGGAATGCTCTCAGCTGTGTTTTTAAGCCATAGAGATCCCTTTTCATCATTTTTCTCTTACTTCCATATATTTTTGGGGATGGTGCATTACAGGTGACAGATTAACAGATTACAAGCCAACATTTTGTGTTTAGTTACACTAACAGTAACCAGAGAAAATTTCAGAGGTAACAAGATTTAAACATAAGGGATTTTTACAAAAGCTTTAAACTTTAAAACAAACAAAAAAAGCAGAACAGTTCTCAAACTGGTGGAGGGGGTGGGGGGGAAGGGGGGAGAGTGGAGCTATAACACAACAACAGAATTGTCATCTCTAGAGGACCAAATCCGTTGAAGAAATTTCAGTGGAGAGATACTTTGTGATTGGTTTTAAAATTACAAGGAAAACCACGAGAGATGCCTATTTCAAACAATAAATATCTTTCACTGAAGTGACAATGAAGAAAATGTCTGTGCAACTCTTAGAAAAAAATATGAGCAATATTCATAAAATTACACATCTTTCTCCACCTATCAAATGGCCACTAAGTTTAAAGGGAGAGAGAGAAAATTTTGAAAATTCTGCCTTAGATATACCTTATTAACTGAGGTATTACTTCTTGTATCACTTTTTAAGGAAATTAGAAACCAAAAAGGATTAGAAAGAGAAATAGAAAGGGCACATCAGGGATTTCACTGAATTTGGATTTGATTTTCAGATATCACAAGAACTTTTAAAATGATTAGATGAAGTTTGGATTAATGGCAGTACACTGATTAGTAGTTATTGTAGTTTGCAAAAGGAGTCCACTATACTCCAGTAGTCAAAATCTAGGGGTACAGCGCTTCTTCACCATCTGTTTACAATTAACAATGAACACATGCTGTTCTAGCTTCTGCATTCATTACATGAGAGCCTTGAGCAGAATAACTGCCTCCTGGCCTTCCAGGGCACATACACAGAAAAGTGCACAGCAGACCCCCCTATCTGCTATACTGAAATTAAATAGATTCACTCAGCAAATGCCTAAAACCCAACAACAGAGATCTGATTTTAAATATTATTAAAAAGAAAAAAAAACAAAAACAAAAACAAAAACAAAAACAAAAACAAACAAAAAAAAACTTCTTAGAGAAAAGCTGTGTAATAGCAGGAATTACATGCTACTGTGACATAAAGGTTGATAGTAGCTTTCTAGTTTTCACGTACATTATGTATTTTTTGAACATTCTCTTTTTTCATATTAACTTGTTCAAAACCAAAATGGCTTGTAGAGACTTAGAACAAAAATAGATTCAGGTTTCTAAAAATGACCCTTCTTTATCACCTATTTTGAATACAATCTGTCCTAAGCCTGAGTAGAAAGGAAGTCATCAGAGAGCACCCAATGTAATCATAATGGATCCATCCATAAAACACCATAGGTGCAGACTGAAAAGGAGAGGTTTTTTTCCCCTGATACTGTGACTTTCTTTTTTCAACACTACCCACATACTTGTTTCTCTCCTCCTCAGGGTGATGTGATTAGAATTCATGATATAAGAGACGGCTGTTTTACACAACACAAGATGCTAACACTGAGAATGACATTCAGTGCTAAGGAATAGTGAGGAACTGCAAGTAGGGCCTATAGCTTTAATTTCATCTCACGTTAGCAGCATGTCCATATCAGCTCTTTTCTGCCGAACGGCTGCTCTGTGAGACTTAATTAAGACAATGTCAGGGCACGACGAGGGCCTGCAGCTCCCTGGGGCTGGGCTACTAGGAGCCATGTGCTGTGGGACTGGCCAGGAGCTGGGGGAGCCCTGGGGATGGCCAAGGCCAGGGCCTGTAGGAGGGCACCCCTATGGTGGGCCTGACTTGGTGGAGCACACTGGTGGATGGGAGCTGGACACCATCCTACAGTGTAGCTGGGCCCAAGTGGGGTCCTGGGCCACGGGCTGGGGCAGGAGGGTAGCTGCAGCCAGCAAGGCCCAATAGTGCCCTCACATCCCTGCTACACTGCATGCTTTCAGTGCCTGTACACGAACAGGTAACTGAGTGGGGCCAGAAGCTGGACCGTTGTTTGGTATTTCAGTGGAGCTGTAAGTCCATGTGAAGCCATTGTAACTCAAGATAAAATGAAAGGCTATCGCATTAGTCTGCATACAAATTTAGTTTAAATTGACATTTTCATTTTAACACATTAAGCAACAATGTTAATGGGCAAGACATTCTGGATTAAAATATTTTGATTAGTTAACTTCTTTTCAAAACCGGTTTCCTCCCTTGCAATTTTTCTTAGAGGTATTTGAAATTTTCATTATTAGTGGGATATTGAGATAATTAAACATTACTTTCAATTTATGTCAGAACAGAAGCAAAAGGTAACTGTCAAGTAATTCATGGCAGAAGTAATTTTGTGTGTTAGAATGGATTTGCTGCTTCATCTTCTTCAAGCTCATGCCTGCCTAGAGATATTGAACACTTAATATGTAATTTAGCCTCCCCCTTCTTACAACAGGCCAGGATTTAGCCTTGAAACCATGAGGGTTTATTTTCTCATCTCCTTCTGTCTGTGATCTTCAAGGGTTTTTACGTCAGTAAGGTCAGCCCACCCAGATTACCTTGTATTGTGAAATAGTTGGTGCTACAATGGTTGGTGCTACAATGGCAGTAACCTGTTTTATTATGTTTGTTGTGATGGTTTTTTTTTTTTTTTTTTTTTTTTTTTTTGTATCTGAGTATTTCACATAAAATTGAGGTCTAATCCCAGTCAGTTACAGTATACTGAAAAAATACAGGTATTGACATGACTTATACTGACAGCTGTTCATTAAAAGCTTTGGTCCTCACTTTGGGAAACTACTGTCCATTCTTTCAGATTGCGCTGTTGGATTGTTTTGTGAAACTGCCCTCTGTGAGGCATCCCCTCTCTGTCTCACCTACCTGTCCTTCCATTTTTTACAATTGTCACCTAACATTAAAACTCTTCTGCTTCCCAATTGAAGTTCTCCCCCTAGATTTTCTTTCAAGATAGTTCTCCAAACACCCATTCCTTTAAAGAACAATCTGCATTTCATTGCTGTTCCCAAGCTTGTCAACATTTCTAAAGCATTACTGCCTTCTCTGCAGAGTCAACTCTGTACTGAAGTATTTTAGCAGTGTGAAATCATCAAACCCACCCTCAAGAGGCTTCCATTTCAAAAGACTTTTGAAGCATAATACCTAAGGCAGCAATCTATAAACACTGACAATGTGGAATATAATGAAGTGGAATGTACTGAAAGAAATAGAGGAGCAAATCTGTCCACAGCACTTCAGTTGTAAACTCACATCTTACAGGTTATGACATTTTCATCTTTAAATATTAGATTAGAAAGATGCAATGATCTTCAGCTCTCAAGTGTTCCCTATGCTTACCCACACACAGACACATCCCCCCTCCCCATAACAATCAAAATGATAAAAGATACACTGCAATTTATGGAAGAGTCAAGGCTGAGGGAGGGAAGGCAGACTTTTTGTATTATTAAATCCATACAGTACTTCATATTTTGTAGAAAGCAGGAAGTCACAGAAGAGATGCGTAAAGCAATAGAAACTCAGGAAAACAAAATACTTTTCAGAGAAACAGCTTAACTTGCAAGGAGAAACTTAAACTTTGATCAGCTACATCTTTCTTTGACCAACAATGCCATCTAGGCAACCCTTCAGAAACAACTCTGTGTATACCCTCTTAACTCGCAGGGAATTTAAAAATTACTTACATTAACTTTCTAGAGAAGTTTCATTTTAGAATTCTTCATTTCTGTTTTCCCTTTGAAATCAACTTCTGACAGCCACACACACATGAACAGGACAAGTATGCCAGCTTCTCCAACCATGTCTCTACTAATTTTCATTAGCTCAATTCAGGCCATCTCCCCAGTTCATCAATTTAGTTTGGAACAAATTAAGACATTATCTCTATCTCAATAGCTACAGGATAATTCATTAGATTCACTCCTAGGCCCAGATGCAGCACTTTAGTCTTTGGGCTATTGAATTAGAAATGTATGTAAAGGATTCAAAGCCAGTACAATCTATAGGACTTAAGCATAAATTTTAAAATAACAATGTGTATGAAATTTGTCTGTACTGAATAGAGGCTTTTAAAAGTAAATACCTTATTAAAGAATAATTTACTAACAGTCTGAAATGACTAAGAAAGAATAAATACATTCTGTAAATGCATTCAGATAACTGAAGACGATATGCAGCTGATTGGAAAGGCAATTTCAGTTAATTGTTGCCATCTAATTTTAAGATATAAATTATGACAATGGAGATGTTGGGCCTTTAGAGAGATAAGTACACTGACTGCCTACAGGAGAAGGCCTCTGTCCTTGACTTCCTAAGGACACTGTGGCAAGAGCAAGTTACGAGTTATGTCCTCAGAGACATTAACTGGATTTATTCTGAACCATTAGACTTTTTCATTCAGATCCTTCAACTCCATTTACCCACACTGTAGGATATCTTGACTGACTGACACAATGCAAAGTTGTGTCTGGAGGATCCTCCTTATCACAGAATCACAGAATTTCTAGGTTGGAAGAGACCTCAAGATCATTGAGTCCAACCTCTGACCTAACGCTAACAGTCCCCACTAAACCATATCCCCAAGCTCTACATCTAAACGTCTTTTGAAGACTTCCAGGGATAAATGGACTTATGTGGACTGTAGCAATCTGCCTTAAAGAAAAGTAGTCATGACACAAGGATGATGGAAACAGAAGAAGAAAAAGACAAAAATCCATGCAAAAAGATTTCCAGTCCATGAAGTGGAGACATGGAATTACTGACACCATAGTATAACTTTATCCTGTTTTATGTGTGAAATTGGAAAGACACCATGACCCTAATCCAATGTACAGTTTTGAACAATATGCAGAAGAGGAGCAAACCATAAAAGAATTATGAACAAGAACATTGTTATTGGTGGGTGGGGGGTAGGGAGGGGTGGAGCTCTTCTTAAATCCAAAAAAAAAAAAAAAAAAAAGAAAAAAGATAATGAAATACATGCTATTTGCTGGTTGCTTTACTTTTGATACTGTCTTTATTTAGAAGTTGCCAAGATGCTAGGCAAAACTATGAATAAGTTAAAGTAAGAATATCTGCACCCTGAGCTGAAAATTATAGTGGCTCTCTACCACCTAGTCTGCAGAATGGATTCCTTCTTCTTTCAGTCTCTAAGAAGTACAGCACAAGGTTGTGGCCTTCAGAATTGGTCTGTCAGCCAAGGCATCTGACTAGAAGGTGCTCCAGAATATCTAGGAGAAAAGGTAGTAGAAGCTTTTTTTATGGCATCACTTTATCATTAGTAATATAAATCCTAACAGAGAAAAAAATCAAGCTACATACTTCATAGAATCATTGAACAGCCTGGGTTGGAAAGGACCTTACAGATCATCTGGTTCCAACCTCCTGCAATGGGCAGGGATGCCACCACTAGACCAGGTTGCCCAAGGTTTCATCCAATCTGGCCTTGAACACCTCCAGGGATGGGGTATCCACAACTTCTCTGGACAACCTGTTCCAGGGCCTCACCACCCTCATAGGAAAGAATTTCCTCCTAAGAATTTCTTGATTAAGAAACAAAGTTAAAGTTGAATTTAGCTGTCAGAGTTTTAAAAGAACACAATATATTCTTTTAGTTGACCAGCTGACTTAAGTGCTTTCTTTCCTCCTTATAAGGTTGTCGTTGTTGTTATTTACATTCTTGAGCTCATGATACTTTCCATTGTATAAGTTATGCAAGAATCACACAGGTTCAGCATTTTTATCAATGTATGCATAGTAACAAATGCTGTGACACAGACAATCTCATGGAGAGAATACTAGGAATTCAAAGGTGCCCTTTCTTATTTTGCCTTTTTGTTCATCCCCTCAGACTAGCTTCTATACACGCTTTGTACAGTTGCATACACATACAAGTGAATAACCAACCTTTGACTTGACATAAACATTATATTATGTAGCCAAAGCAGTATAAAATCCAGAGTGAGTTACATTCAAACATTTTCGCTTTCTTATAGATTCCTTCACTGCAGTAGAATCAAGTTTCAGAATTGTTTTTTGATGTTTTTCTCTAGAAAGTGAAATCAGGTTCATTTTTGCATTCATAGTTCTCAAAACTTTTTTACTTAATTGCATTCATTTTTTTCTAAGAAAAGCCTGAATAAAAGAAAGACAACGAAATGCAAAAAAATGTAATCACACTGAAAAAATAATACAATTTGCAAATTAACTTGAAACATCAAATATAGTCTGACATTGATGTATTGAAAGAATAATTGTGTAAGATAGACCATTCCCATTTTCCTCAAACTTTACTTAATCATATCTCTGTATATATAATTTGATTGAGCCATTAATAAATGCCCACTTGACTAGAGTTCATTTCTTTGATTTAAGATGTCATGAAAACAGAATTTTCCAGTTATATCTGTTCTAGTCATCTTAAAATGTGAATCCCTGTGTAATGAGAAGGCAGCTGGCACTCTTCTATTCATGTGTAAATCCAATTAATATCAAACATTTCTAAAGAGTTTTTCCTCAATACATGTTTCTCATACATATAACTCAAAATAATTCTATGAAGAAATAATTGAAAAATTAGAGCTAACTTTGTAAGTTCATCATGTTTGACACCTTACATAATTTACAATCATTCCTAAACAAATCTGAGTCTCAAGTGTTTTCTAGTGTGGTTTTTGCATAAAACTTGTGTCATGGACACGTGCCTGAACTGAATTAATATTTTATATCACTCAAATCTGAACCCAGACTTCTCAACACAGATGATAGATTTAATAAATTTATATCCCCAAAAGCAGATAGCTCTTCTTAAAGTATTTTTTAATTAATTTAGACATAACACATATGCCTAGTACACTTAAATTGTCCTTGTCTTATCAGGGTGAACCGCCTCTAAAGTGAATCCATGCAAAATTCAAACCCCTGCGTTATTGAAGATTAGAAGAATGTACAGAAAATTTTGCCTTGTAGTACAGAAGTGCAATTCCAGTTAAAATTATGAAATAACAAGGAAGGTTGGTTTTTTGTTGTTTGGTTGTTTAGTATAATGCTCTTTTGCTAGCAGGAAGAAAAAAATAAACAGATAATTTAATTATAGCGGTAATAAGTCCTTTCCATGTTTTAGAAGTTTAAACTGATATCATCTCAGTTCACAAAACCTCCAGTGTTTTTTTTCCTCATTTCCAGTGACCAGTATAACTGCTAAAGGAAGTAGTTTGCGAGCTTACAATTGTCTGAGTTGTACAGCTGACAGAGCAATAAAACTCTAAAATCTCTAAAATAGCTAGTGTCTTGAAAAACTATTTTAACAGCTAGCAACTTTAAAAGAAAAAAGCAAGGTCATAACTGCCTGCAAAGTGCTCCCCTTAATGGTTAAGTTGATGAGATGCATAAAACTACATCTGAGCACATCATAATCCCTAATTAGTATTATTTTATTTTTGCAACGTAACAGGGAAAAAAAAAAAAAAAAAGTAGTAGCTGTCTTTTTATACACGGGGAGCTGAGGAACCTGGTATAATTGAGGCACATACTTTAATTAAAGTGGCACAGTGTGGCACTGCATGATAGCAGACCTACCACAGATTGTCTGCTTCAAAAATCAAGACACAAGTTTCTGAAGACACAGGTATAAAAACTTATAGTTGTCTAACTCAAGGACTGCATGTCCTCTAAGCCAGAAACAAATGGAGAACTTATGGCCTATGATTCGTCTTTCTTCCTTCTATGCCTTGCTGTCCATTTTTGGATTCCTATTCTCTGTACCCAAACATATTTATGAGAAAGGATAAGTCATTCACAAGAGAAATCTGATGACAAAAATCATCCCCATTTGTCAGAAACTCCTTTTCTATCAGGCAACTTACAGGTTTCACTAAGAAGGTTTGATGACCTGAGCTTCTTGACACTGCCTCCAAGGAATCATAAGTGAAGCCATTAAGGGTCCATTGTCACAGTTCTCTTTAGGATTAAACATCCTCCTGTTTAACAGGATGAGTTACACTCAGCTAAAGACTAGCACAGAGCTGCTGACACAGTACTAGGGAGTGATTTATCCTGTAAGCTAATTGCTAACAATTAGTAATTTCAGAAGAAGGCACTGAAAATAATTTTAATAATATGATTATTATTTTAAGTTACCAAGCGGAGCACTACAGTTGAGCACAGAATGACTCTGCCATAGTTGACAATTTCTAAATATTCCAATATCTCGGTTGAAACAACAGATGCCTTACAGTTTATTTGTTTTGTTTTATTTTTATGATGGAAGAAAGCTAAGTAATTCAACAATGCTATCTTCTCCTAAAATTTTGTGACCAATTCCTGAAAAATAACCTCTCAATCAAAATCTGCCAGACTGACAAATTCCCCAAAATGCCAAAAGATAACTTCTCTTAATTGCTTGGAGTGGCTTATGAAATTCTGTTCCCCCTCAGAGTTGCTTGGTTAGCAAGAAAGAATTCTACAGTATGATTCTATAAATCTTAGATTCTATGAATCTAAGCATCTTAGAGATGTGGAATTAAAATTCTGGAAGTTTTTCTTCTTCACGGTGGGGAAAAATTCTTTCCCCTACAAATGTCTTCCTGTAAAGGTAAGTGCAGGTGTTAGCCAAGAGAAATTTCTCCTGGATATTCTGACACCACTTTGTAAGCCTGTAGGACTTAAGAGCATCACCTTCTCCAACAGCACTTAGATCCTCCCACAAAGCAAGTCAGTGGCACAGTGTTGCAGCAGGTCTGCTTCCAAGTACAATCCACCAAGAGACTCTAAAGAGGGTGAGTCATATCAGCTATCCTGATATTGTCAAAGCCTTTATCAGCTTTACAAACACCACAAAACACTGATCTTTAGAACGGAAGAGATGACAGTGGACAAAGTTAAGTCAGGGTTAAAAGCTAGTTATTACTGACAAAGGGCCCACATTATCAGCGTTTTCCTTCTTTGACAGCAGCTCTCTTCAATAGCAGCAGAAGGAAAGGACCCATTTCTGCCTGAATGCACATATTTTCTGAAATCCCTTCTGACATACATTTTTCTGCAACAATGACCACAACTTTTTGTCTTGCACAGCTTCCCTGTTAACTCAAAGCTACATACAGTGACCTCATAGGCTCTGGGCATCAGTCTGCACAGCAGCTAGCTCAGACATGATTTGTTAGGAGCCCTTTCAAGGTATTTTCACTTGCCTTTCATGTCCTCCACCACCCTTCGTTTGAGAGAGGGAAACTGGAAAGGGGAGATGGGGAAGGGTACATGCACATGTATGTGCAGGATAGAAGCTATTACAAACAGCTCCTGAAGACTTATCAACAGATTCTTTGATCTTTACACAAATCAAAAGGCATCCCTTGATCCATACTTAAAGAGCACTTAGCTTACATGATCTCTAGTCAAGTAAGGGAGAGCTTAGCAGTAGCACCATGAGATAAGGGAGGCAGTCAAGGTAGAAGAATATCCTTCTTCTGATGGTCATTTCCTCTGTCAAGTTCTACATTCAAAAAATGAAGGACTGTCTATCTAAAAGTGCCTAAAAACAGGACAAGGGCCCCAAATTTATGTATATACATTTAAAACCACCATCTTTTCCATCCAACTATTTTCTATTAGGCTTTGCTACAGTACTGAGTTTCACAGGAAAATTAGAAGACAAATACTTTCAGTGAATCAGAAAGTTCATTTGAGGTGAAATTCACAAAACAAATATAAGGATTACAAAAACTGACTTTTTCACAACCTGCTGTCCTCAGTGGGATGCTTCTTCCACTCATTCTCAGAAAATATTTGTTGGAAGCAATCTGTCATCTTCTTCCCACTAACAAATTTCTCAGTGGGATACATAGGAGAACTCCATTCATACCCCATGTCTCCTACTTTAGACAAGAAACTTCTTGCAAGACAAGAGGTTCTTTCTCATCAACTTTTTCTGAAGCTTTTATTATTATTATTATTATTTATTTATTTGTATTTATTTCCTGGAGAGATTTATTTATTTATTTTAGCAGAGACTGTATCCCAGGCCTCCCTATTCCCAAGGGCTTGCCTCTAGACTCAGTATCTGTTTAACCCTAACAAATGCCAGGTATTCTGAAGTAGAACTCCTGTGTCAGTGTGTGAGCATAAAACCTAGAACATAGTTTTGAATTTACTTTCTTCACTCAAGAATGAAATATTGGGTTACAGGAACTAGGTCTATGAAACTATGGAAAACTTTACTCTGCCCAAGCAATGTTCATTCTGTGAATCTCACTATGGGCATCCTTCTGCAGACCAGAAGGAAAGGCACAGAGATCTGCTGCAACTTGACAACGTTACACACTTCAAAACACAAGACAGAACAAACACATTCCCAATGCCTCACTCACACTATACCTCATTACTTAAATGCATTTCATCTCCAAGGACTGAGTACTAAAAACTGTAACCACATTTAAACTTCACAGCTTTGATGGTCTAGCAACAAATGTAGTGACATGAATCTTGTATGCAAAGGTTTCAGAATGAGAATTCAGCTTCTGCTTGCAGAAATGTAGATTCTCAAAGGTTTATTTTACCCTTAGCTCTTGTTATGGTTAGGAAATAAATTGTTATTATTGCTTCACATTGTCTCTCTTTCCTTGGAACAGGATAACGTCGATCTTGGTGACCTGATGTTTTCACTCTGCTACCTTCCAACAGCTGGTAGACTAACTATTACAATAATAAAGGCAAGAAATTTAAAGGCAATGGATATCACAGGAGCATCAGGTAGGAATGTATTTAATGGTCAAGGTGGATTTCTGTCCCCTATTCCTGCTGAGTCACAAAACTCCAGCACCGTCAAATTTTTATTTTTTTTTTTAAAGAGAGGTTCTTACACTGCAAGCTCTTGAGTCACTTGAGTACAGAAGTTTCTGAGAAGTAAACAATATATTTTAGCTCATTCTGTTTTAACCAACAGTTTAAAATATTCTGCTCTCAAAAAGAGAGCAACATTATTATTTCTAAAGCCACTATGATTCAAAACAGGATTAGCTGGCCAAACTATGTTCCTAACATCGGGAACTGTGTTGTACAGAAGACTATTTGTTATGACACAGAGACAGACTGACCACTGACAGTCTCCAAGAGCCACTGAGCCAATTCTGCTGCTCTTGACATATGGACAAAACAGTGATCATCACAGCCTTTTATCAACAACAGCTGCAAAATTTGCTAATGAAAACGAGGAACTAATTCAGATAAGAGTTCATAGACTTATTTGCCATGCTAGCAGTTGCAGGGCTTTCAGAAAGGAGCTACAAGGAAATAGGTTGTTGGTTTTTTGTTTGTTTGTTTTGTTTTGTTTTTGTTTTAACTGCATTCAGGAATTCCCAAATAATTATAATTCTCTGGAGGAACATAATCCACTAAGTTTTACACTTTGAATTATATTAAACCATACATCAGTAAATCCTACTGTGTACAATACTATCGTCTTCTGTCTGTCCTACAAATCTGCAGAAGTAATAATTATGCTGTTATAAGTACACTGATACATAGGCTGTTGTATAAAAGAGTCTTGTGTAATATAGTTCAGCAGATATTTTAATACCCCTTTAGAGGCCAGTACACAAAAAAAAGAACTTCTTGAACCTGAATTGTTCGTTATAGGCATTCAACAATATAAAGCTTTCCAATGTCCATTACCTCCCAGTCATTCCATGGTAATAAAGAAGCTCAAATTCCAGTCAGGTACAGGTAACTAATTCTGCAAGCAGGTATGGGCAAAGAGACTGCTCCCTTTACTTTCCATTTATGTTTACTTCAATACAACAAAAGAAAACCAACATTATTCTTGTGATTCACACAGATCCCTACGTGAAGGTTTCTTTAATGTGTGAAGGAAGGCGACTAAAGAAAAGAAAAACTTCCACCAAGAGGAATACCCTTAATCCCGTTTACAATGAAGCCATAGTCTTTGACGTCCCTCCAGAAAACATTGACCAAATTAACTTGTCGATAGCTGTTATGGATTATGACCGGTGAGATACCTGTACCTGTAAAATAACATTATCTATTGGCTCAAAACCTCTCATTGTAGATCTGCATCCAGAAACAAAGTCATTATTTTTCTCCCAATATATGAGAAATTAAATAATTTGTCATATTGAGTTTGGTAGAAGACTAAAATATATCATATTGTCAGGCAGAATTTCCTTTATCAATTTTAAAATACAGATTTCTATCCATAACCAACATAACTAAGCTGCGTATGCTTAGCAGAACTGAAATAACTGAACATACAATCAGACAGTCCACACACCAATTTTCCATTTGTGAACAATTACACTAACTCCTTAGACACACACCTCCATTTCTAAAATTGTGGCTTAGTTTTGTATTTGCAACTAATTACAGAGCACAATCAAAGAATTTTGTACACTTCTTATACAAAAATGAAATAAATGCATACAGATGCACAGTTTATGCTACAATGGGGAAGGCATTAAATTATTTTGATTGCAAAGAGCCAACCCATGTATTTTATAGTTCATTATATTTTGGGGCTAGAATTAATTCTAAAAACCCATTATTAATGTCTCTAATGAAATATGGAAATGATATGATTCTAAAGGTAAAATTTTAAGAAAAACATATTATGGAACATTTTCACAGTGTAGGTCACAATGAGGTCATTGGAGTATGCCAAGTAGGCAACGATGCAGAAAGTCTAGGTCGTGACCACTGGAATGAAATGCTCTCATACCCACGGAAACCCATCGCTCACTGGCATCCTCTCGCAGAGGTAAGACTTATTTCTTGCTTCCCCATTACTATAATGTTAAATTCTTCCATAAGGCATCAGAAGTTGGATAAAATTTTACAAACAAAACTAAGATCCACATGTGTACTCTTAAATCCTA